>NC_133751.1:172894039-173209507 GCF_036562045.2 Rhinolophus sinicus | reverse complement strand
GAGAAATGATATGAACATAAACATTGAAGAATCTCAACAAACCCCAAGCAGAATGAACTCAAAGAAACGAAGGCACAACAAACCCCAAGCAGAATGAACTTAGGATGAGGCACATTATAATCAAACTATGGAAAGCTAACAACAGAGACATAATTGTAAAAGCATCAAGAGAGAAGTATCTCTGATTTACAAAAAAGAAAAAAAAATCCCCTATAAGATATTCAGCATATTTTTCATCAGAAACCTTAAAAGCCATAAGGCAGTGGGATGGTACATTCAAAGGGCTGAAGGTGGGAAAAACTGTTAACCCAAAATCCTGTATCTGGCAAAAATGTCCTTCAAATATAAGGGCAAAATTACAATATTCTCAGATAAACAAAAGTAGAGGGAGTTCATTACCATTAGATCTGTCATGCAAGAAACACTAAAGGTAGTCCTTGAGGTTGAAATGAAAGAATAGTAAATAGTAACTCAAAGCTATGTGAGGAAATAAAGATCTTTGGTAAAGTTAAGTATTTAGACAATTATAAAAACTAGTATAATTTTAGCTTTGGATTGTTACTCCACTTTTGGTCTTCTCCATAATTTAAGAAAATATGGCATAAAAAAATTATTACTTTATGTTTTTGATACATAAAGATGCAATCTGTGGCATCAATAAATGAAAGGAGGTAGAGATGGAGCTGTATAGAAACAGGATTTGTGTATCTTATTGAAGTTAAGCTGGTATAAATTCAAAAAATGTGTTATAACTTCAGGATATTAAATGTAATCCCTATGGTAACCACAAAGAAATAGCTATAGGATATACATAAAAGGAAATGAGAAGAGAACTTAAAAATTCACATTAACACTCAACTAAACATAAAAGACAGTAATGCAGAAAGTTATGAACAAAAAAAATCTATAAGGTATATAGGAAAAAAAAAAAAAGAGCAGCTTGAAAGAGGTCTCTCTGTATCAGTAATTACTTTAAATGGTTTAAAATCTCCAAACAGAAGATAGAAATTAGAAGAATGGATTAAAAAAAAACACATGTGATCCACTACCTGCTGTCTACAAGAGATTAATTTCAGATCCAAAGACACAAATAAGTTAAAAGTGAAAGAATAGAAAAAGATATTCCATGCAAGTAATAATTAAAATAGAGCAGGAGTAGCTATATCAATATCAGGCAAAGTATACTTTAAATCAAAAGAATTTAAAAAAAGATCTCAAGAAACAAAGAAGGAGATTATACATTAGTAAAAGTTTCAAAACTGCAAGAAGAAAATATAATAACTATAAACATTTATGTATCTAATAACAAACCATCAAAATACATGGAACAAAAATTGACAAAATTAAAAGAAGTAGACAGTTCTACAATAATAAATGGGAACTTCAATACACCATTTTCAATAATGGATAGGACAACCAGACATAAAGTAATACAGGATTTGAGCAACACAATAAACCAGCTACATCTAATAGAAACATACATTATACTACCAAACAACAACAGGATACACATACTTCTCAAGTGTACATGGGACTTTTTCAGGATAGATGCGAAGAAACTGACACCCTTGTGCACTGCTGGTGGGACTATAAAGAGGTACAGCCACTATGGAAAATAGTATGGCAGTTACTTAAAAAATAAAATTAAAATAAAATGGCTGTATTATCCAACAATTCCACTTTTGGGTATGTAGCAAAAAGAAGTGAAAACAGGAACATCAACAAATATTTGTACATCCACGTTTATAGCAGCATTATTCACAACTGCCAAAAGGTGAAAGTAATCCAAGTCTCCATTGACTGATTAATGGATAAACAAAATGTAGTGTGTGTATGTGGTGGTGGGGGCAAAAAATGTATACAAGTGGACACTTCGGTCAACGTTGCTCAAGCAGTAGTGCACCATGATCAGAAGTATCTGGATGCTGATGGTAACCACTTTGAGCACCTCTTGTAATTGCAGAAGTCAAACATGACTTGTATTCATTTTTTGTTATCAGTATTTATTAAGTAGTACAATTTTAATAGATTTTTTTTTTCCTTTCTTAAAATGTGTATACATTTTTTGGTACCCTCTGTGTGTGAGTGCGTGTGTGTGTGTGCGTGTGCGTGTGTGTGTGTGTGTGTGTGTGTATACAGGGGTGCCAAAAAATGTATACACATGACTTGTCTTCATATTTTGTTATCGGTATATACTATTACAATTTTAATACAGATTTTCCTTTCTTAAAATGTATATAAAATGTGTGTGTGTGTGTGTATTCATATATATATATATATATATTATTTATTGTGCTTATTTTAGGCACAATAAATGCAAAATATTTGTGCAAAATATTATTTATTATTCACCCTTAAAAATAAAGGAAATTCTGATATATGCTACAACATGGATGTACCTTGAAGACATTATGTTAAGTAAAATAAGTCCATCATTAAAGGATAAATATTGTATGATTCTACTTACAAGTTACTTAGAGTAGTCACATCCATAGGTTGCCAGTGGTTTAGGGGTTGGAGGTAGGATAATGTTTAATGAGTAAAAGTTTCAATTTTGCAAGATAATAAAGTTCTGTAAGTGGATGATGATAATGGTTACACATGATGTAAATATACTTATGCCACTAAACTGTACACTTAAAAATGGTTGAAGTAGTAAATTTTATGTTATGCATATTTTGCCAAAATTAAATAAATTATTTTTAAATATAATACTTACAAATAAAGTTTTGTAAATTATTTTGAGCATTCTGTGTATTGAGATTTGGCAATTTAATGACTTTTTTTTTCTCCTAATACTGATATCACTGTTGACAAACACTTCTAGGAAGACCTAACAACTGGCAAATTTAATGACAACACATCTAATGTGTTGCCTTACAGCTGCCGAACCATCTGTTCCCGGCACCTTCCCCATGACATCACAAGGAAGTATCTCGGAAAGCTGAGACCCAATGGAATGTTATCGGTAAAGCTTCCTTGAGGGAGTGTCCTGGAAAGCTGGGAACCAATGGAATAATATTGGTCAGGCTCGCTTATGTGATTGTTTCAGTAGTGAGTCCATCCCCTGGGGTTGTGCATGTCTGTGAAGGCACAGGACGTGTTGGAGCACAATGGGGACTTTCGGGAAGAATAGCCAGTCAGGCATCTGACTCGTGGACCATGGAAAAATCAAACTTTACTTCCTTGTATGATTACTAACAAAAGCCATGCATTGGCCCGATTCAGGGCTCAGTCCTTGAGGCTTGAGTTCCTTGGCTCCAATTGCACTCTACTCTTGTCTACTGTCTTTCTTAACCTTGCACTGTCCTTCTCACTTCCCACTGCTCTTGTCATGCTGGATGGGACACTGATGTTTATCAACAGAGTTAGAAAATGTAAATTAAGCTTTATCATTGAGAAGATTCAATACAAAAATGAATTATAATATCAATTTTTGTTTGTACAATGTAAAAATTTTAGGTTTTTAAAATGCATTTATAGATTTTTTTTCCCCACAAAGATGGTGCCAAAAGAGAAGAAGGAAGCCCTGCCCCTCCCAAAGCTGAAGCCAAAGCAAAGGCTTTGAAGGCAAATAAAGCAGAGCTGAAAGGCATCCACAGCCACAAAACAAAAATAAAAATTAAAAAAAATTAAAAAAAAAGAGAGAAGACCCGTAGGTCACCCACCTTCCAAAGGCCCAAGACACTATGGCTCTGAAGGTAGCCCAAATATCCTCGGAAAAGTACCCCCAGGAGAAATAGTCATGACCATTGTGCCAGGAGAAATAGGCGTGACCATTATGTCATCATCAAGATCCCCCTAACTACTGAGTGAGCCATGAAGAAGACAGAAGACAACAGTACACTTGTGTTCATTGTGGATGTCAAGGTCAACAAGCACCAGACCAAACAGGCTTTGAAGAAGCTATGTGACATTGATGTTGCCAAGGTCAACACCCTGATCAGACCTGATGGAGAGAGAATTTATGCTCAATTGGCTCCTGACTATGATACTTGGATGTTGCCAAAAAAATTGGGATCATCTAAATCGAGTCCAGTTGGCTAGTTCTAACCATAAATTTTTTTCACTGTAAAAAAATAAATAAATAAAATAAAGTAAAATGAATTGATATCCAAAGAATATAATACTCATTTCTTCTATTTAAAATATAATAAAAACAACACTAAACTCAGGCATTAAACCTTATAAAAAGATTGTCATAAGATAAACATTTTAAGTTACATAATTATTTTTAAAGAATATATGTTGTATTTGGCTTACCCATAATAAGAAAAGTAAACATCTCAAAAAGGTATAAGGAATTTATAAACTAAAAGAAATATCATTCAAAGTAAAATAGGACTTTACTGTATTAAAAATATGAAAATTCAGGCAAAGCTAAAAAAATCTGTTTTTTCTATTAATATTTAAGACAGAAACAACATGCCATTACATTGCAACATACTAAGCTAGTTAATAATGAAACAGAATTATCAATATTGGAAACCTAAATGGTTTCAATCAATAGTACAGTTGTTTTTATTGATCCATATATCAATGAGCAGCCATTAAATTTATTAAAATAACTTTAATGATTTAAAATTTTCTTACACTGTTAACAAAATATGTGTAATAGTATTGATTTTTATCAGTATATTCTGAAGCACAGATGTAATGACAAAGATTTGTTTTTACATTTTTGTTTCCCAACTAAGCAAGGAAGCAAAGACAATTTTACTACCTTTCACACTAGTCCTTAAGTGACACCTCCTAGGAAAGGACGTTCCCTATTATATATGAAAGTGTCAGTAATGAAATGGTTATATTCACAATGTGTAACTCTAACACAGCCTAAAATAAGCACACAAAAAACAGACAAATTATGTTGTGTGACACAAATTTTCCACAGACAAAAACAAACAAAAAAAAAAAAACAAACAAACAAAAAACCCACAATCATTAAGAGAAACAATTTTAGAATTTTAGATCTTTGAAGTTTATGAAGAGGGAAATGAAGTTTTACCTGAGTGTCTCTGAGCCTCCTTTTCTTTTGCCTAAGGAAACTAGCCTTCCACTGTCTGACTCCCTTAATAACCACAACTGAAGCAGTTGCCTTGCAAAGAATGCCGTCTCTTCAAAGTCAACCCGACCACAACGTATTGCCTCTATTCCTATAATGAATATGAGAATCCAGTATGTTCTATTGGATGGTTCAGCGACCCCCTCACCCCCGCCCTGCTTCAGCATCCCTGAGACCCTTGGGGGGGGGGGGTCCACAAGGCAACAACTATTTTCATAACAATACTAACATCTTATTTGCTCTGTTTGCTCTCAATAAATCAGTCCAAGAAGCTGAAATCAGCTCTATTTCATTGGTTTACTGACTAAAACATGGACTCAGTACTGATCTTCATTTAATGAGCTTCTATATTTGCATTTCTTTTGAATAATGTTAAAGAGAAGTTCTCAAAGTATTGTTCTCAGATGTGTAAGGTCCCTCAGTCTCTTCCAGGAAGTCTCTGATGTCAAACTGTTTTCACAATACTAAGAATATTTTCCAAGAGGTTGACATTTGCAGTGATGGTGACAAAGGTAATGGTGGACGTATGGATTGAATGTCTGTGTCCTTCTAAAATCCCGATGTTTATATCCTAACCCCTGATGTGATGGTATTAGGAGATGGGGCCACTGGAATGTACTGAGGCCATGAAGGTGGAGCTACCTCATGAATGAGATTAGTGGCTTATAGAAGAAACTCCAGTGAGCTCTTTTTTCCTCTTTCCACAGGATACAAGACGTCAACGATCTGCATCCTGAAAGAGAGCGCTCATGAAAACCTGACCATACTGACATCGAGATCTTGGACTTCCCAGCCTCCAAAACTGTGAGACAAAATTTTCTGTTGTTTATAAATGACCCAGTGTATGGTTTTGCATTATAGCAGCCCGAGAGGACTGAGATCGTACATAACAGAAAGCAAAGAATTAAACTGGTCCTCATACCAATAAAATTATAGAATGTGGAAATATGAAGATAATATTTCTGTGAAATCAAATGTGGGTCTCTATACAACTATTACAGATAAACATTTCAAGTTTTGGCTTATTTCTAAATTCTGAAATTAAATATAAATATAATGTAGTGGATCAAAATTAAAATAGTATATACACTTCAATGTAATTTAACTTAATAATTACAGGAGTGATGTATACCAATAGCAAAAAATGATAAATATATTTAATATAAGTATATACATACATTTGCATTTTCATGAAATATTAGAATAAAACTTTCAAATATTTTGAGATGTGATTTCTGGACATTACATGAATATTTGTGGTCAAAAGTTACAAACCATAAAAAATCGAGCAAATATAGAAAATATATCAATGTTCTCATTATCTAGAACATGGATTGGTGAAGTACAGTTCACAAGCAGACAGTAAAACCTTATTGGAAGATAGCCAGGTCCATTTGTTTGTAACTTGTTTATGGCTTTTGTCATGTTTGAAAGACAGAATTAAGAAGCTGCAAGAGAGACCCTATGTCCCACAAGTATAAAATATTTATTATCTAATCCTTAAAGGAAAGTTTTCACACTACTGATCCAGAAGAAGGCACATGTGATTACAGAAACTGTACAGACCCATACACATAACACATTCACCAATCAAAGCATTTCAGATACAAGTTAAAATATTTGTTTGGAATAAAAAATAGTTTGCTTCTTCTGGCTCTGCTTTAAAAGAAAGAATATAAGAGATTAGAACAGTGAACTACATCTGAGGAGCTATATTACTTGGCCAGTAGAACCAAGAGATTATTACAATGGGAAATTTATGATAGGGAAAAATGAGCTCCTTGGAAAAACAGAAAATTTTATTTATGAAATTGAATTTAGTGACTCTCATAGTATTTATGAATGTCTCCTGCTTTCATCTTCATGGATTAAGTTCAGGAAGAGGAAATTCAACAGAGAAAGAACACAATCATAAATAGTGACTCAAAAATTCACGGACACAAACTCTCAAAAGAAAAAGAAATGTTTTAGATATATAGGTTCTTTCATTAAAGAAAAAGTAGCCAATAGAAGTTTGACAAAAGCATGAGCATAATCTTGGAATTCTTCCATCTGGCACTGTACCTAATATCAAGGGATGCTAGGGAAGATGTAACAAAGGGCTATTTCAGTTTCAGCACAATGCTATTGTAATGGGGCAGAAATTATTATTATTTATTCCTACTGATTCACCTTGATTTCATTTCCTACAGGAAACCTGTTGGGCTAATTGGGAGTACCCAGGATCAAAACCGGAATTCACATCTTCACAAGTAAAAGACTTACTGAGAAAACAAAGGCAGATTCCTCAGAAATAACCTTTCTACTTCCATGTCCAAAAAGCTAAAGGTGCAAGGGTAGAAACATTTTTGAGTAGATTTGAGACAATGTCTCTTTTACCTGAACAATTTTAGCACTTACCAAGTCATAGAAAAGGAACTCATATATAATGTACAGATATATGTGACCATATATATATGTATATATAATATATGTATATATACTCATATATAAACATATATGAGAATATACCAGCGGTGCCAAAAAAAGGAATACACGTGACTTGTGTTCATCTTTTGTATTGGTACATATTGAGTATTACAATTTTAATATAGTTTTTTCCTTTCTTAAAATGTGTATACTTCTTTGGTATCCTCTGTATGTATGTATACATATACATGCACATACATACATTACCAGACATATCCCTTAAAGCGTAGCTCTGTCTTCATCTATCTCATGGAATTCACTCATTAATTTAAGAAATATTTATTAAATTTTTAATATACTTCAAGCTCTCTACTAAAATTTGAGAACACATTGGTAATCAAAATAGAAATTGTTTCTGCTTCAGGATATTTATATTCTACAACAGATAAAAATTTTAATATAATAATACATGCATATCCATTTACTATGTGTTATTATAGAAAAGTAAGAGTCAGGAGAATCTGACTTAAAACTTCAGGGACTTTTTTCACCAAGGAAATTATATTTAAAACTGAGTTTTAAAGAAGGTAGACTCAGACCTACAGGATTTACTCATAGTTTCAAGTTGGTACGCAGTGGCTGTATGTATATGGCCACATGTCAATTCCTGCCTATGAAGCTAGTGTTGGTTGGTCAATGTTCTAGCAATAACTTTGGTGAAACTAAAGAAGCAGGTAAGAAAATGTGGATGGCTGGAAGTTACGAGAAATAGGTAACATACTTTGGAGAGCAAAATCATGAAACATTTCTGAAGAGCTAAATAATAAATATATACAACATTAAAGTTTAACACGGATAAAAGTAATATTTTGCATATAGGTTCAAAATAAGTTCACGGTAGCAAAGATGGGTTTAGAAACCCCCTGTGGTATGAAGACAGAGTTTTGCTCAACATTACTAGAATGCCCTGTGACTTTTTTAAAAAGTGGGAATGGAAAGAAGGAGAAAAAAGAGAAAAAGCAAACATCATGTAGAATTGAATTAATAAAGTAAACAACAATCCTGCATTAATCTGCACTGTGGAATATTGTGTTTACTGTTATACATGTTTTTAAATGCAACAAAGAAAAATCCAACTTCTTCAAAATTTAAACATAACACTGTATTACATAAGTTATAAGTAAAAGAGATGAAAACTTTTAACTTATTCCCCAACAAGATTAGGGACAAGACTTGAAAAACAACACAACTGTCTACCAAGTGAAAGAACAACTGGAACTTCTGAACTGCTGAATCACTGAAGGGCATTAGTAGAACGTGTGAATAAAAGACAGACCTGGACCAAGTAGTAAGAATTTTCCTAGAAGCAGAATCTCCATTGGTTTAGTAGTTAGAGAGTTCCACTACTGGAGTTTAACTAATATTCATGAGGTTTTATAAGCTACTATTTTCTACTTAACAATATGAGAACATGTTCACATACTATTGTAGATATTTCTTTTATCATATCATAACGATTCTAGATTAATCAATCATATATCTTAATTTATTTGATTCCCCTCTATAGAACAAGCTGGTTTTTTTTTCCCCTAGTAAGTATAAACAATGTACCGCTGAACAATCTTGTGATTACTGTAAGTGGGTATATTACTAAGCTAAAGTGTTATATGCACTCAAATGGCTTTGTTAGAGTTTTAACAAAACTCCTACTAAGCTAAAGGGTATATGCACTCAAATGGCTTTTGATAGATATTTTCAAGCTGCTGTCCAGAAATATTGCACAACTCTATATTCCCACCAACGGTGAGTAGCATACCTGCTCCCTTACACTCATGGAATGTTGTAGTTATAAAGAAAAGCTATTAAGTCAGTAGACACAATATAAAAATGATTCAACCCAGATTTAGCTAGGTTGAGGCAGGTACACCGTGCTAATGTCATCTACATCCCGAGGAAATGAGGATTTGTAACTGAGGAGACTTAGATGAAACACCATGTAAAATCCATACCTTACTTCAGTTTTCCTGCTTAGTAATCTTTTTGAAATAATTCACCATAGTAGGATTTTTCTTTTAATCAGATACCCAAATTCACTTGTAGATATCTTTACTTGTGTGGAAGGCAGGTGTTCAAGATAATTGATATTAAAATTCCATATAAACAAGCATCCTGTTTTCAGTCATCACATTTATCACTGTTTCTAAGAGGGTACTTTATATTTCCATGTTTACTCTGGTGGTTGAGCCTCTATAGAGGTTTACTCAGAAATTTGAAGACCAGAGTTCATACTTTGCTTATGTACAAAGACATTAGGCAAGTGAACCTCTCTAAATTTCAGTTACATTATCTGTAATATGAGCTAATAATAGTATCCATCCATGTGAATATTATCAGGATTAAATAAGATGATATATGTAAAAGCCCTGGCCCAGTGGATGATTTAAAATACTGTGTTTCCCCGAAAATAAGACCTATTTTGAAAATAAGCCTCAGTTAAGATCGTCAGCCAGATGGACACATTTAATACGTTATGACGATGTTCCAGAAGAAGATGACATGACTGTATTTGAATAAATGTAGATTGTTGTACATGAAAAAATAAGACATCCCCTGAAAACATGCCCTAATGCATCTTCTGGATCAAAAATTAATGTAAGACCCAGTCTTATTTTCGGGGAAATACCATAAGTATTGAAGTATACCTATCATTAATTTTAGTAATAATTCCTTATGTTTAATGTAGCCATTCAGAGTTAGTTATATTTTAATTTAGGATTGCCTATGATTGAAGACATGTTAACAAATTATAGTTTTATTTATCCCTCAAAATTAATTATACCCTCACTTCTAGGAATTTATAAAATGCACACACTCATACATGTCCACAAATACTTAATAGCTTAATATTGTGTGATTTTTAATTATTTTAATTTTATTTTTTAATTTTTAGTGTGTTTTTTTAATTTTTGATCTTAGGTAAAATGAACTTATAGTATAAGCTGATACTTGTTTGGAGGGAATTTCTACAAATTTATGAAGCAAATTTGAGAATGTGTTAATTCTAGAAGTGTCACTGTTAGTTAGGTTGTATTGACATTACCTATTTCTATTCCTTGGGGAGGAGGGAGGATTCTTTAATACTCTGTGTTGTCAGGATCCTTTTTAGGAAGATGAAGAACAGAATAGGAAATGTTCCATGTAAAAGGAACTGCATTGCCACATGATTTGGGGTAAAATAGGAGTTAGTCAAAGAAGTTTATTACAATTGGAGCATGGATTTCATGAAAGGCGGGGTTAGACATAAAGGCTAGGTGTAGAAGCAGTAATATTGGAAGCCAAGTTGAAGCATTTTGATTTTATCTAAGATCACCGAAAGGTTTCAAATTAAGAATTGACATAATTATAATTATATCTCCTTTTTGAAAATTTTCTGTGGTTCGAGAATAGATGAGAGGGGAATAATACTAGAAGTGAATACTGAAAGAGTTCCCACAGTGGCGGGAATAAGACAGTAACTGATTGGAAGCCGAGGTTGGCAACTCTCAAGTTTTCTGCTCTGGTAATCCATAATAAAATTTAGTGGAATAGAGAACACTTGAAGAGAAGGTAGTTTGGGAGAACAAAAATGAGTTCATCTTTGGAGTTAAGATCCCTGAGAGTGTTTATTGAGATAGGCTAATCTATGTTGAAGAAATAAGCAAAGACTGAAATACCACAGCTTAACCCATAAGCGTCGTCAAAAACTCTCAAGGGTCAGATTTTACCCTCTTTTCAAACTAACCAGGATGCTGCAGTTACACAGATAGAAAGAATTTCTGTGTCAGAGACAAAGAACACCAGTACTCACAACACAGCAGGTATCATGAACTTCAGGTTTACATTGGTTCTCTTAGCTCCACAAGCCACATGGGAACAGGTAGATGTAGTGCACACAATGGGTTCTTGTCACAGCAGAAGAACCCCAAGTTTAGGAAAGTCCTCGTCTTTTAAACAACACTACTCACTCCAGCTAACCTTTCCTACAGAGGCAGATATTATGTTTACTATTCTGGTCAGTAAACAAAACTGCCTGCTACCCAGGGGGAGATGTTATCTCCATTTTCCAAGGCTGTTTGCTATACAAACACCCTTAGAAAACATAAAAGAGAACAAAAGCTGTCCCAAGACATATGGAAATCTCACAGATAATTTTCCCCAATATGAGTTTATTTTTCCTTCATATTTATACATCATCTCTTCAGGGCAGCCCTCTTTTGAATGGTGATTAGAGTGGTCAGTCTACTTCCTTTTTGTTGCAATGACATCTTTAAAGAAAGAAACTTTTTGATTCCCATGCCAAAGAATGACGGAAAATATAGATGATTTTGATGTTTTATGTGTTATTCTTTGTTGTTTTATGGTGGGAGGTTTTAAGTGGGAGGAAGAAGTCATATTTTGCCTGCTCATCTTTAAAACCAGAGACATTAAAAAAAGTCACAGGTATAAAGTTTAAACTGTGACACTTTTCAAGGCACAGACCACTGGGAAAAAAGTGGAGACTCCCCTTAGGCAATGCCAAAACTCTCTGGAGAATATCCCAAAGTGACAGGGAATTTATCCTGAGGTGAGAGACCATAAAGTTTCCTGGACAATTAATAGTTTTCATCAGGGTCAGTGATGTAGAGCACAAGTGAGGTTGTGACAGTTTAACGCTTTTGACCTAGTCCGTCAGCAACTCATCACAAATTGGTTTTGTAACAACTATATGAAGGGAGAATATTTCTTTCCCTACCTTGATTATAGGAGTAGGGAAACAGCAATGACTCACTGGCCCTTACAGCTGATGGAAAGAAGCATTAGAGTGACCATGTGTATTGAGTGGAGCAGACAAACCAGAGATTCAGACAGAGGTTACTAACTGCTGCTGAGAAGACCACAACCAACAAGGACCCACTCACTCAGGGAGTTCTTGTGGAGCTTGGCTTGTCAGTGCCAGTCAAAGTATTTCAAATTGTTTCCTAGGCTTGATTACCTCACAGATTTATCTCACAAGGATATAATTACATCCACTTAATTAAGCAGGATGAGCAGATTTGTTCTTTTAAATCCATCTTTGAGTGCTTAAATCGCTGATGCACACACACACACTAGCCAAAACAGTTATAAATGAGTTTTTAAATATTTTTTTTTTATAATAAGTTGTCCAAAGTAAGACAAAACCAAAAACAAATAGAAATTCTCAACCCTACCACTCTCAGTCCATAAACCAATTTACATGCCAGCAAATATTTTCTCAACTCATCCTATACTAAAAATACCACATCAATTAAACTTTTGAAAAGGAGTAATGCTATATGATGTTCAGGTATAAAAATTGACAGTTGAATCCAATTTCCTTTCCTTAATCAATATTATTTATTCATGTTTTGTAACCTAACTACTTCAAAATAATTTGAGGAAGATTTTTAAATTACTCATTACATAAAATGTAATATTAGAAGATAAAATTATAAATATCTTTGTGAAGGCAAAATAAAATATTTATGTGGTATGTTACTTGAAATGAGTTAACTACTATGATAAGAGCACTAATTTTAATTTCAATTACTGTATCTTACATTAGTGTGATGCATTTATCACCAATAAACCAATATTGATATATGCTTATAGTATGAGTCAGGGTTCTCCAGAGAAAATGTAAAGAGATTCATTATAAGGAATTGACTCACACAATGATGGAAGCTGAGAAGTCCCAAGATCTGCTGTTCCGCAAGCTGGAGGAATAGGAAAGCAGCTGTGTATTTCCAGTCTAAGTCTAAAGGCATAAGAACCAGTGCCAGAGCCAGCAGGCTCCAGATCCGAGAAAAGCAAATATCAAAGTCCAAAGGTTGGAAAAGACCAGCATCCTAGTTCAAATAGTCAGGAGTTCCCTCTTAACTCAGTCTCTATTCTACTCAGGTTTTCAGTTAAAGCTCATCCATGGTAGGGTGGAACCAGGCACTGACTAGTGGTCCCAGCGGCAATGCATATGCCGCCCGCAATTCTCGTCATCCACAGCGCCCTTAGCCCATCCTGGTTTCTGGGCCATGTAGGTTATGCAGGCCAGCCATGTAGGTCATCAGCAGAGGATTCTGAGGACCACAGGGCCTCTGCCAAATTCCAAGTTCCGGTCTACCCTGAGGCACGATATCACGAGATCTCCAAAATCCTGCCGGCCCAACCCACTGCTGGTGAGCGAGAAACCTGGGAACCCTGATTGTCAGGCCCTGAGATCCTTAAGCCAACGGGACCAGATGGGGTGTGGCTCTCATGACCTTTTCTGGTCCTGAGAAAGTACTTTCAGGATAATAAAGATATTTTCTAGGATAATAAAGATATTTTCTGGGATAATAAAGATATTTTCTGCTTTTTTTTTTTTTTTTGAGAACTGTATATTTTCTGTATGTTGAAAATAGCTTAAAGGGCATTGTATATAACATATCCATGGTTTATTTTCTTCATAGAAAGGAAAACAAAACTATGAGAACTAAGCTCATTTTTTATAATATTCCTAAGGTATTTTTCTTGCAAGAACGTATATATAACTGTTCTTGCCTTTGGCAAATGCAGTGCAAATGCAGGGACATTTTACATATAGTGTGGAAACAGGTGCTAATGCCTTCACAATGGTTCATCAACCGTCTGGAACCCCCAAAGATTTATTTCTCCAGATACTTGATTGAATAAAGTTCATTATACCTGGTAAACTTGCCTGTTTCTAGAGTGCTTTTAAAAGATCCTTGAAATTTTCTTTGATTGCATTTTAAAACTGTATTTGAAGAATAAAGAAAAGCAAGCTACTAAGAAATGAAAATGAATCATCCAGCTTTGAGGGCAAAGTGGAAATAGGAGCAGCATACTAAGAACAAAACTTGAGCCGCCATTGACCAAAAGAATTAAAATCACAATTACAGGTCAGGAAATAATTATTTTCTTATTGTACTGGATTAAGGGCTTTTTAATGATCACTAACTAAATCAAAGACAAATCAGATAACAAATCAAACCACCAGCAATATGTAAATTTCCCATAACCCATTAGTGAAAGACGTATGCGTACACACACACACACACACACACACACACACACACACGCATGCACCAGTTTAGAAATTATAACCAGTTCAGAGCTATAATTAAAGAAAAAATTGTCTTATCTGGTTAGAAAGTGTCCTTAATTCTTCTGGGTCCATTTAGAAATATGATCAAATGTGTGAAAAGTAAAAATAAGCAAAATTTATTTGACTGAATTTTATCTGAAGTATGAAACAGATGTTTAAATTGGATATTTTTTGCTTTTTTCTTTTTTTTTTTCCCTGGGACAAATGAGTGAGAATAGCTCTTGAGAGAAATCCATCTCCAAATGCATTCATTAGGGCTTTTCTCAAGTGCAAGGAAAGAAGATAAAGTGACAAGACAATTATAATGCAGGCTTGAAAGGATTTTTTTTTTCCATTTTACTAATTATGAGACTAATTTACCAATGCCCCATCTATTACTAGGCCTAGAAAACTCCTGATTACATATTACAATAAAAGAACAATATTTTTTTGGAGTACATTTGAAGGTCTTATTTTGAATTGAAGAACTTAAGGATATTCATGTTCAAAGTCAAAACCTGATCTATATTGAGAGAGAAACAGAGAGCAAAAGAACACATTCAGTGGTCACTGTGGTTAGGCAAAAAACTGCTTCAAATTCTCTATCTTCAACCAAAGCTAGTTAAATTGCATTTGGAAACTTCTTTAATCCTATCAACCTTTTGCCCACATATGTAAGAATGGATTATTAACGCTTAGCTTGTATAGTTGAGGTCATGATAAATAAAGTAAGTGCAGAGCCTTGGTACCTATCTAAAAATAGATACTCAGTAAATACCATTCATTCCCTTACTCCTTTAGGAAACTCAAAAATTTAATGGCAAGATTCTGTCCACTTTAACCACTCACCAATATGACCATATTCCATTATCAGGCAAAATACCTGTATCTCTAACTTTATGATTCTCAAAGGCTGCAACTTCCTCTCTGAGCAGAAAATTCTGTCCTTTTACTCTGTAGCTTTCATTATCATTGAAATTGTCGTAAGTTCTCGGTTTTTTAAATTATGCTTTGCAAAATAGCATTAAGCATCAGTTAGTGTCAGTCACTGGGCAGGCATTGGCAAAAATAAAGAAAAATTTAAAAGCACAATGCCTGAATTACATGAATTCACAGTCCATTTAAACATAAGAAAATAAAATACCTTATAAAGAGAATATAATATAAAAATGTGTCCATTTGTATTTTTAAACCCCCACTTTTATACCCATATAGATACACCTGGGTATAGATACACAATATACAAACAAAGCCCACCAATTTCCTAGAACCTCAAATCTTTCTTGTTCTACATTCCAAAATACCCATTTTTCAGTTTTATGCAAGCATCTCCTTTCTTCATCTCTCTTCATTTTCTAGTCATGCAATTCACCCCAGATTATTTTATTCATATATTCATTTACTTTAATAACACTCTGATTAGAAATGTCAATCCCTTATCCTTCTAGATGAGCTTTATATTTCAAGATGGTAATATCTATCTATAGAATGCTATGGATGGGTTTAATTTACTTACCAGGCATTATGTGGCCATTTAAAAAAATAAACATTTATTTAATATTTACTATAAGTAGAACTTTATAATGTGGATACAAGAAAAATAATGCAGGTTGTTTCATTAGTTACCTTGGACTTATTACTTAACTTATCAAAAATGAAAGTTTTGAAATTTTAAAATGGGACTAATAATACATCGGTTGGCTACATGAAAATTAAATCAGGGAATGTACGTAAAAATTCTGGCATATAGTCAGATTTTTATTATTATTCCTGTTATTATTAATACTAATCTAGGTATTTCAATCATGGTAGCACAATCATTCTAATATATATTTATGAATGAGAAAACACTGTAAGGCCATGTTTATCTTTTATTTTAAATGTTTACTGTCCACCTGCTCATCCATTTTTTTTTTCTATCAGTAAATCTTTAAACATATGACCATGTATGGTCTAATTATCTAGCATTTTAACACTGTTGTACATTTTCCAGAAGAACAATTTCTAGGAAGCAAATGTAAAGTTGCAGGAATACTAAGTTGGAGGTGTTTGGCATTTCTCCCAGAAGTGCTACAAATAAACACCTGATCACTTTCTCCTTC
The DNA here is from genome assembly GCF_036562045.2 of Rhinolophus sinicus. Lineage (NCBI taxonomy): Eukaryota > Metazoa > Chordata > Mammalia > Chiroptera > Rhinolophidae > Rhinolophus > Rhinolophus sinicus. The sequence goes on along the minus strand of NC_133751.1, from coordinate 173,192,817 downwards.
AGAATCAGTAGGTTTAAATAGAATTCTATTTAGGTCTTTGAATTGTAACATATGTTAATCCCAAGGAGAGTCTCTGCATGAGAGGAATATTGGCAGAATTCTACCATGTTTATTACCAGGATAACTTGCCACTTTGTAGTAAATGTGCTATAAATAGTCTGACCTTTGGGCATATAAACCTATAAGACAGTATCCTACAAACTATGGTTTGATAATCTGCAACCAATTATTATGTATTAAGGGGTGAATAACATTGAATATATTTTCATAATTCATGTTTGGATATATTACATACAATATTATTATTATATAATCAAATTTTACTTTAAATATGTTTAATTTACCAGCACACTTTTTATTTGCAAGTTGTGTCAAATAACAATATTTATTTGCAAATTAATATGGCTTAAAATATACTTAAAATTAAAATTTCAACTAATGACTGGTAGATTAAAGTTTTCTTTATCCTTCTCAAGTGTTTCCAATTACTTTTGATATCTGTAAAATTATATTTTAATTATAGAGATTAATATAGAGATTTTTACCTAATGAAATTTATTGTCTTAGGGCTTCAGTGTTTAACAGTCATACCTATACTTTAATATACAGAACCAGAATCAACAAGAAAGCAAAGAAATCTATTCATGTCTCAATGCATAAATAGAGGTGACAGGCTCAATGCTTCAGTCCTAAAACTACGGTTCCTCTTCATACAAAAGGGGAGAAAAACAAGTAGGGAAAAATATGGAGGAGGGAAGAAAGAGAATGAGGGAGAAAGAGAGGGAAGGAAAGAGAAAGACAAACATTGAGAGAAAACCTGGTAAAGTACTGAGTGCATTTCCTTTCCCTGGCCACAGTTTTAAATAAAGAAACAGGCACAATTACAAACACTGATCTATTAAAACTAATCACGACCTGACATGTTCAAGTCACTGTGTTTGGTGTTACTGCTATTCTTTCTTTCTTGGTAAGAGAACTCTTGTTTTGGGTTGTTATGGAGGAGGCTACTGAGCATGAGTGTGGCACCCCCTCCTTCTCTGCTGGTCCATAGGAGTGGCAATCGGATGTCATTGTTTTATAAATATAGTCCCTGCCAGATCCATAGTGGTAAATTAACATCTTGAGTTCCCTTCATAGTACTATCATAATTCATCTAAAACTAGAAAAATAATAAAATGAAATAATGTTATAACTTGTGTGGTTTCCATGTTATCAGGGTGGGAGAGATTAACATACTCAGTGAAGAAAATAGTGATGTATGCCTCAATTCAAATAAATGTGAATATAAATTTTAATTGTTTCCTCTTTGCAAACTGGATTAGCCTACATGGGTTGTGATCATAAGACAGGCATGACTGGTTTTACCAATGTGGACAGTAGATAACTCTTTCTTTAGCTTTTGCCCTGCTCAGTTAAAATATCTTCTGAATTAGATATTTTAGGAAGGAAGACAATTATCATGAGTTGGAGATGGCAGAAAACACAGTTGCAAAATGTGGTGTTGATTAACCTTATAATAACCCTAGGAATTAGCTGCAAATGTTGTCTCCAATTAAAAATAAAGAAACTGAAGTGCATAACTTTTAGAATATTTTTAATCTAATGATTCTGGGAGCACCCTGGATAAAAAATTATTTTGAAAACATAGCCAGATGAAGGAAAACATCTTAAGTTTAATGGTATATTATTATTAATGTTATTATGACATACAGATTCTTGCTATAATTTTTGTTTGTTTGTTTTATGAAAAGGAACAATGACACCGTGGATTATTCAGTTTTTATCTACAAACCTTTTCTTTTATATCTCACAGAAATAACCCTTGTGATAAATGCAATGCAAATAAAATGTATCTATAAGGGAAATTGAACTTGTTTACTGAAATTATAATTTTTTTTCTTTCCTTTTACTTATTAGTTTCAAGTATACAAAACAACATGGTGATTAGACATTTATATACCCCACAAATTAACAACCCCAATAAGTCCATTACCCATCTGACACTATACATAGTTATTAGAATATTATTAACTTTATTCTCTAGGCTGTGCTTTACATCCCTGTGACTATTTTGTAACTGCTAATTTGTACTTCTTAATCCCTTCACCTTGATCACCCAGCCCTCCAACCCCCGTCCCCTCTAGTAACCATCAGTTTTTTTCTCTGTATCTATGGATCTGTTTCTGTTTTCTTTGTTTATTTTCTCTTTCAGATTCCACATATAAGTGAGATCATATAGTATTTGCCTTTCTCAGTGTGACTTAAGAAATTTTAAAACATTTTTAAATGAAATTGAATTTATTCACCTGAGTCATAAAATGAATTTACTGACTTTAGCTGAGATGTAGAAAATAAAAAATTTGCTCTAAACCAGAGTATATCCATACATTTGTTTACATATGTGTTAAATACAGATGGTCCCAATTTAACATGGTTCTACTTACAATTTTTTGACTCACAGTGGTGCGAGAGCAATACACATTCAGAGATAACTGTAGTTCAAATTTTGAAGTTTGGTCTTTCAGGGGCTAGCAATATTCAGTACAATACTCTCTCATCATGCTGGACAGGTGCAGAGAGCCACAGCTTCGTCAGCCACACAATCACAAGGGTAAATAACTGATACTCCACAGTGTACTGTGTTGCAAACATTTTCTGGTTATGATGTTTTCTGTTTTTGCATCCCATCATGTCTCCAAAATGCTCATCTTTGTCTCCTGCTTCTGGTGAGAAGAGGAAGGCAGTTACTCTTAAGATGAAACTCAAGGTAATTGCCCAGCTGTAGGCTAATATAAGTGTTCTGAGTGCATTTAAGGTAGGGTAGGCTAAACTATGATGTTCCGTAGGTTAGATGTATTAAATACATTTTTGACATAAGATATTTTCAACTTATAGTGGGTTTATCAGCGATGTAACCCATCATAAACCCATTTCAAAATACCATGTTTCATTTTAGTTTCTAAATAGCAAAATACCTGAGCCAAATCCTACCCTGCTCAATTACACAGGGGTGAAAATATTCCTGGTGAAAATTCAGCTCCAGACTCTACATCACCCTCACCAGGGTTTACGGGGCACCCAGTGATGTCTCTGTGTTCACAGAAAGACGAATCCTCCCATTACAGATTGAAGGGATGATTTCTGGGTAGGCCACCGCTGTGTATACTGCTACCTCATATTCCCTGGCCAGCCACTCCAAAGTGTTTTCAAAAAATTTTGACCCAGAAGCTTACTAGTTGAAAGAAAAGAATATGGATAGCAAAATCACAGGAGAGAAAATAAAATGTGTTAATTATTAACACATGAGCAACATTTTTATTATATTTATTTTCATTTCTTCACTAATTATTTTCTTTAACCTTTGTAATTTAGTTTCCTTTTTCAGTGTGCTACCCAAAATGTTATATTGAAGGTCACTGAAGACCTTCTGAATTGAATACTAAATCTAACCTTTCCCTAGATCTCTGATCTTTCCAACAATGTTAACCTTCTGACTGAACTTCTATAATTTTTCCTCTCTGGACATTTGTTGCACAGGAATCTTACTTCCAAAGATTTGTCCTTTTCTTTCTCTATCTTCTCACTCAGGAATATGATTGATTTTACCAATCTTGCCTATCTCTGTCTATACTAATTTATTCCATACCATTATCGCCAGACCAAGTTCAGTCACAAATTGCAAATTCCGAACTCCAATTGACTTCTGCTGTCAATGTGTAAATATGCTAGAGTCATTTCACTCTTAAAAATGAAAAAATGAAAAAAAAAAAGTCTGTGCGTGTGTGTGTGTGTGTGTGTGTGTGTGTGTGTGTGTGTGAGAGAGAGAGAGAGAACGAGAGAGAGAGATAAATAACTGGTGAATTTGAGTGAAGTCTATACTGAAGTTCCTTGAACTGTCCTTGCAACTTGTCTGTGAATTTGGAATTATATTAATATAAACATTTATTAAAACAAGCAGATATCAGTTGAATTTGCACTTTTCTCTCACACGTTTGTAAATGATTTTCTACACTTCTCCTATCTGGATTTGAGATTATGCTTGTTAAAAACCAAGGGACCCACATTAGTTTGTTCATTTCAAAAACTGTGTTTTCCATTTACAACTAATATGACCATTTCCTATGTGCTAATCCTCTCTAAATTATATCATTTCTGTAAAATAGGGGTAATATTAGCATTTATTTTATAGTGTCATTTATATAGAGATGGCCCATATAAAATGGTTAATTTGCAGTTAGAGTATAAGCATCAGTTTATACAATTATTAATATTGTTGCTGTTTCTCCCTATACCTTCACATCTATTCAGTTGCCACATTTATGAATCCTTCCTCTGCAATGCCTTTATTCCTTTCCTTGATGTATTCACATTATATGGTTTTACTCTGCAAGTGTTATTGCAAAGATTTTTATTATTTCCTGCCTCCAAACCACGTTATTTATAATTGTTAGATTAATAGGCATATACTACAATTCAAATTGTGCATTTTCCCCTGCTGATGAGCCTTTATTATTTCCCCATTACCTCCCCAATATGTCAAGGGCCTCACCTTGGCACTCAAAGCCTTCCAAAATATGGCCCCAATGTACTTTATACTGTTATTATTGTCTATTAGTCTCTACAATTATCTAATAGCAAAGTCAGACTACCTGAGACCCTACAGACACGTTTTGTGCTTTCCTGCTACAGCATCAGTCTCATGCTGGGCTGCACCTATTTTTTGTCTTGTCTTTCCTCAACACTTAGGTTTCTTCTGTCACAATCCATCCCATAGGTATTATATAAAGTCACATTAAGGCAACTTGTATAAGATGAACCCCAAAATGTCACTAGGTTTACACAATAGTTTATTTCTTATTCATGGGAAGCCCCAATAGGGAAGCCCAGCTTGGAAGGTAGCTTTCTTATACAAGGTAACTCAGGGACCCAGGCTCCTTTGGTCATGTGGTTCTGTCATTTTCAATTCATGATTTCCAAGGTTACCATGCTCATTTGCATCAAGTCAATGGAGAGGGAAGTAATGTGGAGGGTTGTATGGGCCAGACCTGGAGTTACACATATCATTTTTGTTCTCATTCAATTGTCAGCAACTCAATTACATGGTTACTCTTCACTTCAGTGGAGTCTGGCAGGGGTGACCTGGCTGTGTATCTCCAGGAGGAAGAAACAAGTCTTGGTAAATATCCTCTGCCACACTACGTTTTGGGTACCTTTCAAATATTCTCTCTTTTTTGAAGTTCTTCCTATATCTCCCAAGCAGATGTCACATATGATACACAATACATAAATGGGAGCACAGCAACAAATTTGCATTTCTGAATTTGAAGTTAGTTAATACAAGATACTACTGCTGCAAATTTTGTGTTACATTGTTATTAAAGTATATTGTAAAACAAGATTATGCATCCTCTTTATGGGATTTGCATAGAATAGAATATGTATTCATCTGTATAGAACAGAATATGGATTCATACCAGATGGCAAAAGGATGAGTTAATTAATCTCTTAAGGTCCCATATGACCTTCTAGTTCTAATGATTTAAATGCTTTTGAAAAGGGATTTACAAGTGTCATTTTATTTTCTACTGTGACAACATACACAACCTGTGTCAGGTTTTTAAGCTTTCCAAATGTCAATACAAAGGGCATTTGCAGAGAGTGAATGTTTTAAGCAATGTCTACATTATTTTACTGAATTAAATGGAACTAAATAAAACTGAAGAGAGTACTCTCCCTGCGTCTTATTATGGAGTAGTAAACCCTAATGCAGTTTAGTAATGAAAATCCTATTGCCCAGATTTTAAAATTGTGCTACAAGAGCCATCTGTATTGCAAACTCATTCAGAAAATGTAGAATATAATGGGCCTTACCAGACAATGCTGCACTTGGTGTTTTCACTAGCTCCACAGATAGCTTTCTCCCAATGTTGCCAGGCAACAGCAGCTCGTATAAAGAGATTTCTTGTTCATAAACTATACCTCATTGGTAATACAATGAGACTCAAGACATTCACCACCTGTACAGGTGGAATTACAAGTACAATAACATTAGTATAATTTCAAAGAAAAAAAATCCATGCACACATTTTTATTTAAAAATATGACAGTAACCTTAGTTGAGAGACCTGTAGTACGAATGAGAGCCATCACGTTAATGAAGAATTTTTCAAATTTTATAAATAATACATTACATGAATAGGAAATTAATAGAAGACAAATTGATGTGGTGGCACTTGTGAAGAATTATCAGACTTATAGTTACAATTAAAGGGTATTCCATGCTAAAGGATGCACGGTCTGACAGAATTTTGCATTTGGTAAGAGTGCAGTCACATGAACAGTGGAGTACAGATAAATGAAATACAATATAAAATATAGAAAAAAGAATTTTTACTTCTCCGTATTTGGGGGATAATGATACTATGAATACATAACTGATATGTTATTGGAGATATTTTTCAAAATATCACATAATTGAATAATCATTTTAAAATGATTTCTAGCAATAATTAAAAATATAAAACTCTCCTATTCTCTCTCTCTCTCTCTCTCTCTCTCTCTCTCTCCCCCCCATGTATGCTTTGTTTGCATGAAAATTTGTTCATAGAAAAACTTTAAATAGTTTGTTTATTTTGCATATTTCTAGTTATGGGAAATGTTACACGTCCTTGCTAGCTAAAGAACTGCAGAAGGAAATAGGTCACTTGAGAAGAGGAAATAGGGACTCGAATGTGAGCCAGAAAAATACAAATATAATATGTTGAATACTATTCTAAGTACAGAAAATAATTTTTAAAATTTTTACTATGACTACTGTATATTTATAGTTCTTAAAATTTCTGACATATTTAAGCACTTTACACATATTTCATTATTTAGATGCCAGTTTGTTCATACCTCACCTTTCATTTTCATATGTACACAATTTCAAATTCAACTATCTTCACCCCATATTCACCCATAAACTTACTCTTCTCAATTACAATCAGTTCTCTGTTATCCAGCTTTTCAGGGAACTGTTATGCTCTCATTATTCAAATTTTCTGACTCTCATCTACATCGTACATGGATTACTAATTTTCAAAGTACAGTACTATAAAATTACTTTAGCGTTAAGTGATAATAAGTAAAATGACTACTTTTCATCTGTATAGAGTTTTACATTTTAACTTAATTTAATCGTTTATTTAAAGCACAGAATATGCATGGCAATAATTTAGTGTGTTTAAAGTTACTGTCTTTTTCATCAGAAAGCATATAGTATATTGATTTTACATAATAGGATTTAAACTAGAGTAAAAATTACAAAATATATATATGTTCAATGTAGGAAAAGATACATTCTCCACAGTGATTTATCACAATGACATCTTTTATATTATTGCAGCATCAAATCACATTATCAGTGTTTGATGTCCTGAAAGTTACATAATATTTTATAGCATTCTTTGTGTTCTATAGTTTCTCAGCATTTGTTTCACAAGTGTCTTTTGAGGACAGTGAGTAGGTCGAAAATTTTAATTTTACTGAAGTATGCATTTTAATTTTCAAAAATTTGAAACAGGTATGTCACTTCATTGGCAAGCCTAACTGCAAAACTAACTTCTGAGCATTTATATCTCCATGATGCATAGTGGTTATAGTTTAAACTCGAATCCATGTAACCCACAGTGTCACATAGTGCAGTAGCTGTTATTTATCCTCATTTTTTGTAGCTGAATAAAGCGGGGAAACTTATATTGCAAAGATTATGGGCTAAATCATTTGTGAATATTGAGTCTATTTGAGACTTCCACTTTCAGTGTGATAAAGTAGTTGGTACTTGAGTGACCGTATAGTGAGAACAGCTAAAAAGCTGGATAAAGGAGAGAGAGAGAGAGAGCAGAAAAGCGAGACTTAAGGAGCCAAGATCCTTGAAAGAGTATGCATGCATTTCCTATTGCTACTGTAAAATATTATCACAAATGTAGGCGCTTAAAACAATACAAATTACTACATTACAGTTCTGAAGATAAGTCTAAAATGAGTCTTATGGAGATAAAATCAAGGTGTGTGCAGACCTGTATTCCTTCTGGAAGTTCTAGGAGAGGATCAATCCACTTGCATTTTCCAACTTCTAATGACTGCTCACATTCCATGTGTCGTGATTTTTCAGCAATCACATCACTCTAACTCTGATTCTTTCTTCATATATCCTTCTCTGACTCTCATACCCCTGTCTCCCTCTTTTATAGACCCTTATGATTTCATTGAGCTCACCCAGATAGTCCAGGATAATCTCCCCATCCCCAAATCCTTCATTTATTCATACCTGCAAGTCTCTTTTGCTACAAAAGGAAACATACTCACAAATGTCAGGAATTAGGAAATGGACATCTTTTGGAAGCTATTATTTGCCCACTACAGAAGGAAAATGGCACTGAGATGATGTTGCACGCATCACTGCTTTTTCCTCTCTTGTTATTGGATATTATGCAACACAAAACACAGTCAGAGTCTAAAGAATCACAGCCAGTTGCATAGAGGATAAACAGAATTAGGCAACTTATAGTTCTAGCACCATCGTAGGGCTGGATGGACAGACCAAATTTCTGTGGTACAAAGGAAGCCAAAGCCAGGAATTAAGGGTCCAATATCACTGAGAAAGGAGGCTGTAGAGAAACAACTTCAATATTTTGCACACAATTTTCTCTCAAGGCATAAAATGATCCTTAATGTGTGCTTGTGTAGAATTAGAAACCAATTAATTAGAGGAAACCAAGAAGCAGAAAACTGAAAAGGGGTTAAAAACTGTTATAGACAGACCCTGAGCTTACCCTTGCTCTATGATCCTATGGTCTGCTATTCATGGTCTTGTCCAAATCCCTTCCCTGAATATGGGTGAGATCTATGACTTCCTTCTACAAAGTAGAATATGGCAAAGATGAGATGATGTCACTGTGATAAATATTTTATATTCTATCAGATTTATCTTATTAGCAGACCTACTCTAGAGACTCTCTTGCTGGCTCCATGAAGTAAGTGGCTGTGTTGGAGATTCCCATACGGTAAGGAACTTCTAGGAGACCTGAGAGAGTTCAACAGCCAATGGTCATCAAGGAGCTGGGCCTTTAGTCATACTGCCACGAGGAAATTAATTAGCAATCTGAACAGGGATGGAAGTGGATCTTCCTCAGTCAAGCTTCCAAATAAGAATATGCCTGGTGGATACCTTGACACAGTCATGTGAGACCCCGAATATGACCAACAAGCTGTGATCAGAATCCCAATCCATAAAAACTGTGAAATAATAAATGTACATTTTTAAATATCCCTTTTTTCTTAGCAGTTTTTGGTGTACAGAAAAATTGAGCAGAAAGTACAGAGTTCCAAAATATACTCTCACGGCCCTTCTGCCATTTCCCCATAATATTAATACTTTGCAGTAGTGTGGTGCATTTGTTACAACCAATGACCCACTATTGATGTATTGCTATTATTAACTAAAGTTCATAGTTTACATTAGGGTTCAATCCTTGTGTAATATATTCTATGGGTTTTGAGGAAGGTGTAATCATATGGGTCCACCATTATACTATCATACTGAATAATTTAACTGTCTAAAAATCTCCCATGCTTCACCTATTCATCTCTCTCCACACCCACCCCCTAGAAACCACTAATCTTTTTACTTTCTCCATAGTTTATTTTCTCTTATCCAGAAGTCATATAGTTTGAATTATATAGTATGAAGCCTTTTCACATTGGCTTCTTTCATTTAGCAATATGTGTTTAAGTTTCCACTTTTTGTGGCTTGATAGCTCTTTTCTTTTTAATGCTTAATAATATTACTCGGCATTCATGTGCCACAATTTGTTCATCCATTGACCTTTTGAAGGACATTTTGGTTTTGGCAATTTATACATAAAGTCATCATAAACATTTATGTACAGGTTTTGTATGGATATAAAGTTTTCAAATCACTTGATTAAACACCAAAAACCACAATTGCTGGATCATATAGTAAGAGTATGTTTAGTTTAGTAAGAAATGGCCAAACTGTCTTCCAAAGCAGCTGTATCATTTTGCATTCCAATCAGCAATAAATGACAATTCCTGTTTCTCCACTTCCTTATTAACATTTGTTGTCAGCAGTTTGGATTTCACCATTCTAATAAGTGTGTAGTGGTATCTCACTGCAGTTTAATTTTGTAATTATCTAATGACATGAGATGTTAAACACCTTTTCACGTACTTATTTGTTATTAGTTTATCTTCTTTACTGGGGTGTTAATTTTGTGGCAACCTTTGTGCAACAATAGAAAATTAATATAAAACATAAGCAGAGAATGTAATAATCTTAGGGTGTTGTAAAAAATAATGGATTTGACCACAAAGTTGTAGGCCTTGAAATAAACCAAGGAACACAGAAGAAAGTTATCCCCAAGAAGTAAGAGGAAACAGAAAATAGACCAGCCTCTACTAGATCAGGATTATGAGTGAATAAATGATGTGACTGCAAAAAGACAATAAATCCTTCTAGAAGAAAATAATATTATGAAGATCTCCAGAACTTTAATACATAATATCCATCTTTCAATTGAGAAAAATTTTGAAAATTAGCTTAATCTAATCAATAGGCACACCTTGGTATGTCTCCTTCAATAATTTTACATAGGTTCATTTAATTGTATGCAAATTTATATACAATGCATAGAATTTCCTATTCAGTGTTTTTAAAAAAACACATGTGATAACTTGCTTATTTTTATATTAAACATGGATGAACTTCCTGTTATGTACATATAGATACAGTAACCCAGGGTTACATCTAACATAATTAATAATCAGTGTGATAAGAACAGAACCTAACACTAAGGAACCGATGTGGCTTTGCAGTAAAATATAACTGAATACCAATCATGTATGTATCAAATTTTTATAGTTTCATATTATTCCACAATATATGTAATGCATTTTTTCAAACGTTTTCCTGTAGAATTATTTAGTATATACTTGTATTTTTGTAAAGTTACATCTTATAATATCCTTGTAAGAGGAACCAATGAAATAAAAAGTTTTGACTATATTTATAATAAGAAAGCAAAATTATGGCATGACAAGTTTTACAATATTTCTTTAAAGATTTATAGCTATCCATGTGGTTGGCTTTTACATAATTTGCACATGTAAGAAAAATTGAATTAACATTTTTATTTACCCAAATATTAAATATTCTACCAGTGAAACAATATGAAGAAAAAAGATAAGAAAACAGTATTTGTCTCCAGCCTCATCCTTCAAGAAAAAGATACATTTTAAGGAGTAAAATATGCACAGTGAAGCAGTGCTTATGGGTGATTTTGTCTAGAGAGAAGTTAAAAAAATCATTGCGTCCTGGGCTAAGACTGGTATAAAGAATTAATTTTGCCTTTAGAACAGCACTGTAAAGTAATTATTGTCATTTTAATTTCATCAATAAGAAATATGAGACATCAAAATCCTAAATAAATTTCCCATTAACCACGCAACCATTAATTTAAGAGCTAAGATTTTAATTCAGCTCTTTTAGACACCAAAGGCTATGCTATTTAAAAAATACATAATCCTATGACCCTGTTGGAGATAATAGAAAAGAAATTATTTGTTATCCCAAAAAAGGAATATGCCACCAGTTTGGTTTCAAGGCACTTTATGACCTGGTTTCAAAAGTCTTCATAGAGTTATTCCTGGAGTATTCTGTTGATGAAGCTGGTCACTAACACCAGAGCAGATTCAAAGGATGGTAAGAATAGACTCCATCTCATGATGGGGAATTAAAGGTCAAAGGACAGACAGATTGATAACATTCATCTTGAAGACAGGCTATCATACCCTCTATGTTCTGGTTGACTGTGGTCAATGGGATGTTGAGACTGGGGATATAAGGAGAGAGGAAAATAAGCTCTGGTAGTATTTACTCACCTGTCCATTCCTTTTGATCATGGGTTGCCAGTAACTTTCTTCTGCCTTCTTTCACCAATGGGCATAACCTCTGTTAGACACCTCTTCCACTTCCGCTATATGTCTTCCTGGGTTCTTTTAACCTCTTCCAAAGAGATTTCAGGTATTGCTATACCTTGAAATTTGGGGGTAGAGTTAGGGGAATCACTATCTTGTTGTTTTCTCTTAACCAAGTACCATGCATTTGTGGATAATTCTTTTTTCATACATATTCTTTTTAATAATCTGTTTACAGAGTGCCATATGTTTACTGCAGACTTCAAGCAATATACAAAGAAACTTCAATAGAAGTCAATTTAGGGGAAAAAAAACAAGGTAGGAATAGCTTATCATTTGTATTCAAAATTATTGTAGTTTGTTTTGGAGCTCACATTCACTTAACTGAGGCATAAGTTACATATTATAAAATACCCAAACCTTAAGCATGTAGTTAAAAGACTTTTGAAATTATATACAATGGTTTAACCACCAATCCAAGCAAGATACAGATTTTTATTACACTTTAAAAATTATCTTGTGCCCCGTCCAGTGAACTTCACCTCTTACTGTATTTTCTAAAGTAAATTTAGGGTACACAATATAATGTTTTGGACAAATATAATGTTTTGGACAAATAGGGACAACCTGACAGGGTGTTTGACAGTTTAGAAAGTATTTTATAATAAAAAAAAAGGGTTATTATGATGTGGTATAGCCAGAAATGGCAAAATTATTATAATGCAGAGACAAAATACAATTTATTGTGGAAGAGCTATGAGTAGAGAATAAAGATACATTTTTAATTAGATAAAGCACACTTATATGACTCAGGTAATCTAATCATTCACTCCATTTCATAGCTTTTCATCAAAAGTAGACTCAATTTTAGAAAGAGAATATCCTTGACTTTTTATTAATTAAAAAAAATTACTGCATCTTTAAATTTCCTTATTTATTGAGGTTTTCTATTGAGTGTGTGTACATCATCTTATAGAGCACAGATCAGATGGAGGAAAAGTAACTGGAACAGTGTGAGTTAAAGACAAATAGTATCCACAGACAAATATAAAAGCTGCTAGAACAAGCTGCTTATTTTTATTACTATTTGTAATGACAAGCAGAGAAAAGAAGGAGGAGGGACACATGCAAGAATGGGGCTAATTAATTAATTTATTTAAAATCTCATCAATTTATTTAGCAATGTGCAATAGCAAAAGACAAAGGCAATTAATAAAATGTGCTAATGACAGAAGGTAAATGTGGTTAAGACTAAACTATATACATTGATAACAATGTCATGTCAAAGGAGTGCACATACACATAAGTTTAAGAGATCCCAACATATGTTTATGATTGATAAAAAATAACTGGCTAAATACACAAATAACATCAGTAAGGAGTATCCAAAAGCAGTAATAAGCTCTATAGATGGTAACTATTACAATAGATGCCAAAAGCTCACCAAACCGGCATGGGGAACAACACTGGAAAAGTCATAAATCAAAACCTTGCCAGGTCTGCAGCTGAGAGAAACTCAGGCGTCTCCCACACCACTGTTTGTTAGTTCCCAAGAATGCTGCTGCTGTTGGCGTTGTTGTCGTTGTTAGAAGTCAAGGCATCTTCTGATGCTGTAAGCTATGAGCTATATATAAGTTTTCAAGGTGTTAACAATCTGAAGAATGTTGTTTCTGTTGTCATTGTTGTTATGAGAAGTTAGGACATCTTCTGATGTTGTAAGCTGCAAGCTACATACAAGTTTTTTAGATGCTAACTAGTTCTCAAGAAGGCTAACCTTGGGGAACGACACTGGAGAGGCTGGAAACCAGCCAGCCTTCACCAGGTTCATGGCTGAAAGTCAGGACATACCCTGGTGTTGTAAGTTATATGTTGCTGGAAGTCTTCAAAATGTTAGAAAGATGAAAAATCACCAATGACAAATGACCAAATGATGAAATAATAAGTAATTACACTGTCAACTGAGATCTGTCATATATATATATATATATATATATATATATATATATATGTATATATATACATGCATATATATACATACATATATACACATATAAAATATATATATATGCATATATATATATATATATATATATATATATATATATATATTTCCCCCCCGCCGGAAAAAAAAATGTACCTTAGAGCAAGGCTCTTTGTTCCTGCCTCCCCCTCTGGGAATGGCCAGTTCCGGGAGGGTCCGGCATTTACTAATATGAATGCTGCCCATCCGGCAGAAGGGGAAATTCATCCGGATAAGCAACATCTACTGTTCTTGCTTGGGACCAGCAGCCCAAGGTCTTCCAAAGCCTGGCAACGTGCCTGTCACGTCGTCCTGATATAACTTAGCTACCTCTTCACTTCATCTGTTGATGTGGGAGAAACAGACAGAACAAAGAGGGAATTTTCTCAACCCCGATCAAGAATTTTTTTTAACTCTAAGCTAACCATCACCTCATAACATGGACAGAAGAACAAACACCATCTTGATCTCCCCTGCTCAGGAGAATGAGACCAAAGGGGGACAGAAAAGCAACCTCATCCCATATCTCCCCTGCTCGGGAGAATGAGACCCAAAAAGCAATATCATCTCATATCTGCCTGCTCGGGAGAATGAGACCAAAGGGGGAATTTACTCAACCCCTGATCACAGCACAGAAATTACCTCACATACAGGAACAGATAAAAGCTAATAGAAAAAAGCTCACATCAACCAATGAAGGCAAATTTTCTTCAACATCTACCCTAAACTATTGCAGCGAAATAAATTACCTCAACATTTAGCAACTAAAAGCAACCATTTTGTCTTGCACACCACTTTGTGATTGAGAAATCCTGGAAGGGTGCAGTGGGCAGTTCTTGCTTGGACTTTTCATGTATCAGATGTCGCATGGGGCTACAGTCATCTGAAAGCTCAAATGGTTTGGGTTGCAAGATGGCTTACTCAAGGGGCTGGCAGTTAAGGCTAAGTGACAACTGAGAGTTCAGCTGGAGGTATTTAACAGATTATTTACACAAGGCCTCTCCAGCACAGTGATCATCATTCTTACATGGTTGGTGGCTTTTCCTAGTGGGAACATCACAAGAGAATCAAGTAGTAACTATATGTCCTTTTAATGTCCTTGGAAGTTATAAAGCCTTACTTCTACCATACTCTGTTGATTGAAATGCTCACAAGAGCAACCAGAATCAACCAGAGGAAATATGGATGTCCTTTGTTCCTCTTCAAGGAGAAGAATGCCAAGCAATGGCATGAGCTACAGGGTGAAAGTTCAAGGGTCATATAATTCTCAGATAATTCATTTTGAGAATGTACTCCTTGATAATGTCCACAGAAAATCAAAGACTTTAGAAGATGATCTGTGATGATTTGCGTTTTAGAAAGTCACTGTAGATGCCTCAGTTTTAAGAAGCCCAATTGCAATTATATGATAGTGTTATATTACTGAGTTTAGAAAAATGCTTTGTTTTATTTAAATAAAAAATGACTTATCTGTTTTCCCTCCCTATTTGTATGTTAGTTACTATTGCAGAGTAACATGTTACCTGAAAACTTAGTGGTTTAAGACAATAATAGTTATTATCTCACAGGTTCTGTGGGTCATGAATATGGGTGTAGTTTAGTTGAACTTATGGCTCAGGGTCTCTCACAAGGTATCAGCCTGGGCTGATGTCATTTCAATGGTCACCAAGGAGGAGACACTTTCCAACTGGCTTGTGTTGCTGTTGGCAGGATTCAGTTCCTTCAAGCCTTTGGATGGAGGGTCTCAGTTTCTTCTTAGGTTTTGACTGGAGGCTATTCTCAGTTCTTTGACACATAGGTACCTCCATAGGGCAGCTCAAAACATGGCAACTTGCTTCATCAGTAATAGCAAGCCAGAAGATTCAGAGAGAGAAAGGGAGAGAGAGAGAGGTCACAGTCTTTCATAACTTACTTTGGAAGTGGTAGGACATCGCTTTTTCCACATACATATATATATATGAAACAAGTCACTAGGTATAGCCTACAGTCTGCAGGAAGGAATTGTACAAGGGCACAAATCCAAGGAGGCAGAGATTTTGAGTCTCCTTAGAAGCTGCTATCAGAATTTATATTTGCTTTCAATTGAGTAATATTTCCATATCTTGTTTGTATACTGTTAGTCATTAGTTTTATCTGTATGATGTATCTGAATTGTTCTTACTTTGTTTTGTTTTATTTCTTTTTTATGTTATTTATTTAAGTTTTTATATTTTGCTTTTCTCACCATTCATTTAAAAAATAGTACATTTCTGTTAACATTTTCATCAATTTGTTTTAATTAGTTTTTTATTACTTTTTTGTTTACTTCATATTTTTCTTGACAACTAGTTATTTTTCTGCTGATCTTTTGTTCTGGTAGCTTTATACAAGGCAGGCAAGGAGCACAGTGAAATAATGGATATTTAAGAATAGTCCACCTAAGCAAAAAGATTGGACATATACGGGAATATGTTAGTTCTACAGGTTCCCTTATTTTGAGCTTTAACACATCTTCCAAATACATTTATTCCTACTTTCTGCGTGTGGAGTCATCTTTTTGTAAAATTTTAACTCATAAACATCTTCTGAATTCTACTAAAAAAATGACAAAGTATTAATGCTTACATTCATCTGGCTAATATTTCCTACAGCTGTGTATGCTAGAGGCCTCAAATTTTCCCAGTATCCTTGTTTTCTGTCTACCCTGCTTTCTTTGGATGACTCTAATTCCTGCTGAGATAGGGTCTGCTCCTTGTAGGCCTTTAACTTGGAATCCACTGTAATTCTACTGGAGCTATGTTGATGTGTGGTAAGGTATGGGGGGAAAGGAAATTTCTGTAATGGAATGATTATGACTGAATCTCAGCTGTTAAATGGGCCTGTATCCCTGTGTTGTAAACGTTATAATTGTTCCTCACCTCTCACTATACTTAAGATGGGAAAGCTAGAGGGTGTTGGACAGAACAGGAATAAATTCATGCATATAAAGATATCTGATACTTGACAGGAGTAGATAAATACAAGGAAAAGGTGGAATTTTCAATAATGATGCTTGGGCATTAAGTATCTATAAGTTTATTGCGGCTGCCATAATAAATTATTACAAATTTAGTGGCTTAAAGCCAGAGAAATTTATTAACTCACAAACTACAGCAGGGCCCCACTAGCTCTGAAGGATCCAGGAGACAATTCTTCCTCTCCTCTTGCAGCTTCTATTGGATTCAGGTATTCTTTGGCTAGGGGAGCATAACTACAACTTCTGTCTCTTTCTTCACATGGCCTACTCCACTGTGTGTCTCCTCCCTTCCCTTCTCTAGTAAAGACATATCATTGAATTTAGAGGTAAGACTAATCCAGAACTATCTCATCTCAAGATCCTTAACTTAATTATATATACAAAGACCATTTTTCCAAATAAGATCACATTCACTGGTTCCAGGGGGTAAGATTTGCACATATATTTTGAGGGAATCATAATTCAATCCATTATGTTATCTATATAGGAAAGAAAATAATCTCTTATCTCACACTAATTCCAGGTGGATCAGTTACTAAAGTTCAGAAAGAAAAGTACAAACTTTTTAAATCATAAGATAATATATTTCCAACTTCTGAATACGATTTTAAAAATAATATTTAGAAGATATAAATATAATAAATATTGACAAATTTAATTTAATGATCATATTCATTAAAGGGCAATATAAAAAAGTAAAAAAGAATCTGTGTATCCATACTGTATTGAGAAGTATAATACATTAATACGAAAAAGTTGAGCCACTAAAAAGATTAAGACAAAAAAAGTATAAATGGATTTCTGACAGAAATAGAAATATATAAATGGACCATGAACAATAAATATGTTCAAATTTATTAGTAACCAGCAAAGTACAAATTATTACCACAAGGCAGCATCATTGCATATCCATTTGATTTGCAAAATAAAAATTTGAAAATACCAAATATTGATAGAATATGGGACAATGTAAATTTCCATATATTATTAGTGGGGATGTAAATTTATACAATCTCTTTGGAAAATATTTTGGCATCACCTACAGATGTGATATATACATAACCTAGTAATGGTAAAAGTTGCCATGGGGGGAAAACAGCTAAAAAGAAATATATTGACAACAGTATTGAATCACCTTGGTAGAAAAACAAAAACAAAAACTCTTTTTATGCACAAAATTTAGTTTATAGGTGAACTAAACCCAGGTGTGTGTATACATGAGTGTGTATGTATGTGTGTGTGTACACACACACACATACACACACACACACACACACACACACACACACGGTACCAAAAAAAGTATATATTTTAAGAAAGGAAAAAAAAACTGTATTAATTGTAATACTCAATATATATTGATTAAAAAAAGATAAATACAAGTCACATTTGACTTCTGCAGTTACAAGAGGTGCTCAAAGTGGTTATCATCAGTGTCCAGACACTGCTGTACACAATGAACTACTGCTTGAGCATAGATAACATCTCTTAAGAAGTGTATATATTTTTTGGCATATATATATATATATATATATATATATATATATATACATATATATACACACAATAGGAAATTTGTCATAATTTATTGATGTAGAATAAATTAATAAATATTAAATTCAATATATCAAGAGGTATAGAAACAAAAGGAAAAATTAAGACCAAATGAAACAGACTAAAACTTATGATTCATGAATTAACAAGTAAAAACAGGAATGAACATAATAGGCACCAATAAATATCAAGTTATTTCCAAAGAAAAATGATAGACAATCATACTCAATATGCTAGATAGAGAGGTTAGAGCAATTAGAATTGTACTAAAAGGTGTGAAATAAAAAGCCATGTAGCATATGAATATTTTATTCAATAGCAATGAGGCAACCCAATGAGTCTGTCATCTGGGAGTTGGCATATCTTTATGTAAACCTTAAATCAGACCTCTTAGGTGACTACTACATCTAAACAAAAACATAAAGCTTTATGTCATCTGCTGTATCTAGCACCATTTTTTAATGTGAATATAAACAATCTCTTATTATGCATATATATGTTTGCTTCTGTCATAATTTTCCCAGGAATCATTTTTGTTTTCATTTTATATCTTAAAATGTTTAAATCTTTACTTATTGGATTTAATATATAATTTTATGAACAAATTTTATAAACACAATAGTTGAACAATTGAATTCAGAGAAGAGAAATGCTCACTAACATCCTAGTTAATTAATTGATTAAATGTTGAGGGTGTTTTTTTGTTGTTGTTGTTGTTTGTTTTTCTGCA
Source organism: Rhinolophus sinicus (assembly GCF_036562045.2). Classification (NCBI taxonomy): domain Eukaryota; kingdom Metazoa; phylum Chordata; class Mammalia; order Chiroptera; family Rhinolophidae; genus Rhinolophus; species Rhinolophus sinicus. The sequence goes on along the minus strand of NC_133751.1, from coordinate 173,173,539 downwards.
AATAACAGCACAATACAGGTAGTAAAACAATAGGACCAGAATATCCTCATGCCACATATGAAATTCATTGTGAATTACAACTTTAGAAAGATTTAAAACGTATTTTAAATAGCGAACATTGACATTCTGAGCTATTTCTGAGCTATTTCATTCTTTTTAAATCCAGATTCTTCACAGCCTGTAGCAGCATTTCAGAAGTACTACGATTTCTGCCAATAACCTTTCACCAAAAAATAATTTCAGTCAGCATTATCACTCAATGTAACCAACAGAAACTGAAATCCACTTCAAATGTCCTTCAAATAGCTAGAAGATGAATTCAAGGGGATGGGAAATGTAAAACTCAGAAGATGAGACCTGACTTTGATACTTACGTGGTCTGATAGAGTAATTTTGTCTCTATATAGATCTCACTGTATAAAAAAAAGAGGGGGAAAGGAAGCTGTAATGTGTCACCTTATCTAAATAAGGTACCTGTCATTTCTGGAATTCTGTTTAAACGATGATAGATGTTCTTATTCAACAAAAGAAACTCTTTTTTCTCTACAAAACAGATCTTTTAAAAGAAAAATAGTACAAGTAATCTACATTTTTTTGCAGGCGATGCAATGAACAATGGAAACTTAAGACTTGATTAAAGATAGCCCAGAATTTAGAGGAAAAAATACAGACCACCAATCGTGAACCTACCAAAGGGGCAGTTTCCTTTAATGTGAGAGTCGCATTGATTTATTATTGGGCTTTTCCCACATGTTGTGCTACCATTAACAATTTTTCACTATATTATATTTTTTATACATTTGGTCTATATGATATTATAATTTATAATGGAAAATATATATTTGGTCTCCATCACCTTTATCACACAGAGATCCTAAAACTCTTTTACCTTTGTAAGTGCTGAGAAGCATAAATGTGCCTTTGGTTATGTTAATAAGATAACTTTTGGAATGCATTTAAGGAGGAGGAGTGGTTGCTCATAAAGCCAGCGGTGTGATTTCCAGCCCCACCCCACTGACTTCCCAGCAAGGGGAAATGGACTGGAAATTGAGTTCAATAACCAATGGCCAATGATGTAAGCAATCATGCCTAAACAAGGAAGTCTCCATAAAAACCCAAAAGGACAGGTTTGGGGGAGCTTTCAGGTAAACACATGTAAATGCTAGGAGAGTAGCAATCTCGGTGTTGGAGAGTTTGAGAGGGCATGGAGCCTCTGTGCCCTTTCCCCACACTATGCAACTCTTTCCATCTGGCTATTCCTGAATAATATGTTTTTATGATAAACCAGTGATCTAGTAAATAAAATGTTTCCTGAGTTTTGTGAGCCACTCTTGCAAATTAATGGAACCCAAGGAAGGAAGGGGTCATGGGGACCTCTGATTTATAGCCAGTTGGTCAAAAGTATAGATAACAACCTGGACTTGAGACTGGTATCTGAAGTTGGCAGTAGGGGGAAGGCAGTCTTATGGGACTGAACCTTTAACCTATGGAATCTGATGGTATCTCCTGATGTACAGTGTCAGAATTGCTTTGAATTCTTCGATACCCTTGTGATGTTGTGTGGGAAGACTCTCCTCCCACTATCCCACCCCAGACACATTGGAACTAGTCCAGGAATTCAAGAGTTTACTTTTTTTGCCTTCATGGAATTTGAAATATTTATTTATTTATTTAAAATATTCTAAGTTATAAAAGTATAATTTTTTCACTTGCCTAGAGCTGGGAAAAAAGTAGAGAAATTCTTGTTAAACAACAGGTGAATAACACTGGGAGATCTGTTTTGTTTTGTTTTTCTTTAGCTACTCCTCTTATTTCTGGTAACAGCATCCTATCCAAAGTGAAAATTAATTAGAATCCCATTTTCTCAACCACATGCCATTGTAGTGATGATTAAAATGTACACAATTGATCCAAAATCTGACCATCTTAATTCCTCACCTTCATGCCTCTATGAATCATAGTCAAAGGTTCATATACAAAACAATCCAAACCAAATAGTTACCTCCTTTGATTTTTCTAAATTGGAACGTGGATAGAAGGCAGGACAATTGGCAAGGAATATAAGCCATAGTTGTTGGTAGCCTAATTTTATCTCAGCAAATTTAAGACAGATTTCAACTGCTTGCAACTAGATGCCTCAAGATTAATACATATATATAAAAAAAAAAATTCAGATTTCTGGAGCATATCCAAGATGGCAGAATAAATACTGTGCCTACTTCCTTCTGTGAACACATTAAAATTACAACTAAATTATAAAAGAGTCAACCTGGAGAACCATTTGAAGTCTACTTGAACAGAAGTTTTATAACTAAGGATGTAAATAAGAAGCCAAGTCAAGACTGATAGGAGGGGTAGAGACATGAAGCAGGCTGGCCCCAAACCTCCATATGGTGGTTGAGATCAGAAGAAATATCTAGGCCATAGAGGTTTTGTCTAGAGACATGAGGGACCCAAGTCCTACACCAGGCCCCCCAGCCCGGAATACTGGTTCCAGGAAGAGGAACTGTGAAAAACAGAGGGGATTCGGGTGATCTGTGTGGGATGGAAGGCTGTGGGAAACCCAGATGTCATCTTAAAGGCCTGCGTACAGAATCATTCATTCACAGGCACTGCACTTTGGGCTCCAGTGGAGAAATGGTGATTGGGGGGCATTGGAGGCACACGGGGGCAGATTAAGGTATGTGGTCGTGGCCCTAGGGCTGAAAGACAGTTACCATCTTCTCCATGTGGGGTCCTCTTCCCATGCAGCATGCAGGCAAGTAACATCTTTCCTGTTTGAGCCCTTCCCCCACAGGCCAAATCTGAATCTAAATTGGTCTGGTGAACTCCACTACACCCTGCTAACTCCCTGGGACCCCACCCTACCCAACTTCCCCACTGCTTGAGTCACTTTCTAGAAAGCAACCAGCCCCACCTGCATTGCACTCTTTCTTGGAAAATGACTGGAGTCCATGGGACCCAGATGGACAGCGAATGTCCTCAGTGGGTTCTGAGACTTTTGTTGAGTAGCTACAGGATCAGCACTGGCACCAAACCAGAACCTACATTAACCTGCTAACCACGGTTCCCACCCTAGTGACTCCTTGAGATCTTGCATCACCCAACTTGCATACCACATGAGGCTTTATCAGTGGCTGAACCTTAAGTGAGCCAGCAGGTGGCAGATAACCTCAAGGCGCCCTGGCTTTTTGCATAGCAACCCCAGTTCCAGTATGGGAGCAGATGTCCTCAGTTCACAGTGTGGCCTCTCCCATGTACCTCCAGGTTTAGCACAGGCATCAAAAAACTGTGGATTGCTTTGTAATTCATACCAGGTAGTTCTCTGCTAATCACAGGCAGTGAGTGATCTAGGCCTGCAGCTGAGCATCTCCCAAGAGGCCTCAGAACCAACATACTTGGAGGTTGGCTTGAGACTGCAGCAGAGCACACCCAATTAGCCCCACAAGTGGCATGGGAAAAGGGCAGTCTCAGCAGTCACCAGAGCCCACAGAGGAGAATCCTACTCAGTGGGGTAAGCCCCCCATACGGCAGCCTTTAAGCTATGGAAGTGGCCAAACCCCATAGCCAATCGTCCTGAGGATCACTTCCACCCACTTATGTGCCAATAGCAATCAAGGCTCAACTATAAAAGGAGGGTACACACAACCCACACAAGGGACACTCCTGGAGCACCAAGAGCAGGTGACCAAGGAGATTGTGCCGAGGACCCACAGGGCACCTACTATATAAGGCCACCAAACCAATATTGGAAGACATAACAGGTCTATCTACTACATAGAAACAAACACAGAGAGGCAGCCAAAATTAAGAAAAAAGAAACATTTCCCAAAAAAAGAAAATGAGAAAAACACAAGAAAGAGAACTAAACAAAATGGAGGAAAGGAACCTACCAGAGTCAGAGTTCAAAACAGTGGTTATGAGGATGCTCAAGGAACTTAGAACTTCAACAAAGAGATAGCAAGCATAAGCAAGGGCATGGCAACCATAATAAAAAGTCAGAAATGAAGAATACAATAACTGAAATAAAAAATGCACTAGAAAGAATCACCAGAAGACTAGAATAAGTAGAGGATCAAATCAGCAATTTGGAAGACAAGGTAGTAGAAAGCACCCAATCACAACAGCCAAAAATAAAAAGAATCCAAAAAAATGAGGTTAAGTTAAGAGACCTTTGGGACAACATCATGTGTAACAACATTCGTATTATAGAGGTACCAGGAGAAAAGAGAAAGCAAGGGGGTTGACAACCTATTTGAAGAAATAATGACTGAAAACTTTCCTAACCTGGTAAAGGAAATAGACATACAAGTCCAAGAATTGCAGAGAGCTCCAAACAAGGTGAACACAAACAGGCCCACACCAAGACACATTACAATTAAAATAGCAAAGGTTAAAGACAAAGAGAGTTACCTAAAAGAGAGCTCCCATAAGACTGTCAGCTTATTTCTCAACAGAAACTTCCCAGGCCAGAAGGGCTTGGCACAAAATATTCAACGGGATAAAAAGAAAGAACCTACAACTAAGATTACTCTACTCAGCAAAGCTATCATTTAGAACCAAAGGACAGATAAACAGCTTCCCAGACAAGAAAAAGCTAAGGGAGTTGATCACCACCAAACCAGTATTGAAAGGAATTTTTGAAGGACTTATTTAAGATGGGGAAAAAAAGATCAAAATTATGAATAATAAAATGGCAATAGCTATATATCTATCAATAATTACTTTAAATATTAATGGCTTAAATACTCCAATAAAAATAGGGTGGCTGAATAGATAAAAAAGCAAAACTCATACAAATGTTGCCTACAAGAGATTCACTTCAGATTGAAAACACACACAGACTGAAAGTAAAGGGATGGAAAATGATATTTCATGAAAATGGAAACAAACAAAATTGGGGTAGCACTACTCATACCATACCAAAGGGACTTTAAAACAAAAGCTTTAACAAGAAACAACAAATGATGCAGTAATCCCACTTTTGGTATTTATTCAAAGAAATCCAAAATGCTACTTCGAGGGGACATATGCATCCATATGTTTATTGCAGCATTGTTTGCAATGGCCAAGATGTGAAGGAAACCTGGATGTCTGTTGATTAATTAGTAATATGGAATATAGCTGTGTAGGCTTAGCATTCCTGGTAAGAGATAAAACAGTGGGCACTGATAAGTTGAAACCTTAATGAACAAAAATGGCAACATAATATATAGTTATATATAGTGCATGAAAAAAATGGGTCACATATTAAAATTGACAAGCCCAGGGCAAGCCAGTGTGGCAGTCCCTACAAACTCAAAGATGGAAAGTAACCACATAGGATGGTCCGAACATAAAAATTCCTAACTAAAAGTGGGTCACAGCAGGTAGTCATATCTTAGGTCTATAGTTTCCTTGACAAAGGTCAATCTTTATTTACCTTTAGAGAGTCTGCCTATTTTACATCTAAGGTAACATACCTATAAAATGTCAGACTAATGTTTTCCCTCTGGACACATGCCACAGCAGAGCAAGAGACCACAGAACCCCTCAACTATTATTTCCTGAACACCTATCTCTATGTGCTGTAAAAGTTAATCATTACCTATCCTGTACCCGCCAACGTAAAAGAAGTATGTTTCACTTTTTTTCAATTCCAGAGATTCCCCCATTTTACTTTCTCCCACCCCTTAATCTACCACCAGTGTATTTCATGTAACCCTTCTAAATCTCCTCCTTTGATTCTAATGTATGAAATAAGCTACAAAACTGCCATTCTGCGGAGCATTTCCTCAATCTACTGAGATTTTGCTTCCCAGCAATTATCATTAATTTGGCTCAAATACACTAAAAATTTTCTACAGATTTGCAAATTTCTTATGTAGACAATACTAAATATGTTGGAATGCATTTACTCATTCAGGATTCTGATATGATTTTAGTCCTAGTATTTAAACAACTTTACTTCAGCTAACGACTTTAAAATACTATACAAGATCTGACAATTAAGTTCACGAACTTGTTGCAATGATGTTGCCAAACTTTTTTTATATCAGAGGGATTATTTATTATAACCCCAACTATAATACCAACTGGACAAACAGTTAACATAGTTTATTATTTGGAAGTGATGAAAAGACTGTGTGAAAAAGTTAGACGTGAACTTTTCGCCAACAAATCATGGCTCTTGCATCACAATAATGCACCAGCTCACATGGCACTGTCTGTGAGGGAGTTTTTAGCCAGAAAACAAATAACTATGTTGGAACAACCTCCCTACTCACCTGATCTGGCTCCCATGACTTCTTTCTTTACCGAAGATTAAGGAAATAATGAAAGGAAGACATTTTGATAACATTCAAGACATCAAGAGTAATACAACAACAGCTCTGATGGCCATAGATCCCACTTGGTTATAATGTATAATTTGTTTTATACAATGATGGATTCAATTACTAATATTAGTTAAGGACATTTGTTCCATATTCATGACAGATACTGGTTTATAGTTTTTTTTTCTTTCTTGTTTATACTGTCATTGTCTGGATTTGTTATCAGGGTAATACTGACCTTGTAAAATGAGTTGGAAAACCTAATTCTTCTCAAACTTTAGATAGAATTCTCCTAGTGAAACCATACAGGCCTGAAAGATTTCTTTTGGGATGAATTTCAAACTACAAATTAAACTGTCTTAATAGTTATAGGACTATTCAAATTATATATTTAATTTTGGGTGCATTGTAATAATTTGTGCTTTTTGAGGGATTGGTTCATTGTATCTAATTTGTTGAATTAATGTATGTAGAGCTGTTCATAAATTCCCTTGTTATGTTCAAGATATAAACTTGGAAAATAGTTCCAAAATTGCTTTGAAGGGTGGACTAGGCGCTGGCATCAGTGTATAGCTTCCCAAGGGGAGTACTTTGAAGGTGACCATAATGATATTCAGCAAGGAGGTATGCAGCACTTTTTTCTAGGATGAGTTTGAGAGCTTAATTGTCAGACCTCGTATATCTTTACAGATAAATGTTTTCAGATTTTTGGGGGTAGATACCCAGGAAAGGGAATGCTGAGTTCTATGGTAATTCTATTCTTAAATTTTGAGGAACCTCCACACTGTCTTCCATAGCGGCTGCACCAAGCTGCATTCCCACCAACACTGTATGAGGGTTCCTTTTTCTCCACAGCCTCTCCAACACTTGTTATTATTTGTTGTTGATGATAGCCATTCTAACTGGGGTGAGGTGATATCTCATTGTGGTTTGTATTTGCATTTCTCTGATGATTAGTGATGTTGAGCATCTTTTCATATGTCTATTGGCCATCTGTACTTGTATAAATGTTGTATTACAGAACTGTACACTTGAAACCTATGGAACTTTACTAACAATTGTCACCCCGATAAACTTTAATTAAAGAAAAAAAGAAAAGAATGAAGGATGTAAAAATACTCCAGATTGTACAGATACTAAAAGGATAAAAAGGGAATGTTTTGAAAAACTTTTTGTCAACTTGTCAACTTAAATAGAAAGTACAAACTACCAAAACTCGTTCAGAAGAAATTGATCATCAAAACATCTCAAGTGGAATTTATACAGTTTTTAAATTACAAATTTCTTTCCACGAAGAAAAATCAGTGGTGAATTTCATCAAATATTTAAGGGTGAAATAATACCAATTGTACACAAATTCTTTCCAAAAATTGAAGGGTATGAAATATTTCTGAATTCATTATATGAGGCCAGCATTACTCTCATACTAAAACCAGTCAAATATATTACAAAATAAGAAAACCACAGAACAGCTTTATTCAGGAGAAAAAATCCCCAACATAAACCATATGCTTGGTTCTGCTAATAATATTTCAGGAAATGTGGCTCTTCTCTGATTTTTAAATTTTCCAAATCAGTAGAATTCAACAATCTAGATTTTTTTTTTGTAAATACAGATAATTTCAGTACAAATTAAAATTTGATAATTGGTATGATTTAGTATCTTCTAATTTGAGTTACATTTATTTTTTACAGAATCCACTTTTCTCCCTGTGCCACTCCATCAAGTTTTTTGTTTATCAGGGTTTTTTTTTGTTTGTTTGTTTAGAATTTTAACCAAATGATTATATTTAGAGAAAGCCGGCTAAAACATTTATGAATTTTTGATCATTTTATAACTGAATAAATGGTCCCTTAATTTTATTTACAATATATTAAGTTCTAATATTTCAAAATCCAACTTAGTGTGAATGAAATGCAGTGAAAATGAATAGCCATGCCAGATATTTGCATCACTCATTTGAGAAATGATGTGAAGGATTTTCATATGTTTAAAAGAGCTGGAGAAATAGTGTGATGTTATAAAGTTGTCTATAATAGCACTATTCAGTAAAAATTCATAATTATGCAAATAACATAATTCAAACATTTTAATACCTTATTAATAAAAATAAAAATAGATGAAATTTAATTTAATAATGTATTTTATTAACCAAATATTTCTAAAATAGTTTCATTTCAACTTGTAATTATGTAAAAATAGTTAAAAGTTTCCTTTTGTGTAGGTGGCTATAATATTGGTCAGCAGAAAACTAAATAATTTATGAATATCAATTCATAAATATGCTTCTAGTAATAATAGTTTTAAACAAAAATATACAAAACTCAATTGTCATACTTGAATAATTACATATCGAGAGGCAGTACCTAATAATTAAGAGGCTGCTGTCTAAAGCTAAATTGACTGGATTCAAATCCCACATTCAGAGTTTACTATCTGATGACCATGGGTCTCAGTTTACTTTCTGCAAAATCAACATCAATAATGGTAACTAACTCATAGGTCATTGTGTGGATTAAGCAAGTCAAGGCATATGCAAACCACTAGATTAATACTTTACTCACAATTAGCTTATGCTAGTATTAGTTATTATTATATTTATTTATGAATACAAAGTATTTCTCCCCTGAGGACTCTTAGTACATACAATAACAAAAAAAAAACACCCTCAAATATTAACTTAAAAACAAAACAAAACGATTACTTCTTCAGATGTTACATATGAAGAAAATAAAACTGAAATGCATAGGGTATTATACATTCTTAGATTTTCCTAGTCCTTCAAATAATTTTTAAAACATACTTTGCCTATATCTCTTCATATTTCTCTTTCTCCTTTTCTTATTTTTTCCCTTCTGAGGAATATTGCAAATGTTGCACAAACATTCTGTTATTTCTGCCGTAATAAGTACAGAAAATTCTAACAGAACAGGTCCTTGAAAGTTCAAGGAATAATTTGGTCAAATATTGTCTGGAATGTTAGGCTCTGGAAAAGAATGACATTAGCAATTCTATGTACAGTTTGTTCAGTCATTTTCTGTGCTAAACTAAATCATAACTAGCATTTGTATTTAATGAGATGGTTTGTCTTATTTCAAAGCCCAGGTGCTGTAACTTTTAAAATAGTGTATTCAAAGCCTTTCTGGGCTATCAAATAGAAGAGATGGATAGGAGTGAGGGAAAATGTTCCTTATTTCTGTTATTGACATTTTAAGTATTCTGAGTTTGGTAACTTTTAGAATATGACACTTTGACGTTCACTTAGCTATTTTAAATGGCAATTGGGAAATTGAAAGTTGTAGTGAATCGTGTTATTTGATTATAATCCTCACTGTCTAAACTGATAATTTATTAGGCTAAAATAGTCCTTAAAACATAAACTGGGTAATACTACTTTAATCTTTGTATTCCCAGCTTGTTAGTCTTTGGGAGGTGAAATTATTTGTAAGAATGTCAACTGGTGAGTTGGGAACAGAAAAAGACTAGGAAAATTAATTTGTGGTATCTGACAGCTAAGATGAGCAGTCCTAAAAGGATGCGATGTCAAACATTACTTCTTGCAAAGTAATTGTATAAGTAAAACATTGCACCTCAACAGAAAGATTAATTTTATATTTAATTGTAATTTGGATTTATCCTCACATATATAGGCAGTTGCTACCAATGAGGACTAAAATCATAGATAAAACAGCTGAGAGTGGTGTTACTATTTATTACAGAAATGCCTTTAAAAAGTGACAGTTTATGCAAAAAATGAAAAAAAAAAAAGATCAAAGTTTACTCTGCTGAAATTTCACTGGAATCACTTCTCCCTCCCTTCTCCTGGTACTGAAGTATAAGCTACTCCACAGAATTTCAGAACATCTTTAAGAAATATAAGATATATTTAATAACCATCTTCCTTAGCAGCAATGAATCTTGGATTGGCAAATGTCATTTCACTGTGGAAATAAATCTACTTCATAAAAGTAAAACCAGTTTCTATTTATTTATTTAATCTTTAGAGGAACCATCTCAATTGCAAATTATATTTTTAAAACAGCTTGTTAACAATTCTTAGGCTCTGGGATACTAGCTTTTCTTTGTTATATACATTGTCAAAAATTAATGTGTAAAAATGGAAATGAAAAATCAATGTAAAAAATTGCCGATTAAATGAGAAGCCAAATAAAATTGTATTTTTATTGCCACACACTATTTATATGAAGAGCAGTTATAATTCTTGCAAAAATCACGGACCCCCTTTTATTCTCTACCCAGAAAAACTCACTCAGCCTTATGCATCCAAATTCTTGCATAAAATGTCAAGGGACTCAATCACAGTCCATCCATAGACTTCATGTTGAAATTACTTGTTCTACTTAAGTGAGGTAGAGGTGTGTTTGTATCTTCATCAGGGAAGATGAATAAGCCTAATTCTCTGAGGACAGACTGTTGTGACTGGATAAAGCTAAATTCACTGCAATCTGCACTTTGTGATACTTCAGTTGATATATAATAAAGCAGTTAATATGTCAAATTTCTAAGACCTTTTGTCAGGGAGAAAATATTTAAACTCATCATAAAATTGCAGTTGCTAACAGTTGCTATAATTTGCTTTAATTTAGTGGGAGTCTAGACACAACAGCCATATGACAGATTTTTAATGGCCAGATCCTTTTCACACTGATATATACATGTTTTTACTTTAATTCACTTGCATAAAACTATCTGGCATATCATTTTGAGGGTAATATTATTGTTAAGTGTAAGGTCTGCCACCCAGAAATTGTATAAAAGTTTATAGAGAGCCATATGTTTCTTTACAATGTGGCAATCTGAGAATGTGTGCTCATAGATTGTAATACATTTACTGGGTCTCCTATAGTCATCAGAAATTTTAAGAGAATCATAATTAAAAAGTGAAGTTTTAAAAGCAGTTGTGATAATTTTGAACACAGTCTAGTCAGACAGTTTAATATCTGGTGCAAATTTTCTCCTCTGGACTTTTGATTCCAGTCGTTTAATATTCTGTGTTATGCTCCCTGAAGTAAAAATATAATCTTGACAAATTCACAGAGATTACACCTGTGACTCATTGGACCGGAGCTAAACGGTATAATTTTGAAAGTTTATCTTTGGAACCCCTTTAATCTTCCACATCCCTCGCAGCATTCTATCTCTGCGTTCCTCAGCCCCTTCGCTTCCTCATCCCTCTTGCTACTTCCGTTCTGTGCAGTAAAGAAGGTTCCCACTGATACCAACACTATCAATTTCTACCTGGATGACTGTGAATATATTGCATCAACTCTTTAAGAATCAGTCTGCTCTGTTGTGAAAAGAGTAAAATAATGTCAGGTTGTTAGGAAGATAAAATGGGACAATGTATGGAAGAGAGTGTCTCGCACATATCAAGACCTAGAATTATATTTCTGCTGGAAAAAGATTTTAGTTAACAAGACAAATGAATTAGAACTAATATAGGGTTATTTACTTTTGAACAGAAGCCTGTTAAAACCAAAGGAATTAAGTTTCAGAAAGAAATGACTGAACGTAGATGTGTTGCTGTAAAGGCCCTTCTCAGTATCCTCCGACTATACCTTGTTTGGCCCACTTTTCCAAAGGCTTGTTCCAGAGATGTGTCTAAGTAAATAATGGCTGAAATTGTCATAAAAATAGCTTAATAAAATGTATTAATTTTTGAAACTTTTTATAAGTTTCAAATTTTTATTATTTTGTGGTTTATCCATTGGTCATAGTCAAAACTGCATCTTTTGAGAAATAAGGAAAATGATAGTTTGCAAAAATCTCAACTTATAGAAAACACAATAATTAGAATATATCTACCATATTTCATTAGGTTTGCAGAACAAATTTTCAAAAAAGAAAGGGAGAGATAACTGTATAAAATATTAAAATATACATATATACTCATTGATATATTTTACACTGTTATAAATGTGGCTAAGTATTATTATGCTCACTGCCCTTAGTTGGGTAAACTTTTCTTTTTGCAATCTAAATTCTTACTTGCTTTATACTAACAAAAGTACTGATTGTTCCAAGTAATTCTGGAAGATATATATGTTCAGGTAACATATGAAAAAATGCATGTGAAATTACTTATGTTCTGTAAACAACAGATTAAAGGATATCAGCAAACCATGAATAAGACCTACAAATTTTCAGTGTAATTTTAAATGTAAAGCTTCAACTAAGTGCCAGAGTACTTTAAATCTGTCAAAATATTAAATCATACAGTACTATGTCATAGATTGCATGATTTATTTCAGGTTTTGCTATAATGAGGATGAAGGAAAAATATTAAAGAAAGGTACATTGAAACAGAAAACATATACAGTACTAATGTATTTACCTGTGAAATCTCATTTCTAATACCTTTTCAGTAACTCTGTGAAATGGAAAAAGCAACAGCTCATGAAGCATATTTTCAATCATCTTGAAATGCCCTTTACCCTGGTAATTTACTTTCTAGTTCTGCATGCATTTTAAACGACTACTTTGCTAAAAAGTGAAAAATGTTAAAAAGTAAAATGAACATATCATGTACTAAAGAAGAATGTGGAAAGAAATTGGGGTCATTCAAATTATTGGTAAGAGGCTTATAACTCATAATGATGATCATGACAATGAAAAGATGGCAAAGGAACTGGCAAGGAACCATATGCAAGTTGATTGTATAAGAATGATGCCATTCCCTTGATTAGGCAGCACAGACCCTGTGGAAGCACTTGTTACAGCTGTAAGTGACATTTCCCAGTATCAAGTCAGAACATAACCAATCACAAATCATCATAACAACAATTGATCAGAAATGGCAAGTTGAAAAATTTGAATAAGTCTGTTATTGTTCCCAGATTTAAAAAAAAAAAAAAATCCTGTTTGGTCTCTAAGTACAAAATTCACATTTTCAGAGTATTCTAGTTGCCTAAATATGGTTTCTGTTCCTATTTAGATGAAACCTAATTTATTGTCTTTACCTTTAAATGTAGTGAAATTTCTACTCCCCTTCCCCAAGTTCTGCTATTTCTACCTTTTCCCCAATAGACTTACATGGTTTAATGCTTACCACAGTGGTATTTGAGCTTTAAAGTTCCCTCTGCTGTGATTGTGGAAAATAAATAATAAAAAAACTGTTTCAGTGCACATTGCAAATAAGGATATTTTATTAACTTGGGTTAGAACAATCCTCATTGGAGTTCAAACCATACAATAAGACCTATAAATTTAAAGCATCAAAGAACTATGCCAAAACATCTGCCTGAGATAAAATAACTCCAATAACTGTCATTGTACAGGCCAGTAAAATGAGGCTGAGACTGTCAAATGGTTTTCCTAAGGTGTTAGAATGAAACTTCAATAAAATCAGAAACAGCAATGTATGGGAGGCATGAGGAACTTTCTGACTTCACCAGTACTTTATTTATCTCTTTTGATAATAGGCTTCCCTTGTTTGAATACGAAATTATATAACGTGTCATTTCTGAAGTGTTGTTTTGGATAACAGAAAACTCAGAGGTAAATGTAATGCTTAACCACAATAATTATATTAAGTAAGATTTTGGTGCCCCATATTTTGGTAGTATATTTCTAATTTATCTGGTTTTAATTTGTATGTGTGCTATAATACATAATTTCAAATCTTTTGAGAAGCAAAATGTGGAAATAAATCCAATGGTAGCAATTATACAACTTATTTTGAGCTTTAATCAAAAATAGTAAGCAATTGTTATTATCACCACCTACCGCAAGTTTAAAATTTCAAACACATGACCCTTCTGTCCAATTTTGAGAAATAATAACTATATTCCAATAAATTTTCTTTTCTAAGTAGTGTACTTTCCTGTACATGGAGGGAAAAATGCGGAATTTTAAGTATAATATAATATAAATTGAAGTTTTCAAAGAGTTCTGAGTGCTGAAATACATAAGAAAATCTTTTTAAAAATTATTTGTATGCCTTTCATGGGTTTGGAAACTGCTGTCCTATTTTCATCCACTTGCCTTTAGCCAAAATCTCTGCATTTATATACTTTAATCCTTATTCATAAATTAGTACCTCAGTTCCTTAGTCATATCTGAGAATCTTTTCGTAAGACCCTTCAATTTTCCTGTTCCTGGATCTGTGTTTGAAATCAACATCGAAATTAAGTAGAACAATTTCTTATAACACAAATGCAAGACTATTTCTCCATTCGTTGGATTGTTTTTTCTCATTTCCTTTAAAAAGTCTAATATATGTCTGCTGTGTTTGCCTAGGTCTCCTGGTATTTTTACTTATCAAGTATTTTCATTTACTACTTATCTGTGTTTCCAAAAAGTTGATTTGATTTCTGCCCTCGGTCTAATAATTTTAACTGTATTTTATATTGCTATCTGCCTATTTCTTAGTTTAGTAGTATTGCTGATTTTTTCACTCTGATTATTCTTCCTAGTCCTTCTGCTCTTTTTTAAATCTTATACACACTCCTTTTTTTAATTAGTTGGAAAATATTTTTTTTTTCCTCAGAACCTATTGCTACTTTTCCTAGGATTCTTTAAGTAATATTGCTGAGAAATCTGATTTTTACTGGTCTAGGTATGATTATGAGTGAAGGAATTTCTGAAGACTAGATGATTTTCAGATGACTTCACTGGTCCTCTGATTCTTACTAAAATTAATTCAATACAGATAAGAGAAAGAGATTAAAGAGACTCCACCTGTATCATTTAGCTTTTGCTGCACAGCAAACAACCCCCTAAACTGGTGGCTTAAAACAATCAACATTTATTACATCATAATCCTGTGGGTGGGAAATTTTGCCTGGGCTCAGCTGGGGCTTCTTTAGCTGCTCTTGCCTTGACTCACTCATGCAGCTCCGATTTACTGGTACATAAGCTGGCAGTTGACTGGGGCCTCAGGGTATCTGGACCACATGTACCAACAGCTAACAGGCTACTGTACACTTCTTCTGATTACAGCTGTGTTCTAAAAGCAATGAAAAAGGGTGCCCTCCAATGGCTGTGCTTCAGAAGCAACAAGAAAAGGCCTGCACTAATGAGAAAGCATTTCCCAAGTAGGTGTCTGCTTGTGTCACATTCTTAAATATCTTCTTAGCCAAAGCAAGTCACATGATCAAGTCCAGATTTCAGAGATGAAGAGTTAGACCCCATTCTTCATAGAAGAGTGACACACTCACATTACAAAGGGCTAAATCATAATAAATCATAATCTATTAAACTGTCATTAGCCCTCGCTTTTTCTTCCATTTCCGATTATTTGTCCTTATCCATTTAGAGGATACCTTTCATTAGTGATTCATTGAAATTCTTTCTGAGACTTCTTTTTGAACATATAACATTTTCTAAATTTACAAGAAGCTAAGAGAATTCCTTAATCAGGAGTACACCAATTAAGAAACTATCTGCATAAAACAAAAATGTTCTGCAAGCAAAGATTATTTGAAACGTGGCCCTGAAAAGGTCTTAAATATTTAATCCATTGTATCCCAATAGAATCACCAAGCCAGAGCACTGTTTTCTATTTTCGTCACACAAAAAAAATACTAAAGTGCAATGCTGCTTTTTAACATTTAAATGAAATTTTGACTTTCAGAATTATGGTGTTATTGCATGACTGATTAGTTGGTACTGATCACAATTATGACATATCAAAATCCAAAAGAAAGAAAAAAGAGAATGGCTGTCTTAGATGGTTCTGTTAAGTATTTAAATTATAAGCTGACATACATATCATGTGAGGGCATGAGGATAAAGGATATGGCGCAAAAGCAGCAAAGTTTGGAGAAAACTAGGCATCTAGATTTGAGGGGCCCAAATAAATAATGTGGCTTTTAATATGAGAAAACATAATTTTTCTTTAAAAAAAAAACAATGTGAGTTGATTTGATCATATTTTAAAAACTTATTTAAACAAACATATAAGGAAAAATCTAAAGTTAAATAAATATTGAAAGTGTTGTTATTAGATTAGGCTTTGACACTTTCATTTTCTAGTGAAAATTGTCTCATCGACTTGTTAGAATGAATATGCAGCAAGTTTTTCTAAAGGTGTGCAAATAATATAGAGACAAAATTGCCTGTACAAAATTGATAATGATAGCTATTGGAATAACCATTTGAAAGAATCTTCTTATATTTGTATTGTCCCAGTTAAATTCTTTACATTTACCTCCAGGTTTCCCGGAAAGTAAGACCTAGCCAGACAATCAGCTCTAATGCATCTTTTGGAGCAAAAATTAATATAAGACCTGGTCTTATTTTACTATAATATAAGACCAGGTATAATATAATATAATATAATATAATATAATATAATATAATATAATATAATATAATATAATATAATATGTAATACCAGGTCTTATGTTAATTTTTGCTCCAAAAGACGCATTAGAGCTGATGGTCCTGCTAAGTCTTATTTTCGCGGAAACATGGTGTCAACCAAGGGAACAGAGAAAATGTGTTTACATTTTGGCAGTATTTACCTCATGTATTAGGGTTCTCTAGAGAAACAGAAACAATAAGACACACATATAGGAAGAGATTTATTGTAAGAAATTGGCTCATGCAATTATGAAAACTGAGATGCCCTATAACCTGCTACCTGCAAACTGGAGACCCACGAAAGCTGGTTGGTGTGATTTCGTCGGAGGCTGAAAGCCTGACAACTAGGAGCGTGGAGGCAGGAATACAAAGATCCGTGTCATAACTCAAGCAATCAGGCAAGAAAGACCAAACACTTTCTTTCCCTGCCTCTTTGTTCTCTTTAGTCCTTTAATGGATTGGATGATGGCCATTCACACTAGGGAGGGCAAATTGTTTTACTGAGTCTACCAAATACAATGCTAATTTCATCGGAAAATATCCTCACATACCCCAAAATAATGTTTAGCCAAATATCTGGACACCATGTGATCCAGACAAATTGACACATAAAATTAACCACTACAGTTGACTTTCACAAAGATCTCTTGGCGGGAATCCAAGGAGTAAGGATAGATACACTGTACATTTATTCACTTATTAACATGTTTTTCAGTTTTGTTCTCATCTGACTTCCAGAATACTATTTCTCAGATTGTGTAATATCTTTTCTCAAAATAATTAATATCGTGACAATATAAATATAAAGTACAGATAGCACTATTTTCTCTATGATATAAAAATAGTTTACATTACCATGGATGTGAAACGTTTATGATAAAATATTATAAAGTGACTTTAATGTCACTTTTATCAATATAATTCATGAATATATGATTCTAGTATATTTATGCAAAATATAATCCAGTGCAGCCATTTTCAGGGTGTATTAGACCATATACAGAAGGTGCCAAAAAAGGTATACACATTTTAAGAAAGGAAAAACTCTATTAATATATACCAATAACAAAAGATGAATGCAAGTCACGGTTGACTTCTGTAATTACAAGAGGTACTCAACATGGTTACCATCAGCATCCAGACACTTCAGATTACAGCAAACTACTGCTTGAGCAACATTGACCAAAGTGTTAGCATTACTTAAAATGTATATACATTTTTATGGCACCCCAGTATATTTCTTCCCAACCTACATATTTTTATAGTCCATAAACAGGAAAATTGGAATTATCACTTATATCCTTAGTCACTGGAAAGTTGTAAAATTTTGAATTTTCAATGTAAAATTATCAACACTCATAAAATTATATAAAGATATTCTTATGTATATAAGGACATCTTATACATATATACATAATTATAAGGGAATGGAAATATACATTACTAATAAGCCATGACACAATTAATTCCTCTACATTATTTTGGGACTACTATAAGCTCCTGTTCTCAAAAACTGTAGACAATAGTGGAAGTATAACTTTCCTATCAGAAGTGAATAATGAGATTACTTTTGATATAATATATACTTTAATAAGGATTCAAAATGATATTTACCATGGAGTCTTTATATCCTTAAGTACTCTCAATCTCTCTATGTTACTCGTTAAAAATGTATTTAATATGACTAGAAGCAATTTTAAATAACCTCACAAGACTAAGATTGTGTGGTTCAGGTTATGTGGCATAATTTGAATTGCCTTAATTCACAGATAAGTCCTGTTTCCCAGGAGGGTACTTGTTTCTATTACTTGATAAAAATGATAAATCTATTCTATTAATTCGTATCATTGCAAACAGTAATTTTATCAGATAATGTATCAACATATTCTATGCTGTGCAACAAAATCCTGAAGGCAAAAAGAGTGAAAATCTTTATTTAGCAGACTTTGTTCTTGCACTGACTTTTACAGTGACATGCAACTTAATCTTTTTCATCATCAAAACCCTTTGGCAAAACAGTAACTAAATCTCAATACCTTTATAAAGACAGTTTCTATCCATCATATATAACAAAAATAAGAATGAAATCACAGTGATGTATTTGGTATATGGAACTCTTGGCAGTGAAAGGATATGCTTAAGAACATAAGTTTCTAGTATTGTTAAAAGCTATATGTAAAATCATAAGGCATTGGGAAGAATCTTCTATAAGATTCTGTTAGAATCTTGTCTGAATGATAAAAAATATAAGTTCAAATAAAAGGAAAAGAATCTAAATAAGTCCAGAAAATTTCAAGTAGAAAGAGGATAAACACTTTGTTCAAAAGGAAAAGAACATGGAATATGAGAATTCAGATGTGAAAACATTCCATTATTTAAAATCTTGGGTTACATCCTATGACTTTCCAAGGAGTTGGCAACACTTCAAATGCCTTAAAAGACCAGAGAAATGGGCATAAATAAATGAATCCAGCTAGATGGAAGATGAAACATAACAAATGGCTCAGGATCAACACAATAAGGATTTGCAGAAACAAAATGGAAAAACAACCTCCCACTAAACGAAGGCAATTGTTACATTGCAAGAAAATGTGCCCATTGTAGTCATATCTAATTTTTTATGTAAAATATCCTATTACATTAAATATCCAACTTTTCAAATGCTGGTAAAAATTTACTATGTGTGTCAATATAAAACAAACCTTATGGTAAACAGTCTTGACTTCTGATCTACACACTAAAAGTGGTGTGGGAATGATTACATGATTTAATATGAGAGTTTCAAGAATTTATTCTGATGGATTTGGTATAGAATCCTATCTGAAAATTATCCAACTCTTTCATTTAAAAGAAAATGTTTTGGTTCAATTAATGTAGAAACATCACGTTTTTGAGGTTTACAAAGTAAATTGAGTTAGTGATTGTGTGTGTGTGTGTGTGTGTGTGTGTGTGTGTGTGTACAGAGAAGAGAGGAAAAACAGTTTTGGGATGATAAATTCACTAAATGCTTATGTGGTGAATTTCTGATGATGCACATAAGATTCTGGGTTTTTATCCTACAGGATAGTCCCAATAGACAAGAAATTACAATTCCTTGGAAATATCAATAAGCAATAGAATATTACATGTTCTCATGAGACAGGGCAGAATTGTGCTTAAAACAGGTGACTGGGGACAAGATGATGATGCTATCTTTTTGCTTCATTGGGCTAACATTCTAGGAAACTTTATTCTATTTTAAAAACACCAAAATGTAATTTCCTAAAGAGAAGTAAGTGCACTGTGTTCTTTATAATCTCTGAAACTCAAACATGATTGGATTCCTATTGTGAGTTATTATTCAGACGTTTGACCTAGGCCAAGTCAATATTTGAAGGAAGACATTTGCACAAAGGGTAGAAGCATGTTTTAGATGGTATTCACTGAAATTGAATGGCAGAGCTCTTTTCTGTTGAGCTACTGCCATGGCTTCCCTTTCTTGATAGAATTATAAAATTCTCTGTAGACATATAATGACAACCTCAATGATACTTTTTAATAGAAATAAAATTGACATTTACAGTGGATCTACTAATGAAATTACAGTACTATATTTAACAAGAATTAAGGATATAGTTTTTAATTCCAGAAGTGGAATCCCAATGGAGAAAAATGTACCTTTATATGTTCTGAAATAGGATAAGGACTTTTTTAACTTAAAAAATCAGTAACTTTACAGAGATTTATGAAGAATAGGACAGAGGCAAGTCCTACATTCTTTTGGGCATTGGGAGGGATAGTAAGAGAAGCAGTTATCAAGGGAATTGTAGGTATCTGGAGCAGATTGACTCCATCCCTCAAGACCTAGAATAATAGAATTCTTACATTTTAAAAACAATTCCTTTTGCAATTGCACCAAAAAGAATACAATACCTAGGAATAAACTTAATGAAGGATGTGAAGGATCTATATACTGAAATCTATAAGACATTTTTTAAAGAAATTGAAAAAGAAAAACAAATGGAGGCATTCTGTGTTCATGGATTGGAAGACTCAACATGGTTAAAATTGCCATATTACCCAAAGCAATATACAGATTTAATGAAATCCCCATCAAAATTCCAATGGCATTATTTAAAGAAATAGAACAAAAAAATCATCATATTTGAATGGAAACACAAGAGACCACAAAAGACAAAGCAATCATAAGAAAAAAGAATAATGCTGGCGATATCATACTCCCTGACTTCAACTTGTACTACAGAGCAGCAATAATAAAAACAGCATGGTACTGGTAGAAAAACAGACCAATGGAAGAGAATGGAAAACCCAGAAATAAACCCACATAAATACAGACACATAATTTTTGAGAAAAGAGCCAAAAACATACGATGGAGAAAAGGAAGCCTTTTCAATAAATGGTGCTGGAAGAATTGGACAGCCACGTGCAAAAGAATGAAACTAGACTGCTATCTGTCACCATACACCAAAATTAACTCAAAATGGATCAAAGACATAAACGTAAGACCTGAAACAATAAACTGCATAGAAGGAAAGATAGGTACCAAAATTATGACCATAGGTTCAAAGAGGATTTTATGAATTTGACCTCAAAGGCAAGGGAAGTAAAAGCTGAAATAAATGAATAGGACTATATCATACTAAAATTCTTCTGTATAGCAAAAGAAACTATTGACAAAACAAGGAAGCAAACAACCAAATGGGAGAAGATATTTGCAAACAACCCCTCTGATAAGGGGTTAATATCCAAAATATATAAGCAACTCATACAACTCAACAACGAAAAGACTAAAAATTCTAGTTATAAAATGGGCAGAGGACCTAAATAGACATTTCTCCAAAGAGGACTTACAGATGGCCAATAGACATATGAAAAATGCTCAACATCACTAATCATCAGAGAAATGTAAATAAAAACCACGATGAGACATCCCCTCACACCAGTTAGAATGGCTATCATCAACAAGACAAATAATAACAAGTGTTGGAGAGACGATAGAGAAAAAAGGACCCTCATACACTGTTGTTGGGAATGCAGATTGGTGCAGCCGCTATGGAAGACAGTGTGGAGGTTCCTCAAAAAATTAAAAATAGAATTACCACATGACCCATCAATCCCTCTCCTAAGTATCTACCCAAATAATCTGAAAACATTTATTTGTAAACATATATGTGCTCCGATGTTCATTGCAGCTTTATTTACGGTGGCCAAGACATGGAAACAACCAAAGTATCCTTAGATAGATGATTGGATAAAGAAGTTGTGGTATATATACACAATGGAATACCACTCTGTCATAAAAAGATGAAATAGTGCCATTTGTGACAACATGGATGGTTCTTGAAATTATTATGCTAAGAGAAATAAGTCAGACAGAAAAAGTCGAGAACCGTATGACTTCACCGATATGTGTGATATAAAAGTGAAAGCAACGAAGGAACAATACAAACAAAGAAACAAAAACTCATAGACACAGACAATAGTTTTGTGGTTACTGAACGATAAGGAGGAGGAGAATAATAGAAGAGGGTAAACGGGATCAGATACATGGTGCTGGAAGGAGAATTGACTCTGGGTGGTGAACATACAATGCAATATGTAGCTGATGTATTACAGAATTGTATGAGTACACTTGAAACATATGTAATTTTACTAATCATTGTCATCCCAATAAATTTAAAAAAAGAAAGAAAATAAAAAACTCCGACTCATACCTTTCAAACCTAATGGTGAAGAATCTGGGAACTTCATGGGCCACATATTTATGCCAGACATTTTGAATTGTAAAACAAAGGATCAAGCTTGCCAGCCACATTTTTAATATTTTGATATTTCTATAAACAATACTGAATTTTATTTGGATGTCAGGACTAAACTACAACAGCTTTATTTCAAATTATACCTTCTAGTTCCTAGACAGAAAAATAATGATACAATTGACAGTTCAAGACAAATATGCTGATATTCACTCACCAGGCTTTCCAACACCCACTCTAATTCTTAACCTCAAATTAAAAAAAAAAAATCATCTGAAAAGTACATAGATTATATATTAGTTTACTAAACTTAGAATCATCTTCAGAAAACAAAATATATAACGTTATGACTTTGCCTATTATAAGGGGGGTACATCAAAATGAAGAATATAAATAATATGTCTGAACTTTCCTAAAACGTACTATCAAAGTTACTTTCCAACAAACTGTCTAATGTCCCACATATAGATTCGTCAAATAAAATTCCTTATAATTTGCATCAGAATACATTGCATTGTATTTCCTGATTCATTTCAATAAATTAGTAAAGAGGTGACAGCACATCATATTTCCTTTACATGCTTCAATTTCCAGGAGGCTCAAAGCTTTAGTCTTAGCCTGTATTCTGATTTATTACCTGGTTGTTTTTCTTATTCCTTGTTTAACGATACATGACACATTTGTGACTTTTGGGGTAATCTATTTTCAATTGTTAAGTGAGTAAAAAAGAGGACAACAATAAAGTAACTAATAGACAAATCTACTGTGCCTCAAAATAAACATGGTTTCAAGATAAATGTGAACATTGGACATAGGTGTTTCTATAGAAGGTAAAATTGAATTTCAAAGTATTTTATTAAGACTACTTATGAATTGTCCTGAGTTATTTAAAATTTAAAAGTAGTTAAAGTCAACCATTATGTACTAAATATTCATTATGTGGAAATTACTGTGTAAGACAGCTTTGGTGAATAGTCCAGAATCAGAAGTCAGGAAAAGCTGTTTCTATTCTGAAACTAGTAGGTTTTTGGCTTTGGTGAAACAAATCTTTGAGCCTTGAGTTAATTGGCTATGGAAGGTGGGGCCCTAAGCTTCCTCTCAGTTAAAAAAGGTTACTGTTGCTTTAGAGACATACTTTTCATTTTTGTAAGCTAATAAAATGATTGAGATATATGTACTAATCACTATTACATGAAGCAAAATTTAAGTTTTAATTCTTAAAATAAAAATTTTAAATAATAAAAGATTTTGGCACACAAGGCCCTTTACCTATGAATTTTGTCTCAGGAGTTCACAGAGTAAGTAAGGGATTTATCTGCTCTTTCAAAGATGGTTAGAATTTCAATGAAAGAATATAAGGGGTGGCCACTTAGCTCAGTTGGTTAGAGCATGGTGCTAATAACACCAAGCTTCCCGGTTCAATCCCCTCAAGGACCACTGTGAGCTTTGCCCTCAAAAAAAAAAAAAAAAAAATGCAGTAAAGGGCATCATGTGAACAATAAATAATATGAGCATGAGTACAGGAGTGCAAAAGTTACTGGGCATATTTGCAGGACTATAATAAGAAATTCAAAGTTCTAAGAATTGAACACATTGAATTGCCTCCCACTTCTGATAAAAAATAAAATAAAATACTAACATTAAAATGTTCAAAAATTTCTGATAATAAATACAATGTCTCGAAGTATATAATTATCATCTGCTATGATGGTGTCTTAAACAAATCTTAGTCTGAATATTTGATAATTCAGAACTGCATATTAGTGATAAAATAGTCATATAGTTGAAACTGTTCAATGAATATTATAAATACATGTAAGGATCTTTCATAGATAAAATTTCACTTATTATTATAAGGGAGTAGACCAAAGCTTTGGGGAAAGGCATAGATACCCAAAATTAGAAACTGATGTCCAAAGCATCCATTAAGTCAGAAGCATTCTACTACCAGAAGCTATTGATTTATTTTTCTAAGTTCTACTACATTAAAAGTGTCACTGTCTCTGAATTCACCCATTAAACCATTGCACATGAGTGTGAAAATATGCCATTTGAACTAACGGGGAAAACTGGAATGAATAAATACATACATTTAATTCAATAACTTTAATTTAGTTGTATAACCAATTGTGTTTATATTGAAACAATACTAAAGTAAGACCTTAATGATGGCAGGCAAATTAATTATAAATCATAAATACACACACACACACACACACACACACACACACGGTTACAAGTTTGCAACTTGCCACCATGTGCTTACAATGGCAGCACTGTACAAACATCTCAGTAAGGTTTCATAACCTTGGTATATCAGTGTCTCACAGCTTTGTTCGTGTCCACGTGTAGTGATGTCTTGCTGAATGGCGTTCATTATTCTTGGGTGTTTTTGCGTGCTATCATGAGAAGTTCTGAGCTTGAATTAGAGCAATGAACAAATATTAAATTTCTTGTTAAACTTGGCTAAAGTGGAAGTGAAATCAGGGACATGTTAGTCCCCGTTTAAGGGGAAAATGCCATGCAGAAAATGGCAGGGTACAAATGGATTAAACATTTTCCTGAGGGGAGAGAGGGCATCGCTGATGAAGAGAAGTCAGGCAGCCAGTAATGAGCAGACTGATGGAGAAACATTGTGGAAATTCATTGCATTGTGTATCAAAATCGTTAGCTGACTGTGAGAAGCATAGCAGACCAAATATTGATAGAGAAAGTTAGGAAAATCTTAACTGAAAATCTTGGCATGAGAGAGCTGTGTGCAAAAATGGTCCTGAAGGAGGTCTTGCATCACGACAATAAACCAGCTCACACTGCACTGTCTGTGAGGGAGTTTTTAGCCAGTAAACAAAGAGCTGTATTGGAACACCATCCCTACTCACCTGATCTGGCCCCCAATGACTTCTTTTTTTGCCCAAAGATAAAGGAAATATTGAAAGGAAGACATTTTGATGACATTCAATACATCAAGGGTAATACGATAACAGCTCTGATGGCCATTCCAGAAAAAGAGTTCCAAAATTGCTTTGAAGGGTGGATTAGGCACTGGCATGGATGCATAGCTTCCCAAGGGGAGTACATCAAAGGTGACCATAGTGATATTCAGCAATGAGGTTTGTAGCATTTTTTCTAGGATGCATTCGTGAACTTAATTGTCAGTTCATTGTATATACATTGAACAATGTATATACAGTTCATATGTATATACATTGTATATACATATACATACACACACATATATATGTATGTATGTATGTGTATATATGTATATATATGTATATGTGTATATATATATATATATATATATTATTATTCTGTCATAAAAATGTATGAAACTTTGCCATTTGCAACAGCACAGATGGAGCTCTTTGTGGGCACTATGCTAAGTCAAATAAGTCAGACAGTGAAAGACAAATAACTTACAATCTCACTATAGGTAGAATCTAAAAACAACACCCCCTCCAAATAAAAAAACAACAGCTCACAGATACAGAGAACAACATATTGTTGGATGTCAAAGGCAGGAGTGAGGGTGAGCGAAATCGGGGATGCAAAAGGTACAAACTTCAAGTTGTAAAATAAATGTCTAAGTATCTCTGTTAATTCCTAAGGACACTAAACATTTTTAATATTTCTCTTTTAAGCAATTACCATGATCAATGGTCTGCATGTAATAGGCGTCTTTTTTAATTAGGACAACGCAATAAATTACTCATATACAGTTAATAGATTACCCTTTCAAAATAAAAAGTAGGAACCTTTTATACCATTATTTCATAACCAGCAGCATATATACTGTGTTTCCCCGAAAATAAGACCTAACCGGAAAACAAGCCCTAGCATGATTTTTCAGGATGACATCCTTTGAACATAAGCCCTAATGTATCTTTTGGAGAAAAAATTAATATAAGATCTGGTCTTATTTTTGGGGAAACATGGTAGTAAGTCTCCTTCATACAATGCACTAGGGATGATCACAGATATAACTAATGCATTGTTTCTACCTTTTGGGTGTAGAGTAAGTTATAATGACATTATCTATGAGAAAGGTATACAAATACCATATCACTGAAAGTTTGGAGCTTAGCCCATTAAGCTTGGTTAACTCTACCATGGCAATCACCTTTACAAAATGTGTCTGAAAATACTCTGTTAATGACTTTCACCTTATCCTCTCTTCTAATTCTTGCCCATTTGCTGTGGGTAAATTTAACTATTGCCTTCTCTATAATAACTTTTCTTATCCCTCTGGTCTCTTATTTGATGCTATCTTTCCTACAGTTCCTTGATTTTTTTTTCCTTTATGTTTACTTATTTCATTTTATCATGTCATAGATAATTGCTTTACATGTAAAAAGTGACAAACCTTTAAGAAAAAAAGTTATGTTTGGAAATTAAACTATACACATTGAAAACAGATGACACAAATCTATAAAGCTCTTGAAAATATCCGTATTCAGAAGCTCCAGAAAGTATTCAGCTAACTGCATTCTCCTATAATGAAGCCTGCTTTCCCTGAGGCAGAGAATCAGAGCCAATTAACATTTATAATTCAATTTCTCTTAAATGCATATGAGTGTTATAGCATATTTTCCCATTTTTCATTGGAATTACATATATTTTTTTAGAAAGTTTGGTGAACTATTATTTATAACATTGTTCCTAAAAGATTAATATATTCCCATTCCGAATCATAATATCTACAGCTGAACATGTAATCTACAACTGAATTTTTAATTTGGGGGCTTACAATAGCAAATACATCTTTCATTCTAACAATTATTACATTTTTCTTGGTATTACAATCTAGTACATTCAAAGACTAAGTAATCACTGGCAAGGGACATTGGACAAATGAGATGGTGAATATCTTCTTCCTTGACATTTAGATATAACAAGCAAAACTCAGTTTAAGTAATTGTGACCCATTTAATACCATATTTAGAAGACTGATACTTAGTAGTTTTTCAACTGGCATTTGCAAACAGACCAAAGTTTTATCTCCTTCCTTTTTTTAAGATTCCTTTTGAAGAAATAAAATTTAACTAAGATAAAACAAAAATATATATATAAAATAGGAAAATAATATGTTGATTATTGAGAAAAAATATGTTTCCATGAGATAATTTGAATTTTTTCTAGGTATGTAAATTTTTTAATAAATATAATCAATTGAACTTATTGCTGACAACTATTTTTGCTACAACATATATATTCTCTTAATTATTGTAGAAATCACTGAAAAATTTTCAAACAAAATATCAAGGTAGTTTACTTGGTACAATATTTATTATTCCTTTTGTGGTTGTTATTCAATTCTACTCAATAGAACAAGATGATAAAAGAATAGCAAAACAAAAAAAAATATTAGTTGTAACTGTGACATCAAATAGCTGTATGCTTGTAGCTTAGATTTTAGAGACATTTTTATCATGCATTTTGAATCATGTGAGGAAATATCTATTACAGATGATTAATACTCAAGTTACAATACAAATAATATTAATTTAAATTCTCTGTGCTCATCATTGGTATTAGTTTTTTTTCCCTTTTCCAGGACTTTAGGCCACGTTTTTAAGTCTGGTCTGTTGTCTAACATATGTATCATTGGCAATTACAGGGGAGAGACAAGAAATGATAGGCTTAAGGAAATGTCCACACTACATGAGAAATAGAAAGGGAGAAATATAAAAGGAATTTTTTGTTGATAAATTGATATTTATAGTTACTATATTTTTCATTGTGCCTGCATATGACAATATATTTACAATTACAAATACTAGCTGTATATCATTCCTGAATGTAATTAAATCCCTCTGCTCCCTGCATGCATTTTACATAACTTTGATCTCATGACAACTCCACATTTGAAGGTACTATTCCCATGCACATTATTATATCACAGTCATATTTTTTTTCTAAATAAGTCTACAAAATGACCAGAATCCCATATCTGTTTTCTGCTATTCCCAGTATTTCATAGTAGGCTCCTATTTCTCTATATGTGGAATTATCACTCTGGCAAAGACTGGTGGGATCATCTACTAAATACAAAGACGTTGAAATTCTCTGAAGAAAATTGGGATTTTTTTTTCTTTCTTTTTTTTGTAATTCAACAAGAGGCATAGATTTGGAAACGGAAAGAAAAAAGTTAGTCTTTATTTATTTGTCATGGTCATTTGATAAGGGAAAAAACAGATACTACAAATTATAGTCCCTGCTACTCAGTCCTTGAGCTGATGTAGTGAAAATGCAACAAAAACCTTTATTCTCTAATTAATTTTATCCAAGTTACATAAATGAATATATAATGATACTAAGATTTGTACTTAGAATGTCCCTTTATATATTTAATTCAAATTAGTCCTAATGCATTCAATTCAGCAAACATTTCTTGAGGGAATATTAATTTCTAGGCACTGATTTGGGGATTGAAAGTTAAAAATTAATTTTGTTGCTACTCTCAAAACCTCCCATCGCTTCAAGGAAGCCAGATTCAAGAGCAATGACAGCAGAGCAAGAAAAAGAATAAAATCAAATGTGAACTTAACAGGTTTATATACACAGAAGTATATTTCAAACTTGAGGGTAACATAAACAAACAAAAGCACAAAGGTGTGAAGTTCCATGGCCTTTTGAAAGAAAAGGAAATAGTCAGGAAATCCAGATTGTTGCAGACAATGACCAGGGAAAGACTTTCCAAAATATGTGTCTATAAATATAAGGTGGTATTTGTTGAAAATGGCCTGTACATCATGGTTAGAAGTTTCATTTAATTTATTCTCTATTAATGGAAAATATGAAAGTCTAGTAGAGGGTGAGTTGGATAACCATAACTAAGTTTAGAAAGAAAATGTTAAGGGTCACCCTTATACAATACAGAAAAATGAAGTTTAAATACAGCTATGCGATAAGAATGTCATTCAGGAGACTTTTGCAAAGCCAAAATGATATAGTAGTACATCAGGAGCGTCAATAGGTCTCATCCAGAAAAATGGTTCTGAAGCCAGTGTGCTCATCAGAATATCCTAGGGAGCTTTTAGAAAATATATCCAGTTCCCACCACAAAGAGATTTAGTCGATAATGGGGCTTTGCAATCTGTAGTTGTAAAATTTGTCGAGGTGTTTCTAATGCAACTAACCAGACATCAGTCTTTAGCCCAGGATTTGAGAACCAATGAACTAGCATCAAAAAAATCAATTAGCAATGCTGGTGTAAACTATTAAATTGTGAAAAATTGTAAGGCTAAATCTAGATAGACAGACATAGCCAATTAGCACCACTTGCTATAAATGCAGGACCAAGGACTTGCCTTCTCTGGCCTAAACTAGGAAAGGGACTATGGGGATGGATAAGGGTTGAATCTAAGAGTTAATGAAGAGATAAAATCAGCAACTGTTAATCAGTAATCAAAAATGAAACCGTTGAAGAAGAGAAATCAAGGATGATTCCTTGTTTCCTGTTTTAAACAGCTAGTAGTTGAAGGGTGGAGTTAACCAAGAAATAGAAGGCAGAAGGTATGCCTTGAGAATATCTGCAAGCAAAAACATAGCTGGTGTCTAGTAAATTTGTAAATATAAGAGAAGGGTGAGGGTCAGGCCTTGAGAGAAGAGATTGATGAAGGAATATCCAGGAAGCTGGAAAAGTTGGTAAGACATAGGATTAGGGGGGCAGTTGACGGGTGATCCTTACAAAGGTACAAAAATATCTCATTTGAAACACAAAGGGGAAAGATACAAAACACTATTATGCATATATATTCAGAGATAAACAGAAAGGAAATTGGGTCATTTCGGGAGAGATTTTCTCAGTGAGGTACTTAAAGCACGTGTTCTCAAATGTAAGTATGCTTCAGAATCTCTAGAAGAACTTGTTAAAACACATATACTACCAAGCACCACCCTCAGAGATGTTGATTCTGTATGTCTGCAGCAGAGTGTAAGAATTTTCTTTTCTAAGATGTTCCCATGTGATGCTGACTCTGTTACTTAGGGCTCACACTTTGAGAAACGCCAGCGTAGACTATGGGGCATCAAAGCTTGAGGTTCTGTCCCTGTTGCTTTGGGTCTTTTAGGGTATAAGAAATGTTTCACAAACCACCTTATAAAAATCCCCTGTGCTATTAAAAGAGAGGTTCACAAACCTTCCCTTTGAAGATACTGATTGCTAATAATGATTCTTATGATTAGTGATTTTGGGGTACTCCAGAACAGGGATCTATAAACTTTTTCTATAAGGGCAGATTGTAAATATTTTTGACTTTGTGGTCTCTGTTACAACCACTCACTTTGTCCTCAGAAAAAGCCATAGAACAATATGCAACCAAGTGGGCACAGCCGGATTCTATTAAAACTTTATTTATAAAAACAAGAAGGGCAGATTTGGCCTGTTGATTGTTGCTTTTCTTCCTGTTTTAGAGTAGAGATGATTAAAAGATCTTTTAGGTTAGTGTGTTAAATAAGTTCTCAATGTGATTGTTGAAGTGGACATACCATTCAAAATAATACGTAGAAGGCAGGAATCAGGTGCTAAAAGTAAGCAATGAATATGGGTTAATAGAAAACAAGAATGGAAATAGAATGTCAAAACTAATGGTTTCAATAGAGGAGAAGCCGAAAAGAGAAATAAAAGGGAGTCAATTCTTGCAAAACATCAACTAGGAGTATGTGAGATTTAAGGGAAAACATGTTACTTCTTTTACACAGCCTTTGGGGAATCAAGGCAAGGGCGATGGAGGAATCATTCTTTTTATGTAATTCATTGTGAGTTCTTATAAAAGAAAAAGGTGAGTTTAAAGTGGAGATTAGCAAACCTGGGACAGGGGACAGTGAAGGGGGAGGGCACCCTGGATTGAAATGAGAAATGAGAAAGCAAAAAGTACAACTAAAAGCAAGGTTGCTCTCTTTGATGAGACATTGACACTTTGGGTTTATGGAGTAGAGACCGAGAAGCAGACAGGACAGAGAAGATATTAAGTGAAAACTATGACTAGAAGACACCAGTCTCAAATAATATGTTTGTGTTGGTTCTCTTTAAGATATTTGTTAATATTAGATGCCACTCAATTTTGTGAGCCCCGGATGTGAACAAGTTTTATCTGAGCAAGTTTATGGAAAGTGTATTCTATTAGATTTAGGTAGAGAAATGATAGAATAAGAAAATAATCCAGGCAGAGCAAACCCAAATTTAATTTAGAAATTGTACATATCTAAAATAGTTAAATTAAAGGAGCATTAATAATTTGAGGAGCTGACACTGAGCATCTGTCATACACTGACAAGATATGACTGTAGGAAACCAAGTGACCAGACAGTTTAAGGGATTATATCTCAAAATGAAATAGTTTATTATACATCTTATAAATGTATTTTAATATGATAGCATTCATTTTGCATTATACACAGTTTTGTGATTTTTATGAACATGCCACTTTGATTGTATAATTATAGTTTTTGAAATTATTATTTTACAGGTTTTGCTTCCCAGACTAGACAGTTTATTACCTGATATTAGACTACAGCTTTCAGTCACCTGAAAAATAGCAATATTAGAAAACAAAGTTATTCTATCTTTCTAAAAACTTAAATATCTAGTTAAAAACTACCTTAAACTTTGAAGTTATTATGATAAAGAACAAACTATTACTCCAGATAACTTTCCTGTATTTTCCTGTCACAATAATTATTAGCATAGAGCAAAAGCATAATCCCAAATGGCTCTTTTTATCATCTTGTGTTTACGATTATTATTTTGTGTGAATAATAAAGTACATTTCAGTTGGCTGGTTAATTATCATATTTGGGGCATATCTAAGAAAGATAAATATGATAGTATCAGATGAATTACTTTTAGGGATGTATATGAGATCATGTTTATACCCACACTCATGTTTGCGTTTGTCCATCTTAACAAAAAAAGGAATCAATAGGGCTAATATTTTATTTTTGCTCCAGCTGTGTTGACCAGCAATGATCAATTGCATTTTGATAAGTCCTTTTTAATATAGATAACATTGTTTGAATTGAGTGAGAGTCACTCAATTTCATGATGTCCCATTGCCATTGTTAGTCCATTACAGATAAGCTTAGGAATAGACATAATATAAAGAAAGGCATGTCTTTGCTTATATATCACCATCAGTTTTCCTCCCTTCCTTTCTTTTTTTAGTATAATAATCAGTAAATAATAATAATAATAATAATATGTAAATAATCAGGAAGTAAATATATTATTCAGTAAATAATAATAATAATCAGTAAATAAATAATTAGTACATAAAACCACAAAGTGGTACAGCATTGTAACAATAATTTTTGTGAAAATTAATTAGGAGTGCAGATACACAGAAAGTAACACAAAAAGTGAGTTTGACTGTTCTTTTGTTAGTCAGGGTCGAATTAAAGCAACCTTAATTTGTTTGCTAAAAATGATCATTTCTCTCAATCGAGCTAGAAATACAATTAACTTAAGATATGGAAAGGTATGTTTTCAGAGACTACAGTAAAACTTCTCCTAATACTCAGAATATTGAAAATACACGCAGTCATCCAAAGAAGATTTTTACCTTTCTGCTTATTAGTGCATTAAAAAGATGTGATATTGAGAATTTTACTATAGCGTTGCAAAGGTCATATATGTACAGTGAGTTTTTCCCAAATTGCTATCATATCCCTAGTAATTTAAGCATCCAGATATAACTTCCATTCATATTTTCTAATTATTGTTTTACCTATACAAATTTTACTTTTGCATTAATAATCTGGGACTTGAGGAAAAGGGATGAGGATACAAATCATAGTTTAGAAGCATTTCAGTTATTTGTCAGAGAAGCTTAAATCTCTAAAACATATTTAGAAAGAGAAAAACATTTATTTGAGGGTAATTCATAATTTTATTAGAAAAAGAATGCACCTCTCATGTCTATGTTTTTATCGTCTTTTAGAATAGAATAAATAATGAAGTGGCATATTTAAATACCTTATGGTGTGTTATTGGTAGAGTTTGGCATATGTTGTATAACAACAACATGTACATTCATGATGTCTGAATGGCATGAGTAAAGTACCTACCAGTAGTCCCACAGCCTGCTTAAAAGCCATAGAACAAGAGGCATGTAGAAGAGAAGAGGGGGAAAAATAAAAACTCTGATAATCTAAAATGACAGATAAAATATTTGTTCCATTTTTTCCTCACTATTTCCTCCATCTCTCCCTTCTGGTCATTCTTCCTCCCACTAAATTGTGAGATCTATGCCTTTGGTGGCAGAAGGAGAGGATCTGAGTTGAGTGTATTAGATTAATAAACTAGAACACAGCTTAAGATAGCCGGAGAGGACACATGAGGAGTATGGATTCTACACAGGCAGAAGATACAGCATCATGATGAATGACCAAACCAGCACCAGAAATGTTGTGTGGAGGCTGAAGTAGTTGACACTGAGAGAAGTCTCCTCACTCTTTATAATAACTCCCACACATCCTTAATCTTCCTATACCTCTGCTTCTTGCCTTAACTGAAATTTGACTGCCTCCTGAGGATACTACATACCTAATACCGCCTTCTCCAGGGGAGGCTTCTGATTCTCACTCCCTTTTGCTATATCAAGATTGGGGTAGTAAGTTGATTATGTTCCCTGAACATGAATCTTGCATGTAACTTGCAGTTCAAAGTTCTACGTTTCTCATTTCTATAAATAAGGTGAGAAAACAATTTTCCTTTGAGATTTGTGCAATCTGAGTCCACTGCCCTCTCCCATTCTATTTCTATAGGGAGTCTGTTCCTGATCACTACCAACCGTGTAGAAATTTTCCCTCATTTACTAATAACACTAGCAAATAGATTTCAATCTTCTACTCCCTTGAACCTACTGTGTCATTCCCATCATCGCTACCATCCCCATAGATGATCCATCCCACTCCATGAGTGATCAATTGCTTGGACTTCTTATTTTCAATTACTTTTCTTAAACTACTCTATAGCCAAACCTAGAATTTGTCACTAGTGAAAAGTGCACCATGTGTGAAATCATAGTTTCAAACATCCACCTCACTAGCATTTACTTTTCCTCTAGTTTATTAGCTCAATTAGCTGCACTGATGAATTTCTTCTTTCACTGAGGTCTTTGACCTCACCACTTTTATACCACCCATCAGTTCCTTCCTGGATTTACTTTCCTCTTTGTACAGCCTTGATTTTGTATTCTATCATATCCAGCATTGCAGATTCTTTTAATTTCTGACTTTCTTGCCTTCCGTTTTACTTGCACTAAATGGAACACATAATGCATTTCACATAAGTACAATTGAACTTTGCTGGAGAAAATCATAGAACAAATACATCTAACTTGATCTTTCTAAGTCAGTTTTATTGAGCTACTTAAACTATAATTCATCCTTTTTTTTAGAAGTACTATTCTATGACTTTAACAAATGTATATGTATGTGGCAACCACTGCCACGACCAAGGTATGGAAAATCCCCTTCTGCTCCTTTGTAGTCAATCACCTTCCCCCATCTCCAACCCTTGACAAGCATTTGAGAGAAAAAATATACTAACTGACAACAGCCAGATTATATATAAAAATAAAATTCTGGCCCACGATCTGCCAGGAAGTCAAACTACCACCTCTGCAGCAATTAGTGAGGTCCAGAACAGTGAGGACTTGATCAGAAACTACCAGCTTCCCCAATATTTGCCTCTGTTTTCAACATAGAGCCAAACATACAAAGCCAAATATACTCCCTTAACCAATCACATAGGATTCCAGCTTCTAGTTAGCCCACCCCCAGCTTTTGAATGACAAAACCTCCAATCAGGGCATACCTGAAACATCTTTTTCTCACGACACAGATTTCCAACTTCGCTGTCTGTCTCGGAGTCTCTGCTAAATGCAAGTAATAATGGCTGACACCCTTGCTATAACAAGTTCTGAATACATAGGCTTTACTTGTTCTCATTTGGTTGCTCTTGTTTATTTTCAGAATTTTCCTTGTAGTCCCATCAAGACACTGTGCCAGCAGACGCCAGCTTTGACCAGGTGCGGTATATGCAGAGGCTTCATGCCTTGCTGTTGGAGGCTCATTGAAGCTGCATGGACATTGTAAAGTAGGTCTGAAATCTTCTGTCTTTGCATTAAGTTCTTTGGCCATTTCTTCTCATTTGACATCTGGGTTTTATTATTGTTTTCCATTTGCTTAGCATTCTTAGTAGAAGTAGGTCGCTCCTTTTTATGGTTTTTGGGGTCCTTTTTGTTATTGTTTTGTGTTGTGATGTCTCAAAGTGTTTTCTGTCATAAGATTGAAAATCATAGAATAGGACACAGACATAGATCATATAAGCCTTATTGTTCAAGCTGGCCATGCTGACCAATGAGTTTGAAGTTCTCACCAGACGGGATCCACTTGGACAAGCTTTTCAGTGAGTCACCAATAAAAGCAGAAAGGTTCTCATTCATCTAGACTTTGTCCTGAGAGTTCAGCTTTCAGCCACAGAGAGAGTTCTTTCTGGTTTTCTTCTTGCCAAAAGGCACAGATTTTCTGTGTGTAGTCAGAGGTGGTCAACTGTCAGGTGGGGGCCCAAGACACGAGCACAAGCATCCTACTGACTACATTCCTACTGACTATTGACAGCTCTCATTGGGTCATCAAAGTCTAAAACCTTTTCTCCTTTAGAAACAAATATCTGCTTTTTATATGTACTCATCACAACACTAATTCTTATGACTCTCTTTCGAAATAGCATAAATTCACTGAAGATGATTTGGATTCTCAGTGGCAACTCTGGGGAAAATTTGATTTGAACAAAATAGTTCATTTCAGAGGCTCTTTAGAAGAGATTGGGAACAGATTTTTCATGCCCAATGTGCAGCAATTTTTGACTGATATGCAGAGGCCTCCAAATGAAATTCTGAATCAAAATTTACTTCATTAACAGATTTTTTTGACCAAAGCTAATGAGTAATTTGATCATCTTAAAAAACAATAGACTATATATGCAATAAAAACATAAAATGCACACACTAGAAATAATAAAACAATCCAAAATAGATTGTAAACATATCACTGGTATTGTAATAGTTATGTACGGTGTTAGATGGGTAGTAGACTTGTTGAGGTCATCACTTTGTGAGGAGTGTAAATGTCTAATCACTATGTTGTTTTGTACACCTGAAACTAATAATAACAAATAAAAGTAAAATAGATTGTAAAAAAAACAAAACAAAACAATAGACTAGATTCATTTTCCTAGTGAGTTCTCCCCCTCCATCTTCTCCAATGGCTTCCTTATCTCTAGCTTCCCCTCCTCCCCTTTATCTTTCTGATCTCTCTTCTTCTTGTCTCTGTTGTCTTTTTTGTCTTCTTCTTTTCGGATTCCTCATTTAACTTTTTCCCAAAAAATCCAAAATAACAGTTGCCTCTAAAGATTCATCCCTCTCATAAGCAAGATATGTAGGTAGTTATAGAATTTAAACCTTCCCTAAGGTACCCAAGTTGAATTATGAACTATAATTAAAGACTTACCTAAACCCAAACAAGACCATCAGTATTCATAGAAAAATTTTGAATTTTTGAAGGGTGCAAATTACTAAAGATTCCACAATCTATATCAACGTGCACATGTTGGACAGAAACTCAGAGGTTAATTCTTGGATGGCAAAAGGTGATTGGACTGACCCAGAAAGGGACCTTCATGATTCCTCTTTCTACAATAAACCAAAAATCAACAGAAAAAAAAAAAAAAAAGAAAAAGAAAAAAGAAAGAAAGATAAGAAAAGGGCCCCCAAGTAAGGCAAAGCTCTTTAAAGCCATACCCAAAACATTTACAATAAAAATTAACTAGACATAATTCAATGATTTAATTGATTCAAATAATTTGATTGATTGCAATTATCAGTAATAAAGAACAGATGTAACTACAGGACGTTTTTGAGATTGACTGGAAAATAATTTCTGATAACATTTGAGAATTAAAATGTTGATATAACAGCAGATCTTTTATCTCATTTTGTCAATGGAGCTAATTCTGAAATCTGATACCTAATTAGTACACAGAAATTAGATTTGGAAATTGCCTCTTTATCTTAATTGTAACACTTAGAGAAAATTTTGAAAGGGCTTCAGAGTAAAATGAGACCGGTCTTAAAATAAAATGTGGCCCTATTGATCAAACATGTAGGTGGCCCACTTTTCAACAACTGTCTGCTGACAAGAACACTTGTAAATAATGTGGCCATAACAGATAATAGGGAAAATAATTGTCCCATTCTTACAAAAAAATAACAAAGACAAAGAAAAATGTTTCAATTCAAATTAGTGAAAGTGCCCTAAAAATGAGAACTTGCCTAATAGCCTACATTACCTTTAAACAGTAAAGGTGAATTAACTATAAATATAGATGGTTACTCTCATTAATTCCTGGTAGATATGGGTTGCTACTCTTTCTACATTAAACCTACCACCTTTGCTCAACCTTTGCCTCAGAGTAAACAGTGATAGGTATCGCAAATATCCCAAAACTTGTCCCTCTCTTCTAACCCTTAATGGTAATCCTTGAATGAAACCGTGTAGTCTTTGACTAAAAGAACATTTCCTACTGCTTTGTAGGAAATGCAAATTTAATAAGGAGAGACTTTGCAAGTGGTACTGTGATAGTAAATGCACACCAGAGAGACAATTACTTGAGGTTCCAGAGGACTTCTCTACTCATAATCAAGTGAGTTTAGTGTAAGTATAGCTTGTCTCCTCCATTGTATTTGATATATACCCCAGGCAAGGATATTGACACTGTATCTAACATTCTGTGGGCTAAAAAGTCCACTAGCATAGAAAAAAGTAATTAGAGCATGACCTATAAAATTTCAGATAGATCTGATTAAACCATTAATCAAACTTCCCTACTATCATGTAAAACAGGGTTAAAGAAAGGTCTCAAACCTTTAGTTGAAAGACCTGTATCAAAGGTCTTCTAATACCCTGTACTAGCCCTTGTAATACTTCCATTCTGCCAGGAAAGAAACCAAATGGAAAGAAATCTAATGATTTGTTTAAGACCTTGGAGTCATCAACAAATATATTATCCCTCACTTCCTGGTAGTACTTAACCCAAATACCATACTCTAGCATAAATTCACACTGACACCACTTGCTTCACTGTGGTGGATCTTTGCTCTATGTCTTTTAGTGTGTCTCTTGACCAAGAGAATAAATACGTTTTACCTCCACCTTGAGGATAACAATATACCTGGATAGTTGTGTCCCATGGGTTCATAGAGGCCACCTCATCTTTTCTCCAGATCTTCAATTAAGACTTAATAGATCTAAATTTCGCTTGTTAGCTACTTCTGATATATATAGACTATTTTCTACGTTGATCAGAGAACACGGAAGCTTATAAATAGATTCCATTTACTTGCTCTCATTTCTAGCAGGAAAGGGCCATAAAATTTCACAAGATAAATTACAATTTTGCCAAGATACAATACATTATTTAGGTCATGGCCTATCCAACAAGAAAAATAACATTGTTCCCTGATAAAGAGTATCCAACTTATGCTAGATCCCTTACAAAATGATAATTGCTAGGATGTCTAGACTGAAGTGAATATTGCAGACAACAAGTGACAAAGATATCTGAGACTGTAATACCTCTTTATGAATTGACAAAGTCTTCAGGAACAGACCCTCCCCTTTGGGAATCCAAATAGGAACAGGCCTTCCATAACCTAAAGATCTCTCTTCAACAGACTCCCTTCATATATATCCCTAACTGCAAGAAGCCATTTTATTTATTTGTGCATGAGTGACCTAGATAGGTCCTTGAGGCTTAACTCTACTTCATGGGAACTATCAAAAACCCTTCCCTTAGTAGAGCCTCATCCTTGACCTGGTTGCAAAGACTTATCCTCCTTGTCTAGGGTAATTGCTTGTGCTGCAAAACTTGTTGATGTTTCTGCTTAATAGTTCTAGGCTCCACACTTGACCTCGTGGTTTCTCATAACACACAGACATTATTCCTGACTGGGAACACACAATAATCTTCACACAGTTGATTACCCTCTTATGAGATTCTGTTACACTCTTACTTTCACATTACTATTCATCACCACAACACTCTGAGTTTTAGAAGAGGGACATTATAATTGTCTTACCTCACTTAGGAAACTTTTTGTACCTCACTCAGATTTATTAGCGACTATCGTTAAGAGGGCAGATACAATATTACCTATTGTTGGATCACACCTCAAAAATGAAAGTCAACTTTATCAAGCATTGATAGAACTATCAGTAATCTAAAATCCTTGAAATATTGTTCCCTGTGAAATAAAATTCACACATTATAGCTTTTAATTGGAGCCTCTTTCTCTTAGCATAATATGCTTGAAATTTATGAAAGGATTTGAATGTATCAGGAATTAATTTGTTTTTATCACTAAGTAGTATTCCACTACATTGATATAAACAATTTGTTTATCCATTTACTAATCAATGAGCACTTGAGTTATTTTCAGTTTAGACTAATAACAACAAAAAAAAAATTCTAGAAACATCTAATTATAGGTTTTTACTTAAACTTACATTTTCATTAACTAACATAAATATATAGGCTTGAGGGTTGTTGTTTTTTTGTACTGTAAGTGTGTGTTTAATTTTATAACAAACTGCCAAACTATTTTCAAAATGGCTGTACTATCTTGCATCCCCACCAGAAATTTAGAGTTCCACATTTTCATCAGAATTTGGTATTATTACACATTTTTTTGTTTGTTTATTTGTTTCTTAGCCTTCTAATTCATACAGTGAAACCTAATTGTGGTTTTGTTTTAGATTTCCCTAATGACTAATGAGGTACAACATACTGCCACATTCTTAAATAACAGCTGTTTTTTAGTGAAATATCTATTCCATCTTTTGCCCATTTCTTTTAAATTGAGCTGTGAAAGTTTATATATTCTACATTCCATTCTTTAATCGGATAAATATTTTGCAACTATTTTTCCTAGTATTTGACTTGTCTTTTCATTTTCTTAACTGTGTCTTAAGAAGAACAGAAGCTTTTAAATTTTCATGACATTTAAATTATTACTTTTTCTTTCAAAGTCTTCTTTTTGTATCTTAAGATAACTTTGCCTAACCCAAAGTCACATAAATGCTCTCCCATGGTTTCTTCTAGAAGTCCCATAGCTTTAGATTTTTTTTTCTTTTTTTGTTTTGTTTTGTGAAACACTTTGTTTTATTTTGTCTCATCAATTCTTTTCTTTTTTAATTATTACTTTCAGGTGTACAAAACAATGTAATAGTTAGATATTTCACCCTTCACAAAGTGATAACTCACCCCGTCCCAAATTATTACCCCTCTGGCATCATATATATTTATTACAATTCTATTGACTCTATTCCATAGCTTTAGATTTAACATTTAAATTTATAATGCAGTTCAAGTAATTTTTGTAGATAATGTGAATTTTGAGTCAAGGTTTATTTATTCAAAAATGAAAGAAGCCCAATATTTCCAGCACAATTTCTTAAAAAGACCATCCATTTTGTATTGAATTTTTGTAGTACTTTTGCCCAAAATTAGGTGCCCATATATATTTGCATTTATTTTTAAAGTTTTTATGTTCTCTTGATATATATGTGTTTATATATATATATATATATATATATATATATATATATATATATATGTATCCATTCACTAATACTACACTACCTTGATTTAGTATAGCCTTATAAAATAGTAAGATTATAGTAAGATTAGAAATCAGGTAATGTAAGTCTTCCAACTTCATTCTTTTTTCAAAATCATTTTGGCTTTTCTATTTCCTTGGCCTCTCAAAAAAAATTACATTCAGTTTGTCAATTACTTTAAAAAATCAAAGAAAGAAACAAAAATATTAGTGTTTTTTTAACCATAGTACATTTTATTTATTTGTTTATTTTTATTTTATTAAAGTTTATTGTGGTGATAATTGTTAGTAAAGTTACATAGGTTTCAGGGGTACAATTCTGTAGTACATAATCTATATATCACATCGTATGTTCACCACCCAGAGTCAGTTTTGATACAGACTGCATGAATCTATAGATCAGTTTGGGGAAAATTGATATCTTAACAATATTGATTCTCCCAATCAAAACATCAATTTTAAACTAACTGATCTTTCTGGGTTCCTATAAAAATTAAAGCAGAAGTCTGTCTAGACATAGACAAGCAGTTTCTAAAATTACATGGGAAGGCAAGGGAACAAGAATAACCCAAAATTTTTGAATAAAAATAAAATTGAAGGTCTCTCACTGCCTGATTTTTATATTTATATAGTCCTAGTAGCCAATAGAGTGTAGTATTGTTCAGTGGTTAAATACATAGACCAATGAAACAGAATAGAGAATTAAGAACTAGACTAACACAATTATAACTAACTGATTCTGACAAAGGTAAACACACAATCCAATGAAAGAAGAATAGACTTCTCAACAAGTGATGCTGTAAAAACTATTGGACATTCACAGGGGGAAAAAAAGAAAGCAAAGAAAAATATATCTCAGACAAACAAACAAAAAGTCATAGACACAGACAACTATTTAGTGGTTACCAGAGGAGAAGGAGGAAGGAGAGTTGGTAGAAGAGGTGACAGGGGATCAAGTATATGGTGATGAAAGGAGAACTGAGTCTAGGTGGTGAACACACAATGCAATATATAGATGATGTATTACGGAACTGTACACATGAAACCTATGTAATTTTACTAACCAATGTCACCCAAACTAATTTAATGAAGATTTTAAAATGTTAAAAAGAATGTATGAGAGAAGGAGTGTGAAAGAGAGACATGCTCTAAGGCTCTACTGAACATATCATTCATGAGTTAATTAAAAAAAAAGAAAAATTCTCAACCTAAACCTCACTCCTTGCAAAACAATTAACTCACGAATGGGTTATAAAACTGAATGTAAAACTTAAAACTGTGAAACTTTTAAAAGAAAACATGAAAAAATCTTCGGAACTTATAGTCAGGTGAAGAAAAAAAAAAAAGAAGAGATAAATTAGACTTCATCACTTAAAAGATGAAAAGAATAAAAAAGAAAAAGAAAAAAATCCACACTGGGAGAAAATATTTGCAAATCACATATCTGACAAAGGACTTGTATCCAAAACAGTACAAAAACAAACAGCTCAATGAGAAAATGGGCAAAATATTTGAAAATATATTTCACCAGAAAGGATGTATGGATGGCAAATAAGCCAATAAAAAAGCTCAATACCATTATCCATAAGGGAAATACAAATTAAAGCAATGATGAGTTACCATTATACACATTATAGAATGACTAAAATAAAAAAATACTGATACCAGTGCTGGCTGACAAGGATGTGGAGCAACTGAATCTCTCATACATTGCTGGTGATAATGTAAAATATTACAGTCATTCTCATAAACAGTTTGACAGTTTCATATAAAGTTATGCATGTACTTACCATATGACCTAGTAATCACACTACTGGGTATGTATCCTAGAGAGATAGAAACTTATGTTCCTACAAAATCCTGTACACTAATGTTCATACCAGTTTTATTTATGATGGCTGAAAACTGAAAACAACTTAAATGCCCTTCCACTGCAGTACCTCTATGTAATATAACACTACTCATCAATAAAGGAAACAGCTATTGATACAACTACTAATGTGATATCTTAGATGAATCTCAAGATGAATCTTATTATATATAATAATCCAAAAATTGATGGGGATTGAGTGATGGAAAATATCACTGTTGTTATTAGGGGTTAGGACTGGGGGATTGGTTGGGATTGTTAAGGAATAATGTAACAGAGTTTATTTGTGGTGATAGAATAGTTCTGTATCCCGATTGTGGTGATGATGATTCTGCCAATCTGCATATGAGTATAGTTGCTTAGTGTTAGTTCTTTCTTAATTGGGAGGAATAGCCACCATAAATTCTGCTACCAGGACTCTGCATTTTAAAATCCTTTGCCTCTAAAATGCATGGATTTTGTTTTAACATAGTTTTGTGGGGTTTTTTTTGTGGTTTTTTTTTTTGACTCATGAATGTTTGTTTGCTTTCCCAAGTTCCTCAGTGTTTGAGAAAGCCTGTTATCCTCCATTATGTAGTTTAGGAATCTGGGCTGGACATAATATTCTTAGGTTATACTATATTTGCTTCAAAGTGCAATTGCTTAATTATTTTCTGGTATTGAGCATGGCCTTGGAAAGATTTAAGGATAGAATGGATTTTCCCCTTTAGAATCATTTCTTTT
Organism: Rhinolophus sinicus; assembly: GCF_036562045.2. NCBI lineage: Eukaryota > Metazoa > Chordata > Mammalia > Chiroptera > Rhinolophidae > Rhinolophus > Rhinolophus sinicus. The sequence continues at coordinate 173,129,865 of NC_133751.1, read as the reverse complement.
TCTTTGCCAAGATTTTTAAATCAATATGTTATTAAATGTAATATTGCTCCTTTTGTTTTGTACTCTATCCATCAGAATGTCAAACTTCCTTATACTTTCTTGGCTTTATCGTTTTTTAAAGATTTTCTCCAATTATTTTGTTATTTTGGTATCTTTCCTTTGTTTATCAAAAATATTTTCTTTCTATAAATATTTACATCTATTCTGTATCTCACTGCTTCTGATTTATTTATTAATTCTGAAACAGTAAAATTTTGGTCCTCAGCATGCTTCAGTAAATTTAAAATCTCTAAATTAGTCACATTTTGAGCTCCTTTTTTATAAGTTTGATGTTATTATCATTTAATTTAACATGAAGGAATTTTGAGAAATTTCCTTTCTTTAATTATATGTCCAACTTGTATGGGATTACTCTCTGTTTCATAACGGTTAATAGCGATGTCAAGTTTATTTTCCTAGACATGAGACATCTATTAACATCTTTGGTAGACAGTATCCAGATCTTCCTCTAAGGAAGGATTTGCTGCCCAGCTCTGGGGAGCACTGCCACCGGATAGCTTTTATTTGTCAATGTGCAGGATTTACATTATACCAAAATTATACCATTTTGAAATTAATAAATCAGCTGCAGAGATCTGCCTCATTGGACAACACACTTCAGATATCCTCACTGAGTTGAGTGAGTCTTTGTAAGACTTCATCAGGTTCAATTTCTTCATCTTTCCAGTCCTAATTCCTCTTGCTTCCCTTGACTTCTTATACCCCAAAGACCATCTTGATGTCTAATTCCAAGTAAGCATTTAATCTGTGGCAATATTTTTGGTTCGTTTTTATAAATTAACTCCCACTAACTTGCCAATATAGTTATATACTGTTCTGCTTATTTCAATGTCAATTATGAAAATACATACACAAACTATAAAAGACAGTAAAATTATATCTTTTTTGCCTCATCATTTTTATGTTCCCTCATTTTTACTTGCTTAGTTTTCTATGTGTTAATCATTAATACACCCTCAGACACTAAAGAATACTTACCCATCTCCATTAAAAATAATCAATAATAGGAAGTAACCATGATTTTCCAAAATTATCATCTACCCTCATATTTGAATGATAGCTTAACTGAATATAGAATGTTAGGTTGGAAATCAAGTACTTCAGAACTTAGAAGGTATTTCTTATTTTATTCTGATGCCTGGCTATACAGTTGAGAAATTAAGCCTATTCAGATCCTTTATCCTGTATACACTCCTAATAACTTTACAAATTAGCTAACAAGTTCCTCTTTCCATAAATGGTTTTGTAACTTTGTTTTCTAAAATGCATTTTCAATGTAATGTATTCATAAGAATAAACAATTTTAACTTAATAAAAAGAATGGTGACATTTCTGTCCTCTTTGGACTAGAGTGAAAAATCTTAGCTAAAATACATTTACCGCTATATTCAGATTGTCTCAATCACTAGCATAGAATACGGACAGTTATTACCATAAGGGATTCTTTAACTTTGGCATCATTTATAAACAATAAGTCCTTAATACAAATTATATTATGATCAATTTCTAAAATTAACAAAATTATAAAGAAAAAATCTAACATAAGTAGTATGTTGGACAGTTGTTCAAAAACTTTTTCCCTTCTTCCTCATTTCCAGGGAATATGTAAATCTCTCCATTCTTTGATTGTGGGTTCAACAGTGTGACTTGCCTGGGCCAACTGGATGTTAGAAGATGTGAACCAAATAAACACTTAAAATGTGTTTGCACAATTGACTTGCTCTTTTGTATTTCTGTCATAATTATGAGAAGATATTCTCTTATACAGCTGCTGATACCTCAGTCTGCTTGCCAGAATGAAAAAGTGCAGGGTGCAGGCTATAGTATGAAACATACATAGTATTACAAGTTGGAGCAGAATTACACCAATAGGCCCACTGCCTGTGGTGTGAAACAAAAGCATGCATGTATGCTACTAAGATTTTGTGGACATTACTTATTAAACTGGAACAAAGATGTAAGGAACTGCAGTAACAAAATAAAAATGAAAGATGTGGCATTGGTTTTCAGATTGACCAGTGAGTAATAAGGGTATTTCTATAAGAAGCAGGAAAAATGGCAAGAGAATGGTTAAAAACTTATGACCTGAATTGTAGGATAGTGGTGAAACATTTGGCAAACTATAGCCTGCTGCACCCTGCAAGACAGAAAATGTACTTCTGAACTTGTAGACTTGGAGATGATGGTTTATAGGTAGAATATTGAAAGTGTGAGCTGGCTTCTATTATCTGCATTTTGATAAGATATTGCCTGAAGTATAAGCAGAATTAACTATAAATATATTTAAGTTCAGATATTTTAGAATTTTTTAAGTTGGAAAAGTTTTTTATCTTTAATTTTTCAAGCCAGTGAATAATTCTCAAAAGGCAAAGGTACAAAGCTTAGGGACAAAGCCCATATCCAGGATGCTACCAATAAAACCTGGCCTTAAAGTTAAGGAACAATAGTGTGCCTGTAACATTTTTTTATCAAGATCTAAAAGTAAAAAGTTGGTATGTAGTAGACCCTTTCAGCTATGTATAAGGTCTCTTAGAAAGTATCCATACAAAAGAAAGACATAAGAATGTCTCAAAAATAATTGATAACATAACTTATGGCACATTGAACTTGATGAAATTATATATATTAAAGACTAACAAATCTCTCAGAGAGCTGTATTAAAAAATGTTTGCCAGCCTGGACTAAATTAGAACAATATGTTTTGAATTGAAATGTCCAGGCCTCACACCAGCAGACTTAAATTCGAATTTTAAAAATTTCCACAGATGATTACAATCTGCAGCCACGTTTGAGAGCCAGTGGACTAGCTGATTGTTTTAGGATCATTTCAGGGGAAAAAAAAAAGTAATAATAACATGTATTTAAGATAGGAAAAGACCTCTGGGCCATGACATTTCTGTAGCAAAGAAGCAAGCTTAGAAAGCAACACAGCATGACAAATAAAAAGTAAATTTTGTAATGCCATCTTTAGAATTGGCCAAGGAGGAAGATGAAAAAGAAAAAAGCTTTCAGAGGGCAAAACCAAGAGCCATGGAGAAAAATTGACTATTGGGTCACTCTCACAGAGCAGAACCAGAATGGAAATAGCTAGTGATATATTCCTAATGTGAATTCAGAATTATCATAGACCATTCTCTTCTTAGCATCTCCCATCTTTCTAAAGTTCTCATTTTTGTCTTATTTTATGCATATTTCACCATATATGTTGAGTTTGTGGTACAGCACTTCAGTACAAATAACCTGATTTAAAGTTCATAAGTCTTCAGACAAAAAAGACAATCTTTAGAAATGATATAAATTACAAGATTCTGGAATTCAAGTAGTGCCATTATTGGCTAAAATATCGAGTGATCTTGGGATGGGGCGATATGTTTTTCACATGGAATTGACATAAATATTTATGGAGACTATGTTAAATTATATTACTGTTCAAAACTATTTATTCTCTCCCATCTTCCCAACTTCATGGGAGAAGTATGCTCCCTGTCCTTTCACTTAGGACTCAGAATTATAACTTGATTAGTGAGTGAAATGTTAGTGAAGAAGAAAAAGGCAAAGGCTTGAAGTATACCTTACTGTTAGGATTTGTTCTTTTGTGTGGCAGCTGTTACCATGAGAAGAACTTCCAGAGAAATTATGCTACCTCAGCTGGGGTCCAGAGGGTAGAAATCCTCAACTATATTAAATTGAAGCAGAGCCACTTCAGACAAATTGAATATACATGAGCACAATAAATGATTACTGCATGTCACCAAGGTGTTGTAAATGTTGGTATGTAGCAATAGTTTTAAAATACATGGAAATACAAGAGGGCAACGTCAGCAAGATGGCAGTATAGTTGTTTCCAGTGCTTGTACCTTCACAGAAACATCGATTTGAACAACTTCTTGTACATAAAAATACCTTCAGAAGATCTAAAGATTCCAGATGAGGGATTACAGTACCTGGGTGGAGGGAGCAAAGAGATAAGAAGAGATGCATAGAAAAGGGTAGCAAAGACTGTTTCATATCACCCCCATCACTCCTCACCCAAGCCCAGGCAGCCCAGTACAAGGAAAGACACCCTCCATATGTGGGAAGAAAGGTAAAATGCACATCTGGCATTACTATGAAGCCCAGCAGCAGTCCAACACCAGGCCCAGACCAGTCCACACAGACCCAGCTTTCAGGCCAGTTTCTGTAGCCAAAGCATGTCATGTTATATACTTAGATATACACAATTTTTATTTTTAAATAAATAAATAAATAAATAAATAAATAAATAAATAAATAAACAAACACTGGCAATATGTCAAAATATTAATGACGCTGTGGGAATTAATAATTTCTGTTTATTTAATTATATTTTAAATATATTTTACATACTTTTTAGACTTTCATAGTGCTAACATATGAAAATATGAGAATTTCCAGTTATGATAGCAGATTAGGTAAATGCTGCATTGCATTCTTTCACTACCACATGAAAATTATAAGTAACTACAGAACAACCATCATAAAGAATATCCTGAAGTTTACTTGGACAGAAGTTTTATAACTAAGGATATACAGAAAACGTACCAATGTGACTGGTAGGAAGGGTGGAGACATAGATTGGGTTGGTCCCAAACCCACATGTGGTGGTTAAAAATTGTAGGTATATCTAGGCTGCAGAGGCGCTCCCTGAGGGGATACAGGTCCCTGTCCCACACTAGGCTCCCAAACCCATGGTTCAAATGCTAGGGAGAGAAGTCCCACAACTTCTGCCTGTGAAAACCAGCAGAGATTGTGGTTTAGTGAGAGGGAAGGTGGCTAGAGTCCCAAGCGCTCCTTTAAAGGGCCCATGCATGGACTTACTCACTGATGGACTCACACACTCTGAGATCCAGTGCTGGGGCAGCAGCTTGAAAGGTGCCAGGGACATACAGGAAGAAACTGAATTATCTGGCTGCAAGGCAAGGGATGGAGGAGCAGCTTTCTCCTAGACAGAAGTGCTGACAGAAGCCATTGTTTCTTTTCTGAGCGCTCTCCCCTCCCAGCATGCAGACAAAGGCGGCCACCACCATATCTGAGTCTCCATCAGTCAAGATAACATCATTTACCCCACCCTGGTGATGTATACACACACACACACACACACACACACACACACACACACGTATATAATGAAATATTACTCAGTCATAAGAAAGAATGAAGCTTGCCATCTGCAACAACATAGGTGCACCTAGAAGGCATTTTGATGAGTGGAGCACAGCAGACAGAGAAAGACAAATGCCATATGATTTCACTTATAAGTGGAATCTAAAGAGGAAAATAAATGAACAAACTAAACAGAAACAAACTCATAGATACAGAGAACAAACTGATGGTTGCCGGATGGGAGGGGTGTTGGAGGTGGGTGAAGAGGGGAAAAGCACAAATTGGTAGTTACAAAATAGTCATAAGGATGTAAAGTACAGCATAGGGAATATAATCAATAATATTACAATAACTATGGTGTCATATGGGTACTAAGTCTATTGATGTGATCTCTTCGTAAGTTATATAACTGAGTAACCACTATGTTGTTTACCTGAGAGCAATATAATATTGTATGTCAACTAGAATTGAAAAAAAGTTTTTTAGTATATAAAATATATAAAAATTCTTCTGCAAATCTTATTCTTTGTGTATGTGCTCAAATACCTAGAAGCTTCATTTAAGTAGTGATATTTCTTTAAAAAATAGATCACATATTATGACTATTCAGATGAATAATTGTTATTTCACATTTTTGCTTACTTTATAAGATAATGTTTTATTTACTGATCTTTTGGAAAATCAAAACATATTATATACATTTTATGATATATGATATCGTTGTGATATCAATGACTATAAAATCCTATGATTCTACAATATTTATTTTCTTAATTTTACTCTACCAGCTAATTTGCTGACTGTTACAGATCTCAGATATTATATTTTTCATTTTGGCTATAGACTCCAAAAATATAGTTACTTTAAAATTATTTTTGAGAATGTATAAAATATTCAAGTGAGGCATGCTATAAATCATATAAAAATGTGATCTTGCTAAGGAGAGAATTCCAAAAAATTAGCAAACCAGGTAGTGTGTTAATCAGTGAGGTTTCTCACAGTATTCATGAAACTCCACCTTCCAGATATATTATAGAATTTCACTCTCGGCTCCCTGGAGTTGGATAGAACTATGCAAATAGTTCTGGACAATGAGTTTTGAGCACAGTGTTATGTATCATTACTAGGAAGAGTAATATGTGTGTTCTGCATACATGTGTGTATGTTGTACATCCATGCTAGTATGTTCCAGACGCATAACTTAGTTTATTCTGATTTATGCACCATTTTGCTGACAATAAAAAAAAAAGTTACAAGAAAGAAAACTAGCAGATGTCTAAGTTTATGGAATTTTATAAAATGTACCACATCTATAAAGAAAATCACCAGTTTGAAGAGATCGTTCAATAAAAAAAAAAATCAATTAATTGGTCTATTCACTTTTTGCAATTAAATACCAGCTGTTACATCTGTTCCTCAGAGGAGGCTTTTTTGATACCCCAAACTCATCAGACCTAGTTATTTGCCCATGTGATAGCCTCATCAAAGACACTGTTCTTTCCCCATCATAATACTTTGACACTCCATTGTAATTATATCCTTTTAATGTCTGTTTCTTTTTCATGCTATCATGTCCAGATGGACAAGAACCAGTTTTGTTTATTCATATGGGTATCCCAAGTGCCTACAAACTACCAGCATGTAGTAGTACATTCTCTCTGTATTTTTCAATGAATAAATTAGTACAGTATTAAACTCTTGACTGATTTTTAGCCAGGATTTTATTGGAACTCAGGTATGCCAATTGATTTCCATACTGTCGATGGCTGCTTTCACCTTACAACCACAGAGTTGAGTAGTTGTGACAGAGACTGCATGGCTCTGCAAGGTCTAAAACATTTGCTATAGGGCTCTTTACAGAAAGGGTTGATTGAGCTTTGCTCTAAACAAGTTGGAACATGACAAGTCAGAAGGATGAACTAAGTCAAATTCACTGGGGAAAGTTGAGAGTGAAAAACTGAGAGACTAAGTAAGAGCACCATTTGTAAAAGTCTAGGGATGGATGTGAATATGTAATTTAGGAAAAGGCAGAGATGATACACGTGGGCAGTACAAAGAACATACAAGACAAGTGCAGTATAATTGCCCTATCAGGCTTTGGGAAAATGAATCTATGGTACGTAAAGAAGACTGATTTAAAGGACAGAGATACTGTGGAATTAGTAGTATATTTTGTTTCTGGCCTAGGATGAAAGTTAAAAACAAAACAAAACAAAAAAAACCCTTACCACATTAATTTTCCTTGTGATATCTAACATATATTAATACACCTTCTGCCTTCTAGCCTTAATACCTTTGATCTTTATTATTTCCTCTTTTCTTCTACCAAAAGTGTGTGTGTGTGTGTGTGTGTGTGTGTGTGTGAGACAGAGAGAGAGAGAGAGAGAGAGAGAGAGATTACATACAGGTAGAGTGTTCTTGTTTGAATATTGATAGCATCTCATATTTGCTCTAATAAATTAACATTTCAATCTTTATTTACTTGATAGAAAGCACAAGTAACAACAGCAGTATGAAAGTAGAAAGCAGACATGTGCTGACAAGGAAGAAATGGGTGGACAGATTTATAATCCATCAAGATATGCATAATGTCTCCTACTCCATAAGATATGCTAACACCACCTGTCTGAATTAGGCAAGTTAACAGCTTTCCATAAATATAGTTTAACAAATGCTATATAACATTTTCTTAGCCCTTTTGTACTGATTAATTGGAAATCTAAGTTACTTTTTTTCCATATAAGCAGCAGACTCTTTCTGTGAATTTGTTTATTTGAAGTATGTTGCTAAATTCCAGCACACTAAAAAACAAGATATATTAGAGATGTCAAGGAATTAAAAGTTAATGTTGGAAACAGAAATGTAAATAAATACAAGCCATTTATTTAGGTACTAGTATAGAATTAAGGCACAAGCAAGAGACTGAGTGATGCTAATAGGACCAGGGAGTAAGGAAAGAAAGTTGTCAGAGGTTAGGTCAGGTTTCTTAAAAGAAGTCCAAATCTAACTTGTGGGACTAGTTGTCATGTTCAAAATCTTGAATTCCCAAGATCTTAGAGTTGATTTCTAAACTATCTATTAGGAATGTGCTTCCGTAAATGTACTATGCACATCCTATTAAAGTTGGGTATAAACGAATTTACTTAATCCAACATGATTAAAGCTTTTGAGTTTAAGTTCAGGTTCCTAAACTCAAGGGAGAGAAGAGATGCCTCCATTCACTCAGGGTTCAACTCACTGTTCTCTAAGGCAATATTGACCAAGGGGTTCAATTGCTCTTCTAGACATCTCCCAAAGACAGAGTTTAATGATTTTATGAGATTACATATAGCAGAAAATAACTATGATCAAAATATTTTACATGTCTATTTTAAACTTTCAAGCAGGATGTTTCAGAGGAAAAAATAAAAATGATGTTTTTTTCTCAAACATTCAGAGGATTTAGCCTTTAATCAATACAATTTGTTTTTCAGTTTTGCTAGAAATGCTTCAATAAGATGATAAAATTTAAAAGAAAAAGTTTTGGGGACTATAACTAAATTATAATATTAAAATGTTTTCTCACTGTAGGGATGGATAGAAATGATTTAATCAATTTGCAATTTTAGGCAGTATGTACTTGTTTCAAATACCCCAAATCACATCAAATTGGTTACTTTAAAAGACATTCAGACACTCTGGAAAGCTTCTCTAACAATTTTATTGGAAAACATAAGCTGTTTTAATTTGTGTTTTAAATATGTCGACTGCAGATAGGACCTTGGCGCCTTCCTCCAAAGGAAAATTTTATTCAAAGACATATGTAATTGGGAAATGTAGTTTATATTATTTATTCATGTACATAAAAAAGTGTGAAAGTGTTAGATTCAGAAAAGTGACAGAAATTTTTTTGAGAAATAGCTCATTTTAAGTGTGCTTAATAACTATTACAGAATTATCAGTATGATGTTTTAAAGTATAATACTCATTCTCATTTTCTTTAAGTGAAATTATAGAAAACATGAATGGCAGATAAAGCCAAAACATATTTATGTTAAAATAAATAATGAAACAAGACAGAATTTTAAATATTTCTATTACCTGACTGTGGAAAAACAAGGAAAACTCACTTAAGAGAAGTGAGAGCAAAACTAAGGTGATGTTTTTGATGTCCAACCTTCAAGAAAAATGAACTGAGTAAAAACAAAATGGCTGTGTCTAAAACAGCTCAGCGTTAGACCAAATCTTTCCTATGGGGGAGGGTTGGCACAGTATACATAAAAGGATGGGTCCTGTCTGAGTGCCTTGGTAGGGTCTCCTCAATAGAGTTATCCGATGAGAGCGCTTATAAAACTTTAGCTTTCACTTTATAACTTTCATTCTAGGTGGAAGAAAAGAGAAATTCTCTATGTACAAGAAGTTTGTTTCATTTGCTAAAGTATTTAAAGCCAAAGTTACCCAAAATTTTTTTTTGTGTTTTTTTTTTTAATGTGTGTTTTTCTTCCTGTTTCTTAACAGAATCTTCTAATAAAAGATAGAAGCAAACTTGTCAGATCTCAGATATATTATGTATGATTCAGTTTGAATTACATTCTCATTTATACCTTCAATATTAACTGAAGTAAATATATATCATGTTCAATATATAATAATGTGAGGACAAAGAGAGAGAGATGAAAGCAGTGATCATATTCAAGAAGTTTATAGTCTACAACTTTGAGTTCTATGTTTACCATTCATACATTACCTTATTTCTAAAATATGAGGTTTAGAATGATAAATTTAAAGCACCCATCCAGATATTAAATTTAATTATTGGAATGCAACTGAAATCTCCTTGTCCTCAGCTTGAAGGGGAAATACTTGCCCCTTTTAAAAAAAAATGTGAACACAAGCATATAAAATATGTGACTATAAATTATGTTTTATAAACCTTCATTATTATATACTAGCAATGGAATTTTAACTGGCTTCAAAAACATAAAATGTGAACATGAAAAAAAATCAAAGGGCCAATTTCTACGACAATTTGCCTTCAGGTGGAACTGAAAATATTTATTAAGAAAACTACTACAGCATATACAAATATTGAATCAATCATGTTATATACATTTGAAACTAATATAATGTTATATGTCAATTATACCTCAGTAGAAAACTATTAAAAAAGAGAAACCACTAGACAATATTCCCATTGGCAATATGTTATGGGATTTATATTGAAGTCCCCAAACATGTTATTGAAAGTGTATCTATAGTTTATATAGTTCATTTACACAGGCAGTTAGCTCTCTGACTTGTTCATGCATAAAACATCCTCTAAGTGATTAAATCAATTAGATATGTGGACAAATGGATTGTAAAAATACATTTCATATAGATTAAAGGCAATATTTTATAGTTCCAATTTAAAAACTCAAGAAGTAATTCTTTCTCCTAGTAGGTAAATTTGAACTGCTAGGAATCCCAGAGCTAAAGACATGTTATTATGTTGTCTAAGTGACCTATGTAAAATGGTAAAATTTTGCACTTCTATGTCTCTTCAGAAACCTTTAAAATCTTCTAGGAAATTATTCAAAAAATAAGATGAAGCTTTAGTTGAAAATTAAAATACTACCTGGTTCAGTTTCCCACCTTTAACCTAAAAAACATTTTATATGACATTTGGTTGTTTTCCACAGGAACCAGCATCATTGTACAACCAAATTTAAAATGTTGCTTTTAAAATATGGTTGAAGATTATTGTATGGAAATGTCTAATTGTAACACAAAATATGCTGCACAGAAAATTGTGGTTTAAAGAAATTTTTTCTCTTGTGATTCTAAATTCATATAGTAGCTACATTAGGTAATCCTTACAACAGACTCTAAAACTGGTCTAGCCACTGAAAGATTTATAATTTAAATTTTTAAACACTGTGTTACAAATTCTTTTTGTTTTGTTTTTTAAATAGTTATGCTTAGTTCATTTAGTCCTTGCTTCTCTGCTGAATACTATTTAGTTGGTAACTGAGTTTGTTTCAAGTTATTTTATATCTAATTATAAAATTCTCTGTAGAAGGTGACTTATACTAAACATTAAGCATTAAGGTGCTTTCCAAAACTTTATAATAAAGTCAGAATAAATTTTAATTATATTTTAATACATTTTCTATAATTCTGTTTTAATGCTAACAGATCCTCAAGATACCGGTACCAGTTTGTGGAGTCAATGAGTAAGGCTTAGTGCTGAGACTGTTGACAAATACAATGGAGAAGAAAACAAATTGTCTTTCTATCCACCAGTAAGTAACCTATTGTCTAAAAGGGAATATTAGATACGTACATCTGAATTCAAGGTAGATATTCATAAATGCAAAAAAAATATGTTAATATAATTTATGGGAAATCCAAACATAAAAAGTCTTCTATCTATAGTGTTCAACTGAAGAGTTAGAAAAAAGGTTGTATTTAAACTTACCATTAATGACAGGTAACAATGGACAAATGGAAAATGGTGACGGAATGGAAAAGAGTTTCTCCAAACAAGTAAGAAGAAAACAGGAGGACAGAAATTATGAGAAAACAGTTTGTTATAGGCTTCTGCTGGCCTGGATTCTAGATTTAAATGAGCCCCATGCATATATTGGCCAGAAGTCAAAAGTGAGCAGGATAGGTCAGATTGAATATCCATGGCTAAAGGCAAGCTTTAGTAGATGAACTTCACTAATGATGGATATCATTAACAACAATAAAACACAAACAATAAACCCACCATGCAGAGAATATGTATGTTTTAGTCTTGGCTCTGTATAGAATGGACAAGAACAATAGCCTTTACTGAGATTACTTTCCACAACTGCTCACTTATAAAAGTCTGGAGTTGGAATCCTTAACATTTTTGTCACCTAAAAACCATAAATCTATCCTGAGGTCTACAATCATTGTGAGTTAATTATTTCCCCAAGCCTCTACTAGAAGAAAATAACAAACCTCTCCTGAAGACATTCTTGGAAATGAGGTCTTAAAACACTCCTTCGATAATTTTTTTAAGGCACATGAGATTACAAATTTTAAAAAGTTACAGAACATCTGAATGAAAATTAGCAACAGTACAAATTACGGAATTAAACTCATGGAGAAAGCAATTGAATTTATAAGGTACAAGTTTATAATTGAGTCATGCTGAATATATTTGAGGGGAAAAAAAGGAAACTGAGAAAACAATGAAGAAAAATAAATTACAAAAGTTGACCAAATTTGAAAAACAAAACAAAAATACTTACTAAAATAAAACATGTAACAAAAAAATGAAATATAAGCAATTAGACACAGCTAAAGACAAAACTAATAAAGTATATGATAGCCTTCATAAATGTATCCAGAGTGCAATAGAGATGGTCAAAAAAATAGAAAATGTGAAAGTAAATTTAAGAGACAAAAATAGTAGAATTCCAGTTTGAATCCTAGAAGGCAAGAAAAGTGAAAATTCTGATACAGAAATATTAAGAGAAAATGACTTAAAATTTTCCAAGCTTTATTTATGAGATATATGCAAAAACACTATACCCAACACCTATACAACTATAGAATTAACACACAACATTTTTAGAATAGGGAAAATTAAACAATTGTGTGTGTGTATGTATGTGTGTGTGTGTAATTTTTATAAAGCAATGAATTGATTAATGCAAATCTTACATTGGGGAAGATGGAGGATCTAATCAAAGGGTTTGGACATGAGGGAAAAGAGAACTTTAACGTTATGGATAATATTAAAACTAAGTGGTAGATACGTATTACATGCAGTGAATGTTGTTATATTATTCGTTAAAATGGACATAAATATATGTGGAAATATATGTAAAACCATGAGAAGAAAATTATAAATCTTTATAAAGAAATTTAAACATTAAAAATGATAGAGATGTTAAGGGATGGGAGACTAAATAATGGAAAAACAGTAATTCTCAAAAAATAGTGTTAAATCTCAATGAATATAGCCAAATCTCATAGTTTTAAGTTACATATATATATTTTTTTCTTTTTTATTTTTTTTTTATTTTTTCTCCTCATGAAACAGCTTAAAAGGAAGAATCTAGTAGTTTGCTAGAGCTGCCAGTATGCATGTTGTGTGGGTTGCGGGGTTGGAGCTTTCCACAAAATACCAAGCAATTCTCAGACGACTGTCTGAGAATTCAATTCAATTCTGATGTTGTCTACCAGAAGACAGCATTAGATTCCAAAAGTTAAGGGCTCAGTCCCATAAAACTGCCCTTCCCTCCACCCCAATTCAGACACCAGTCGCAAACCCAAGCTGTTAACTGTGCTTCTGACAGACAGGCTGTAAATCAAAGGTTCCAGCAACCTTCTCTACAGGTTCAATTAATTTGCTAGAGTGACTCACAGAACTCGGAGAAACATTTCACTCATTAGGTCACCAGTTTATCATCAAAGAATGTAACTCTAAAATAGGTCAGGTGAAAGAGATTCATAGAGCAAGTTATGGGGAAAAGACGCAGAAGCAAAGATGCAGAACATTCACTAACAAGGTATAATGACTATGTGCAATTTGGTTTAAATCTTTTTTGAGACTACTGAGTTTCATAAGACCTCTTTTGGAAAACTGTGGGAATTTGTGTATGAACTTACTTGATATAAGCTAATATTAGAGAATTATTGTTAATTTTTGTTATCTGTGATAATGGTACTATTGTTATGTATGAGAATACACGTAATTTGGGGAAAGCCATATTAATGTATTTTCAGATGAAATTTCATGATATCTACAGCTTATTTTGAAGTGGTTTCATTAAAACAATAAAAATGTTTATGTGCATACGTGATTTGCATACAGATATATCTATCTATCTATCTATATATCAAATATGGCAAAAAGTTAATAATAGTTGAACATAGGTGGTAGATATCTATCTATCTGTCTATCTATCTATCTATCTATCTATCTATCTATCTATCTATCTATCTATGTGTTTATTTTACTATTCCCTCATTTTTTTTGAATTCTTGAAATTTTTCATAATAAAAAAATTGGAGAAAAACCCTGAATGAAATTGTACTCATCATTTGAATCCTTGTGTGGGGCAGCTGAAGATGCGTTATATTTTCCTTTCTTCTTTTCATTTTTCACAATAAAGACTTTGCTACATATAACATATAGCTGATTATGTGAACATTTGCAAGATAATATTTCCTGTGACATCAAAGTGTCATAATAAATAATGGCTACCAAGCAGTTTTAATTTCCAAATAAGTTTTGTAGAATTAATTTTTCAAAGTCAAATTGTTTTATTAAATTGAGAGTTTTCTTAGTAGGTACAGTTGACCCTTGAACAATGCAGGGATGAGAGATGCCAACCCCCCACATACTCAAAAATCGAGTAGAACTTTTGACTCCCCAAAAACTTAAATACATTAGCCTATATTGACTGGAAACCTTACCAATAACATAAACTGTTGATTAATACATATTGTGTATGTTACATGTTCTATATACTGTATTCTTACAATAAGTCAGCTAGAGAAAAGAAAATGTTATTAAGAAAACCATAAGTAAGAGAAAATATATTTATAGTATTGAAAAACAATCTGTATAAAAGTGGACTTATGCAGTTCAAACCCGGGTCAACTGTATTGTAAATTTCAGTTATGAGACGTTTCAGGTATTTCCCCCCATCTTCTTCCTTCATAATATACCAAAAAACCTTATCAACAATTGATTTTCATTCTTATACAAATGTAGCCATCAGGCTTCTGAGGTTGAATATATACATATTTTACCCAACTTCAGGATTTAAATACAAAAACAGTGCAGGAATTTTTAAATATGTTTATGCCTCTCATCATGGTTTTTGATAAATTATATGATTTATTCATATAAAGCTTAACTTTATAAATGATACTAATATAAAGGACTTTTTCTTAGCTCTGATGATTTGTGATAATAAATTTCCATTTTTATAAATTTTATAGAAAAATATTTTCTGATTACATAGATCCATTTTAATTACTTCTAATGAAAAAAATGTTCTTATAAAACTGTTTAAATGGAATTCTTCATCTTCCTAGATGATAGACAGATAGACAGATATTTATTCAAATATCTGTCTATCTATATAGACATAAATTTCCATCTGATTAGATCTAACATGTATCAATACATCAAACTTAAAATTACGTTTTTAATATGTGCTGAATGCATTTCACTAAAAATGGACCATGTGATCAAGAGCTCTTTTATTTTGTGTATAATACAGAGGACAGAGCTAGGATCAGAGTTATGTGGACTGTAGCTCACCATTTAAAAAGTTCTTTATAAAAGTAAAATTTCTGGCACAGAGTTAGCTGCTTCACGAAGTGAAAGCCCCTACAATGGAAGTGTTTAATCAGAGGCCAAATTAACTTATGGCATAGGTTTTTTAATCAAATAAATTTCTTCACTGAATGTGTGACACCTTCCAAAATTAGTGTCATGCCATATATACCCTTCCCCACCACCATCTGTATTCCTTACCCTATCTCCACTACCATCACATTGGCAAGAACCCACAATGATTTTCTATTACTTAATACAGCAAGCGTAATAAAGTGAACCAAAGCACTACTTGGTGGGTACCCAGGAGTTCTGTTTCCAGCACTGACTCATTGTAGGTTTTCATAAATCACCATTCATGTCACTTCTCTCACTTGAGAAATGAAGGGATCTCAAAGGTCAGTCATATTTTATTGACTAACTATGTCTTGAAAATCTGATCTCTTTAAGCTACTGGGCTTAAACGTTGGTATAAGTCAGTGAACAGAATAAATATGTCCCTTACCGGCACTAGGATTAAAATATATTGGGAAAAGAATGACACTAATCGGATAAGCAAACAAAAAATGTGTGTGCCTTAAACTTGAATTCAAATAGAAATAAGGGATATGGAGTACAATAATAAGATGTAAACAAACAAATTTTGTTGTGTTAACAGTGACTACTTTTCTGAAGAACTGAATTTTAAGATGAGATGCAAGAATGAGAAGAAATCAATCAGGTAAAGAAGATAAAGATGATGCCAAGCAGAGAAAAGTGCACATTTAAACGTCCTGAGACAGAAGCAAAGCTGGATTTTCCCATTAACATAAAGAAGACCAGAGTACCTTAGTAATTGTGAGTGAGAGAAAGTGAGAAACGTAGTATTAGAGAGATTAGCAGGGCAAAGTCATGTAGGACATTCTAGATCAGGGTAAGGAGTTAGATTTTATTCTAAGAGGATGGAGGCCATTAAAGGGTTTTAATGTGAGAACTGACGTATTTAAATTTATATATTATTTTTTTCTGTTCTGCATAGAGAATGGATATAAGAATTGACAAGAGACTAAATAGGGAGATTAATTGGGAGGCTATGGTAATGAGCACCCAAGAAATAATTCTGGCTTGGACTGGAGTGTTGACAATAGAAAAAAAAGAGAAATGGAAAGATATATTTTAGAAGTTTAATTAAAAGGATTAGGATAAGTATTCTGTGGGTGTCAGGTTGAGATAGGTTTCAAGAATGACTCCCAAGTTTTTGACTTAAGCTAGGTTACCACCTAGCTTAAATGTGGCAAAGGCTGAAAAGTACAGTTTTAAACAAGTTAAATTTAACGTATCTGTGAATCTCTCCAAGATCTGTAAATTAAAGCCCTAACTCCTGTGTCTAGCTTTCCATAATCATCATCTCACCCCTCTTCACATATTATGCATACTTCCTTTTAGTTGTCATGTGTTTTCTCAGCTCAGTCTTTTAACTGTTTCTTGAAGTTGCCAAACACATCTACTTCTCTTAGACTGTCAGCATCTCTGTCATATCTTTTTGGAATACTCTGAGTATATGTCTTCTTCATCCAGGTCCTCACATGGATATTTTTAAGACTATATACACATTCCTTGATTCAAAAAGGTTTATCCTTTCAGACAGTTGCAGGTTGGGGATTCAAGTCCATTTGTGCTTTCTACTAATCAACCACTGCTTTGTATAATTTGAGATAAATACTCCTTCCCCTGTCATGGTGATCTTTGCCACATGTACTTCAGCCTGGCAGTTCTATAGCAAGTATATGACTTCTGAACATTTTCAATGGTTACTCTCCAGGCCTTCATAATAGGTTTCTATTTGATGATCAGCATAGCTCAGAGGTGACACTAATTCACAGATAGCCTACTTCTAGCTGAGAGCAGCTTTTCTGTTGAATCATTTTGTACAGTAGCTTGCCAAGAGTTACACACATGAAGACTCTTCATAAATGCTTTTGATGATGAAAGGATCTAAACTTTGTTTCAGGCAATGCTAAGTGTGCCTGCCATTTTCACAATAAGCTTTGCATTCAGCATTGGAAATAAAGTTCAAGCAAAGGAAGTTTCTCATTTTACAGTAGTTTTAAAATGGCTATGTCTAAATTCTGGGGAATAAACCTCTAAATATAATAGTATATATTTACCATAATTTTTTAAGCAATGAAATGAATTGAAGATTAGAAAATCATGACAATTAAAGACACAAAGGAACTTGATATGATATATATATATATATATATATATATATATATATATATATATACACACACACACACACACATATATATCTCATAGCAGAAATATTTCTAGTGAAAGAATTGCTCTGAATTATATCAGTCGTTTAGCCTAGCAGAGATAACTTTCAATTTACCTTTCAGGTACTTTCTAGTTTGACCCCTATAGAAGCAACATCTGTTTATTGAGAAATGAATATCAGTAAATCTTTCTGTTATTATAGTAACATCAGCTCCAATTAATTCCCTGCTGAGATGGAAAAATATGATCCAAACATGAAAAACATATGTGTTAAGAGAGACAGTTTGCCATCAAACTACATCAACAATTTAAATGATTAAAATATTTCTACAAACATCTTCTTCCTTGTCAGTAATGAATGAAACAGACTTGCTCCCCATTGTTTTATACATTTTTTTGTATGAACAGCTGTTAATGTCATAAAGGAAACTTATTTTTATTTTATAATTAAAACCATATATTATTACCTCTTTTGTCACGTATATTAAAAGAGACTCAATTATTTTAGTAGCTATTTTATAAATGAAATTCTCTCTTAATAGACAAGTAGATCAGACTATAGACTACTGTTCAGGTACTTGTATTTTTGCTTATTTTGACTAAATAGCACGTAGTGCATGAAATCCTTACTTTTAACCCTAATGGAAGAAAATAACAAATCAAAATCATTTATTTCTTGCAGGTGCATTATAAAAATTAAAGTGTAAATAGTTAATCAAGTCCTATCTATTTATACTGCTTGATGATTATGCTCATACAAATTCCTCTTAAAGCAGAAAAAGTTAAAGTTGTGTGCAATGCCTCTACAATTTCACATCTCAATCAGTAGCTTCAATGTGGTGTTCCCTTTGAACTGCTCTTACAGAATGAATTACTGATAGTTTAAATGTTACATTTACATTTATTATTCTTTGACATAACATGCAAAGCTACCAAAGATCAAAGCAGTAGTAATTGAAATTAGGTCTTTGGAAAGGACGTTTGAACTATGAAAACGAGTTTCTTGAAAGTTAGAGAAAAAGCTAATATTTATCTATTTACAATCTATATACTCCATGATTTAGAAGGTACCATAAAGCTTCTTTAAACTATGTTTTCCCATATTGACAATAGTCCATTTCTTGATAATAAGGAACAAGAGAATGAGTATGTTTGCATTATACTCCAATGAAAAATGTCATTATCAAGAAAATAAAAACTTATTGGTAATCATTAGTCTCTGAGTACTGCAGTCTTTTCTTTCCTATAATTCTCAATCTCTGGCAAAACCAAAAAATATCTCAACAATTTTATGACTTGATTGAGAACTAAACTTTCCTATTTTACATCACTACATTTTGGAGCACCTCCATTTCCCAAGATTTTTGTGCATTTGTTCAGCAAAGTACAGATTTAGCTTTAGCAGTCATGTTATAAGTACTTATTCACAAATCCAGAATTAAAATCAATGAAAAAATTATGTTAGAGCAGTGTCAACCGTGATGCGTGACATTTGCATTGCAGGAACATGGATTTAATCAAAGGAACCAGTACAGTAAACTAAACATAAAACACCTTCAGAAATTAATATTGAGACTCTAGTCATGAAAAATGCAATAGCTTATGATATTGGGTAACAAAGAAAATGGCCCATTTGTTCTGCATGTTTGATTTCCATTTATAATGAAATAGATTGGATCTCTGTTACGATTTGTCAATGGTAGAGAAGGTGGGTGTTCATTAGTAGATTAATAGTTCCCATCATATCAAGAACTCTGAATTGCATATAGTTTCCAACATTATACTGAAGTCAATGTTGTTGGTTGAAAAAAATCTTATGCTTTGTGTCCTGTTGCTGCTAAAACTTTTGCAAAACCGTATTTCTAGAAATCTAGAATATTTAAGTCCATTTTTCTCTAAAGAAACAATGGTACCTAGTAGAAAAATACAGATATGGCCATATGCTATTTTCATGACATCAACTAAAGTATTAGATTTCATTCAGCCTTGTTTTTTCATTCACAAAATCAGAATAACTACATACTATACGTATATATAGTATATTTGTATGTAAACAAAACAAAAAGCCTATAACACATATAGTTTTGTTTTGAGACTGTTATAATATACGTAAAGTCCCTAAAATACTTCATATCAAATTAACATTTTATAAATGATAGACACGTGCATCATAAGGCTAAATCTTGAGTAAATCACTAAAATTCCATTGGGTCTCTTGGTCACTTGATTGATCTAAAGAATAATTTTCAACATAAGTCAATAAATGTAAATTGATCACCTGCTATGTATGCAGCAATTTTTATGTTGTGGACAAAGAGTAAAATGTGCTTCATATCCTTACAAAATATATAGACTTTAGTAAACTTTGTAGTTGACTTCCCAGAATCCATCCCACCTAAGAAAGATAAAAGCGCCTCACACACCCCCACAGCTAGATACAAAATGTTAAGATGCTAATCACTGAAATTCCCCTGTTTTATGAAAATACTCAATCCAGAGGCACCCCCTATTTCCTTGAATCCTTACCAAATTCACCAAACACAATTCCATCTCCTATAATATCCACCTCCCAATAGTCTTTTACCAAGATATCTCCCAGCTCTTCCTGGTGAGCATCTCCATTGCTTGCCCAAGAAATACACATAACTCTGTTTAACTACATATGTGTCCCTGGTAGTCTTTGGCTGGTGGGCTTCACCACACCTGTAAACATTTGTACAGTATCTCTAGAGATAGATGAAATTTTTCGATACTCAGATGAAGAATTGAAACTTTGTCTAGAATATTTCAAACATTGATAAATTCAAAGTTAAGCAGGAGAGAGATATAACTCAGTTCTTAGCCAATCAGTACATGACATTTACCTACTCACAGTGACTAGTTAAAAGATGGATGCATGACTTCAACCAGACTAATGAGAAGGCAGAATGATACACTGATGTGATCGCTATGAAAACTTGAATTTTTTCACCTTCTAGATATTATTGTTTATGTATGTGACCCTGGGATTGCTATAGCCATTTTTTCCTGCAACGTGAGTAGCCACCTTGAATCAAAAGAAAAAAAAATTAAAAGCAAACAAAAAACAAAAATGAACAAAAAATCTTCAACAGAAGAGGGAACAAACAAGAAAATCATAGAGAGATGGAGCAGAAATCTTAACCAAACCACCCTGATACCTTCCCTATCTCTGGAGGTTGAAGATACATATGCCAATAAATAATCTTCATTTTTGAACCAGGTTAGGCTGCTCTTCTATCATTTGCAATTAAGATTATTCTGACTGGTACACATACATACCTCATCACATACACTGCCAACAGGCACTATAGAGAGGATTTACTGAACCTTGTAACCATTACTTTGGCGTGATGGGAATGAGTAGTAAATGATGATTTTATGCTTGAATGACTAAGTAGTTTGTGGTTTCTTTATTTGAAATAGAAGACATCAACTTTCTTTAGTAATATAGAAATAAAGAGAAGAAAACATGGATAACTAAATTAAGAGATGCCCAAATTTCAATGTTATATCTTTAGCTCAGAAATGTGAGAGTCTATGAACATATTTTAAAATGCAGAGTCACTGGACTTATATCAAGATAATCTGTTTTTTTTGTATTTGGGGGATAAGACCATATATCCAAATTTATTTTTTTTTAAAAAAGCAAAGAATATGAAAAATTATTGTAATATGGGTAAGAGCCATCAGAATACTATAAAGATGGGCAGCTTCAAGATATAGCCTTTACTTAGCTATTATTATTTGCAAGGGCTGGTCCAAAGGCTTACAGCATGTATTATTTATTTTAACATATCAAACTCTGATGTAATTGGGAGTAACCCACTTTTCAGATAGACGTAAATATGCCTGCCTTTTACATGTCCTAATTTGCTTGAAACAAATAACGACACATGTTTATGAGTAGTATTAGCATATGTATGTATAATAATCTTCAAATAAATCTATTTAAAATGAGCCATTTTTTCAGATAAAGTACCATATTAAGACTGGAAAAGTAAAAGAATGAAAACTTTGCAACAGAGTGAAGGTTCTAATATATAATGTTTATGATCAGGTTTTATGGTGGAATGGGAATTTTTCAAGCTTCACTACATCTGATAACGAAAATGGATATAATCCAGAAACATGCTAAGTTAAATCCCCTGAACACTTGTGTGTACCCTTTAAATTTTACCTGACAGCTTTGAGCTATCTCTGGATTAAAACCCCTGTTGATATTTATATTCATGCAGATGTAGCCCCCTGACAGTGCTACATAAGCTGTGATGGCAACTCCTGTCCCAGATGAAAGAAGACAGTTTTCATCCTTCAAGAGCAAAGCAAGATGAGGTTGGTACGTATGGACAAAACAGCTGCCAGCTGTTCCCCTTCCCTGCCTCCTGGTACTCAGTGTCCCTGGGCTGGAAGCCCAATCCTCATGTTGGTCTGGTAACATTTTGTGATGCCAACATTTTCTGTATGAATCCCCCTGAGTGTGTACCAGACACTGTGAGGAATGGTCTGTAGGGAAGCTTGACAGCACTATTTAAGGATTTTTTGAATTCAGATCATAAGGAAGGCTGTGTCCCTAAGCAGGTGTGACACCACAAATGAGTCGGAATCTGCTCCTGTTATTTGATTCATCAGTCTATTGGCCAAGTCAGATATTTCCAAAACTCTTAGACTTCCGAAGATAATCATATCATTATTTTTTTAAACTACTAATACCTCATTTAATTTTGTTGGACAAAATTTATACTTATTAATTTGTACTCAGCCAGCATATTTTAAATATTTTCTTTTTAATTCTGAAAGACCAGCCTTGAATGATTTCCTATGCCTAGTTTATGGTAGATAATAATCGTTAGCAAATATTATTACAAAAGATTGCAAGTGGAAGAGGAATGTAAGCCATACGCAGGGCAGGCTGATAATGTCCCCTGATTCTGTTTTTCAAGAGATGTCAATATCTTTTTGATTGCCTCAATCATTATGTCTCTATCCAGACATAAGTATACATAGTCTGTAGCCAAACTCTTAGACTAATCCTTGGAATGTAAAAAAAACCTCTGTAGCATGAATGTATCTTCCAATCAGGGATGTAGAATCAGATCTGCTTTCTGAGTTTCTAACCATAATGACATTTGTATAATAGATATTTTATTTTCTTACATACTTTTTACTTCTGGTGAACATAGAAATGCATTGCTCACCTCAAGTCAGATCCCCAAATTCTATAGACTCTTCTTGAAGGCAGCTGCCTAGATTCTAGTACACTCGATGGACTTGGGCCCTGACTGTGTCTTCACATTTTCAAGGGCCTCCTGGGCTTCCATGTGTTGTGGGGTGGACCACCCTAGGGGAACCCATGTCCCTTCAAGCTTTTTATATCCATCTTCTTGATGTCTTTTGGTTAACTAATTCTTACTGCCGAATCTGTTCAAATCTTCTGTCTAATAACCTTACAGATATTACATGTTGTACTGTCAGTGAAAGAATAAACTTTTTTTGTTTTGTTTTATTTTGTTGTAAGTTAGTATATCTGAGAACTTAAAAATGCTAAAGAATAACATAAACAATAGAAGGTAGAGACTACATAAACTTTGTGAACATTGTCACAAAAAGATTTATTTGAAGAGTAGAAATAAAAACGAATTAGTGACATTGAAGAAAGTACCATCAAAAAAGTGGGAAAAATAACATAGTGACAAAAAAGGATGAAAATTTTTATTTTCTCCCTTCACTCATCTTAAATATCCTCCCCAAATATGACTGTATTTTCATGTCATCACTCCTCTTTGGATGCCTGCTTTAGCTGTTCTAAGTAATCATACAAATTCTCAACTATCTGTGGCTTATCAAAATAAATGATTATTTTTCATTTATACGCTTCTATGGGCTTATTCAGAAGCCCAGGATCCTTCTACCCTGTACTTTGCCCTCTTCCAGACACTTGAAGCCCCATCTGTTCTGCTAGGAGACGGTTAAGAGGACATGGGACATTTACAAAGCCAATCCTGGTAGTGGTATGTATCACCTTCACTCACAGTCCATTAGTCAGAATTCAGCATAGGGTCACATTTAATTACAAGGGATGCCAGAATCTGTGGCCTAGTTGTGAAACCAGGAAGGAGAATCAATCAGATATATGTGAGCATTAGCAGTCCTTGCCAGAAATCTATTTACCCTGTGACTCTTTCTGGCTATTATGCTTTTATTCTATCTTTCTGAAATATGAGGTATGATTAAAAAAAATGTGGTGAATGTTTAAATTTATATATATATATATATATATATATATAAATATTAAAAAAATATATATATATATATATTAAAGTAGAAGACACATTACCATTAATCCCCCTCAAAATACTCCCTCTCACTTTTAACATACTTATCCCATCGTTCTTGCCACTTTCTGAAGCAGTTCAGGAAGTCTTCTTTCGTGAGTGTTTTTTGTGCTGTTGTATCTGCCTCAATGTCCTGATTCGATTTAAAATGTTTATGTTTCATGGTCATTTTGAGTTTGGGGAAGAGCCAGAAGTCACACGGTGCCAAATTCAGTGAATAAGGTGGACAGAGACACACCTTAATGTTTTCACTTGATAGAAATTGCTGTACCAGAGCTATGTGTGACATGCAGTATTGTCGTGATGGAGGATGAAACCATTTGCCCATTTCTCAGGGTGTTTTCTATACATATCATTTCTCAAGCACTCTAATCAGCCTTTATAATATTCAGAGTTCACTGTAGTATTCCTGAGTACAAACTCACCTCACACAATTCCATTAAGGTCCAAAAACACAATTAATTGAAGATCCCTGCCTTTCTGTTGGATAGCACTTGGCAACAGCATTCACCATAGTTTTTGATCACACGTCATATTCAGGGATTATGGGTTAAATTCAGTGACAGAATTCACACAGGCACTTTTAAGAATGGAGTTTTTTCCATTTTTCAGTTATTAGTGTGGTATACAGCAAAGGAATTACTTGCCAATAGAGATGGAAAGGCATGTATGTACACACATATGTGCACATGTATAACTGTGTGTATTTGTGTACATTAAGTTTTGAAGAGCTAAGGGCTACTCAGGATACAATTACTTAACATAATTTTTCTTCTTACTTTAAGGATATTTTTAGAAATAGGAGTAGCCAAAATCTATGTGTTAAGTGGAGAAAAGCACAAGAATTGAATAAAAAGAGTGGAATAGCAACGATCTCACATACTTCTTATTTTACTTTAGCCAAGTAATTCAGTTTTTCTGACCTTCAGATTCTAAATCTGAAAAGTGAAAATTACAATGTCGAATATTATGAGTGTCCTTGTTTTTCCACTCCATTCACACTTCATAAAAATTTTTATTTCTGCCAACACAAATTTTCCTTTTTTCCACACTTTTACCCAATCCAAAGAAATTTCACTGGTCACCAGTGCATATCCTGTGAACACAAATTTTCCTTTTTTCCCCACTTTTACCCAATCCAAAGAAATTTCACTGGTCACCAGTGCATATCCTGTGGTTCTGAATCAAAAGACTGGGTAGAAAGCCACGGGACAGGAGGCCAATGATAAATGGGGAAACAAAGAAACTTCACAGTAAGATCTGGGAAATAAAGGCAGAGGCTCTAGAATTGGGAAAGAAGGCCACAGGGAAGACAGAAATGGCGTTTTTATTAATATTGTGGCCTATAAATGAATTTTCTCTAAAGGTCTTAGAGAGATAAATGTAAAATTTTTAAAAACAGCTTTAAAATTACTTTTAGTCCTGCACTTTGATTTTTTACATATGATTCTGTATATAGAGTAGACCATGTGAGTTCCCAGATTTTAAATTGGTTTAAGTTACTTAAAGGGCTATCACATAGGAATTAAATGCAAAAATTATTATTATTTATTTTTTTTGCAAAAATTATTTCTAAGCTATGAAGATCATATACAAACAACAGTCATTATTATTTTCAATAGCTCAGCTATATGCAGTCTTGGATTAAAAAATAAAGTGAAATGGAATTTACTTTCAGCTAACCATAGCAACAATGAAATCCATAATACTGAGAAACCTTGTGTTGAATGTCATAGTGAATAATATTTTAAGCAAATATAAACAAAGTATATATAGAACAAATACACGCCTACACAAACTAGCCTAAGCATTAGATTTCCTATAATAAATATGCTTAATTTGCATATTGATGAATTAAAATTGTATTAACATTCCTATACTAACAGTAATTATTTGGATTAACTGAGAGCTCTTTTTTAGAATTATTCACTGGTATCATTACTAGAAGGAAATAATATGTAAGAATTTTACTAGTATCACAATTGTAAAGTCTTAAATTCCTTAGCCAAGGCCCAGCCTCAAGCAATATTTGATTTTAGTACTTTCCACAAGACTAAAGTTTCACATTAATAAATCCTTTATTGTTGGAAAAAACAAACAAACAAACAAACAAACAAAACCCTTAAATAATATCTTATTTAGTTCACTGATGAAGACCTCTTCCCCATATATCCAAATTTGTTGTCTAATCCAAATGTGACCTTAGTCATTCTGAATTATATGTTTAGGTCATTTAAAAACTATTCACAGATACCCAGAGATTACCTAATTAAGAAAATACTGAAGAAGTTTGTATCATCACTAAAACCTATGAATGAAATTTTCACTTTAAGGATACACATTAATTCACATGATTTTCAGAAATCATTGGGTGTACAAAACTTGATATATTAATCTAGCAAAGATTACATTTTGCCCTTCATCTATTCTCTTAAATTACACTCACATTTTATTTGTTTTTCTTTAAATAAATTACTACATATGACAAAATTATTTCACTGTTTGCAGAGAATTGAAATAGCAAAGACTTCTGTAAAAAATGACTTGGCAATAGATGTAATAAATGGGATTTTGATTTAGGACTTACATCCAGTTGGGAAATCCTGTGATAAAATTTAATGCTTGGAGATATTGACAGCCACAGAGGTTATAAACACCACTGTAAGTAGGGCCAGTTCTTCTGAAGACATAAGCCTCCCATTTTCTTATAATTGCAGATTTTTTTTTTGAAAGCCTCATGATTATTTTATTAATTAAAATATAGTTAATATACAATATTATATTAGTTTTGTGTATATAACATAGTTATTCAACATTATATACCTAACAAAGTTATCCACAATAAGTCCAATAACTATGTGTCAACATACAAGGTTATTAGGATATTACATTACATCCTTATGACTTATTTATTTTATAACTTGAAATCTGTACCTCTTATTCCCCTTCACCCTTTTTGCCCTCCCCCACCCCCTTGCCTTTTATTTATTTATTTATTTTTTTTGTTTTTTAATTAGTTTCAGGTGCACAAGACAAAGCAAAACTTAGACGTTTATCATTTATATCCCTCACACTGTGTGAACCCCCCTCCCCCCATCCACTATCCCTCTGTATAATTGCAGATTTTTAAAACTGTTGTGCTAGTTAAGAAAAATAATTACTGAAAATTAGATCTAAACAGTTGAAAAACAAAAGTTTTACCTAATATAGAGAAAGAACTGGTAAAAGTGGGGAGGTTTTCTAAAATTCTTAAATATACACTTTGCCTGAGGGTGTTTAAATTGTTAGTCATCCAGAAAGTAACTATTTACCAGATTTGAGGACATGGAGTAGTACCAAAAAGACAATGGTAATGATTCAGTTTCCTTAGGAAACCAGGGGTAAAGAAAGAACTTCCTCCTGCTTCACTCTGATGCTCTCACAATATTTTTTCATTTGTCTCATGGCACACAGTCCTTGGCTGCCTTTTCCAACATCAAGTCTAATGAGTTCCACCTAGATTTACTTTCCTATTTACCTAGCCTTATCCTAAACGTACATTTTAAATGCATTCTCACCAACTCCCTCAAATTCAGTAGCCCTTGAAATTTTAACAAAATAACTTTGAAAATCCTCTAACCCTAAAAACACCATCTTTATGCACTGTAACTGTCCTTATAATCAGATAGTGTTGAAGAAAACATTGATTCAAAGACAAAAATATTCATTAATTCCATTGTCAGACCTTCAGAACTAGTCAGCTACCCTTTCATGAACCAATGGGCAGCTCTCATTCCAATCCCAATAGCAGCTGTTCAAATCCTAAACTCTGTTTAGGCCCTCCTCCACTTCATTGTCCTCACTCTGATGATGACCTGAGATTACAAGGTTGGAGGGTTTGCCATGAAACAGAGGGCATCATTCAGTTTATTTATCCTTATCTCCAATTAAAATTTCATTTCTGTCTTATCCATCCTCATCTTTTGTACTTCTTTATTTAAAGAAAAAAGCATTTATCCTTCCATTTAGGTTTTAACCTTTGACTTGTACATTTGCTCTGGATTGCATCCTTCTGCTTCCTCCAAGATCATGCTTTATGAAATATCTCACATTTCTTCTATTTCACTGGCTCTTTTAACTTAGCCTAGAAATTTATTCCACAAAAATGAAACAAAGATGAAGCAGAAATTAAGAAAACAATCTAAAATATCGCTTTACTTTTTACTTAGAAATTTTTTGGAATAGTTTATGCTCATGATTTTCTTCTTAATATTTTTCACGTAGCCAATGATTTTATCTTTGTCAAAGTAAATGTCCTATCATGTGTCTTTCATCAGTTGGTAATTACTGAAACATTTGACCCAATGCTATGTTTTCGTTTTTCTAAATTAAAAAAACAAAATATTGGTTATCAAATTGATTTTTTATGTAGTATCACATGTTCACTGGAGAAAGTACAACACATAATTTATTATAATGAAAAAAATCTCAAATGTACAATCTAGACATAACAACTCTTAGAATCTGGGTAATTCCTTAACAGTTTTCAATTTACGAATACATTTCACTGTCACATGGAGTTAAAATATGTTGCTTCCACAAAATTATTTATAATAATTTATTTTTTATAGTATATCATAACATGTCACTGAATTACAAAATTATTCATAAAATTTAACGTTTAATGGCTACATGGTTTTCCATCATTTGTATATATCTCAGTGTGGTTTCAAATACTCCCTTGTTGTTGAAAATAAGACTGCTTCCATTATTTGATTGTCTTAAATTATGCTGTGATAATCATCTCTTTGTATAATTTGTGTCCTTGTGTCTTATTAATCAATCAAATGGCATGAACATTACTTAAATTATATGTATATATATATATATATATATATATAAATGATTTATCACTGATACTTTCACTAAGAGACAATCTATCTCATTAGACTCACTAGTAAATGAATATATTCACTTTTCAAATCTGCTAATCAAACAGGCAAAATGAAATTTTATTAGAGAAAATGCTAGACTTAGTTACTCATGAAATAGAAAGATATATATTTACAAATCAATTATAATTATTTTACTGTGACTTATATGCACAAATCAATTTTCTGCATGTTCTATGTGGCATGTGTCTTTTTCTTACAGATTCACAAGCTATCTTTATATATACCTATCATATGTTTTCAAATATTTTCCAAAATTTTGCAAACATTCAAATATTTTCCTATTTGCTTTGATTCCTGATATATAGAAATTTAAATCATGTTTTCTCTTTTATTTCCTCTATGACTGTTCATTTTTAATTTTGTTTTTGATATGTTTTGATATCTAGACATTTTAAATTACATCTTTTTATCTCTTCTAACACTTCCATTTTAAGTCTTTCTTCTCCTCAAGACATTTGAAATTGCTTGTTACTAGTTTCTTCTAATTTTTACACATCTTTTTATCCCAGTGTACTCTCCTAATGTGTTTTGTGTGTGATATAAGAACTTAAGTGGATTGTTTCCAAATACCCATGCCCAGAATTTTGAGACATATTTTTATCATATTTAAAATTCTTATGCATATCATGGTGCAATAGTTTTTTTATTGCCTTCTGTTCACCCCATGGGTGAGGAAGGGATTCTCACTCTAGGATTATGGAGTTGGCCAAACACAGGACTTCCAACCGCAGACAGATCAGATTGACAGCAGTAGTTTATTAGTCACATGTATACACAGGCCAGGAGAGGAGGACACCACATGCCACACAAGACCACACAGAGATTATCCTTGAAAACAGAATGAAAAACCAGAGTCTGTGGAAGGCAGGTTTTGTTGTATCAAAAGGGTAGATGCCCCCTAGTTCTTATGGGTGAATGTGATTGGCTTTTTGGAATCAGTCTACTTGTTGGTAGGTAACTAAAACTTGGTATGCAGAGATAAATGGGAAATTTACTTGATCCACCTGACAGGGGAGGGGTGTATTTGACTAGGGAGTCTTTTCCAAGGGGAGCAGAGTAGGGAGGAGAGCTTGCAGTTAGGCCATGTGAGACCCTCACACTTTTACCCTACGTCAAGGCAGTACATAATATCGGCATGAGTTCATATCCACTTTAAAATTCTTCTAACTGCACAGACTTTCTCTCTCTTTCCCTGTCTTTCTGTTTCTGTCTGTCTCTCTGTCTTTATGTCTTTCTTTTATATATGATAATTTAAATATTTATAAAAAGAGGTGGTGTTGCAAGAATAGAGTTGAAACTGTTTTCAATTAGCAATATAAGCGAAACTCTAGGTATCTTTAGAAAAAAATGGTGTGTGTGTGTGTGTGTGTGTGTGTGTGTGTGTGTGTGTGTTTATTGTTGTTGAAGAGGAGGAAAAGAGAGTTAATTAGTCATTTATAGATCAAGCAAATGGGTACTGTATAAAAGAGCATGTCTGGGGATCAGTCGTGAGGTGATGTGACAGGAATTCCTAGGACAAGAGCTTTTGCACCATAAGCAATCCTTAGCTCAGAAACATTGCTTTGCAAAGTTTCTCATTTTTGGCAAACTACTTTTTATCTTCATTATCTTTAAGCTTATATGCTAAAACACACTTTCAGGAAAAAAAAAATGCCCTGGTTTTAAATCAATATGCACTATTCAGTTATTCTGTTCACAATTCCAAAGTAGCGAATTATGAAGCTAGGAACAGCTTGTATGAGTTTTTATAACAGCTTAACTCACATTGTTTAATTTATAATTTACTAGGATTTTACATTTATTACAATTTTCAATTCAGAGCACAACTATACTGATGAGAATATAATGTGTTTATTCCTTTCCCAAACCAAGATGCCATGTCTTTGACATTCATTTTCTTATACAATTTATATAATCCATTAATTCAAGGACCTACATGTAAAATAAATTATGTTCAATACATTTTTTTCAAAAACGTGAAGTGTGTCATATTTTTGTGTTAGTGTCAATATCTAGTTTGTATCAAACTATTTCATATTAAAAGAGAACATTCCAGTGAATATACTATAGTTTACTTACTTTCTTTTGCCCAGCTCTCCTGCTTTTCTTGCTTTCCTTTGTCTTGGCTTGTCATGCTTTGTCATTACTGTATTTCCAGTGCCTAGAAAAGTGCCAAGCACATAGTAAGTACTCAAGAAACCTTTTTTTTTTTTTTTTTTTTTAGTGAATGACTGAATGTTGTTAACCACTGAAATCTCTATTAACAGGATAAACTAAGGCAAAGAGCTACATAAGAGCAATACAAAGTACTGTATTACTAATGATGCAACGAAAGTCATGTTCCACATCTTATCTGTATTCAATAAATACTTTCAGAAATAATAAACCTGTTGCTTAAATTGATTGGCCTATAATTGTACTCATTCATGCATTAGAACATGTATCTAAAAATCTTCAATAATATATGACCAGTAGCTAAACTGTTTTGTTATTTTTGAACAGAGAGGCAAAGAAAATGAAAGAACGTCCAAGGAAAATTATTTGTACATTTTGACTCAGTTGATTCTACGAACACATTTAATTAACATAAGCAAAGACAGAAGCATTTTTTATGAAAGCCCCATACATTTCTCCTGCTGTCTTGTGCACTTTCTTCACACCTACCATAATCAGGACAGCAATAATTAAGGAATAAGTACAAAGTTTTTTCCCAGAGATTTCAATAATATGATGGGGCTTATTGGTTAAAGGCCTGGTATGCATAAAAATAAAGTTAAGGGGAAAATAGAGAATAA
This sequence comes from Rhinolophus sinicus, assembly GCF_036562045.2. Classification (NCBI taxonomy): domain Eukaryota; kingdom Metazoa; phylum Chordata; class Mammalia; order Chiroptera; family Rhinolophidae; genus Rhinolophus; species Rhinolophus sinicus. The sequence continues at coordinate 173,098,052 of NC_133751.1, read as the reverse complement.
TATCATCCCTCATATTAGAAATTTGTTAGAATTAATTACTCAAATAATCTGTCCATGTTGATACAAATATTGGACCGTATGTACAATTCTTTACCTTTTGCAAGTAACTATGACCGTAAAATTAAATCTGTTTATTTAAACATGTCTTATTTGCACATTTATTTTGAAATCAGTTATATCTCCATGGCTTGAATTAAGATGTTACAAAATTGCCCCCTTGTCTAAAGATATATTTTTAAGAAACTTGCAGGGTATCTGGAATATTAACCAAAGCCAAACATTAATGGTTAGATAAGCCTCTATTAAAAAGCACGTATGTTTTCTGAGAAAGTTAACTATACCGTTATTATTGATAACAAAATTTACTTTTCAAATGCCTACTATGTATACAACATTGGAATAGGCTCTATGTGTTACCCTAAAACAGAGCCAGTCTATACATACAGTATCATTTATTTGGGGAAGAAAAATATGAAATGACATAATGTCCAAATGTGGAAAGGAAAGGATGCTAAGAGTTAACTGACTCCGGAACAAGATCACCTCAAGTTCCAAACTGAAACACTGGTATTAAAATAGGGACTGCCTTTTATTCCTGTCTCAGAAGACGAATACTGCATCTAGTATTTGAAAATGGAGAGTAGAGAAATTAAAGTCTGCTTGTTTTGTATTAGTACTCTATATGGTAGTTTCTGGAAATAGATCTTCAAACATATATATATATAGATGGAACTAAGGGCATGCTAAGAGTGGCAGTGTAGCCTGCCCTGGATAAGCCAAGACTGTGTGCCAAGACAAAGCTTTGCTCCACCCAGAAAATAGCTTAAGCGTTCCACAGGCTGAGCTCAGAGATTATGATCAGAGTAAACCAGAGAAAGGCATGAAAAAAGAGAATAAGCTGAATAATAATGAATGTCAACTATAATTATATATATATAGATGATAGATAGATATAGATATAGATATAGATATAGATATAGATATAGATATAGATATAGATATAGATATAGATAGTCACAGGATGTGGAGTACAGCATAGGGAATAGAGTCACTGGAATTGTAATAGCTGTATAAAATATCAGAAGGGTAGTAGATTGGGGGAGGGGGTATCACTTTGTGAAGGGTATAAATGTCTAAACATTACATTGTTTTGTACACCTGAAACTAATTTAAAAAAAAAAAAGCATTTCCTCAGGTATTAAAAAAACACATTCACACTGAATTTCATTCACCAATAAGACTTGCAGTCAGCGTTGCAAAATTACATCCAGTTTTCTAAAGAATTAAGACCAACTTTATATTCCATTTTGTAGAGCAGCCAAAAAATTAATTTGCATGTGACATTTATTCTAATCAGTTGAACTGCAATAAGGTTAATTGTGTGAAGGCTACAGACAAAGAATTCTGAAATTTTCATGCTTAATCAACTGAGTATGTGAACTGTGATTCTTGAAATCAAGCTATTTGGAAGAAGAGAGAAAGAAAATTACTTTGAAGAAGCCTAAAAATCTGGTGCTTACTTGGCAGCCACAGACTTAAAGATTAAGTAAGCAAATTTTTCTAAAATGATCTTATAGTTTTCATAGTCTACATTTCTAATGATGATTTTTATTTGTGTAAATAATCCTACCTGAGCTGTTATCAATATACTATGAATACAATGTGTGCTTAACAAAAAAAGAACATTGGGCTTCAGAAATGCATATTATCTAACTCAAAATCAAAAAACAAATTATATTGTAACTATTATCATCAACTTGTACATGCTAATTTTAGGATGTCGGGTGACATTTTTACACTCCAAATCCAGAACAATTCCCCCCTTAACTTCAAATCACACCCATTCCCATTGTATCTTTAAGAAATCAGACATCTGGGTCCCTTTGTTGAGAAGGAAGATAGAAACACAGAAGAGACAATGGACAATAGAGAAAGAGGGCTAAACAAGATTGTTGGTGTCTTTGGCTAATATGGAGATTTTACATCCTAGAAATGTTTTCTGCCTGAGCAACAGGGCATAGACCTAGAGATTTTTGGAATAGACAAGTGGAAACACTAACAATGGAGGAGGCCTAAGAGACAAACACAGAGGAGTAACAGGCCAAAGGTCAGAGGAGGTAACTATCACAGATGAGATTTTCAAGTAGTTAGACTTAAAAAGCATGAATTTTAAACCAACTTTGTTGGTTTAAAAACCAACAAAGATAACTATCCTATTAACAACACATTAAATTTTATTCTAACTATAAAGACATACATTTTGAGCAGGGCATTTTACAGAGTCTACTCCATTTTATTTCATCAAAATTATCAACAGATAATTTTTAAATTCTAATATATACAGCATATAAAGAAGCTGCCATTTAAAAAAAAGAAAAGTAGACCATCTCTGACCTCCTTGACTTTACATTTTAATGGGCAACAAATGAACGAAAAGACATGGGGTGAAAAAATCAATGAATGCATGCATCTGTAAGGGTGCTTCCTGTTTCTGTTCCTCTGTTGGCTGGAACCCAAACACAGGACTCAGGAGAGGCTCTAATAAGTCCACATCACTCTAATTATCTCTAAAGGGAAAGCAAGTGTGAGAATATTAATCAACGTATCTGGCTAGTGGCAGTGGTTGGACAAGAAGACCTACCTTGTATATTTGTATTAATAATACGTTCCAAGAATTGTGATATCCCTAAAGGAAACAAGTCAGTATATTAAGCTTGAAGCACTGTGATTTTTTGTTTTGTTTTGTTTTTCAAACAGATTTTTTTTTTTTCCAAGAGATTCTGCACATCTGCTCTGTGATATAGTTCAGTTGGTTGAAGCTAAGGTCATCAGACATCCTTTGTTTTAATAAGATCTCAAACTTCAAAAGACTACTCTCATGAGATGAACATTCTCAGATAATATTAGATAACCAGAGTATGTTCAGGTGGAAAGAATGTCTCAAAAGGGAAAAAGCGGGTTTAAGTTAATTGTCACTGTCATAAAGCATTTTTCTTCAGTTGGGAAAGAGCACTGAGAGCCTACAGAGATTTCTCTATGTTAGCTTCTCAGTCACTACGAGCTGCCAACACTGACTAAAGCTTCAAAGATTAACAATGCACACTCTACTTGACCCCCACCCAATAGTAAAAAGGATAAACTGTGATGCCAGAATGGAATTTAACTGTTGTAGGAAGGAAGCTTATTGCTCTTAATGAAAAGACACGGCCATTTTATTTGCCAGAGGGAAATTGCAGCAACCTGAAAGACACAAACACAATTTGTTTAAACCACAGAAAGAGTTAACTTAATTAGTTTGGAAACAGGAAATTTTGATGATTGTAATAAAAAGTACTCTTTCCTGTTCTACAGTGCATAATTCAGCCTGCAGTGCTTTCCCTTATTACACACATCAGATGCAATCTCCTTATGCTGCTGACCCTCATTAATTAATAATTGTATGTCATGGGTAAGATGAGTCTAAGTCAGTCTCTGTTGGGCATATTTAAGATCCATTAAGGTATACTTAACCCTGAGTGGGGAAGAGAAATAATTAGTATCGATGAGCTGGAAACCAAGCACCTTGGAATAATCAGGTTGCAGTTGTCTGGGAAAAGTAAGCTGGGCTGCATTTGAGATGTGCAGACATTCTTCCTTGTTATAGGGGAAAAAAACCCTAACCTCTGTATATAGCAGGGGCATCAATTTTTAATACCGATTTATATTCAGTGTGTCTTGCATGTAACTACATCACTTTTTTAGGAAGGAACAGTCTGGTAGATAAAACTACATATTCAATTATGTATAACTTGGTTTCTTTTGTATTTGCTTTTGCAAGCCCACTTGTTACTAAATGAAATATTTTTTAATTACCTTTGTCTGCTTGGCATTCAGAAGGTTGATTTGGGCTCTCTAGAGTCCTGTTAGCTGAATGACCTGTTTCGGGTTATGGGCCTTTTCCTCCCCTAGGCAGGACAAATGGTATGCCCTTCATTCACACACTGGTCTTCAATGATCTACATCAGTTTAATTCCCAGTCTCCATCCCCTGATCCCCCACCCTCCCACCTAGCCTGCATCCTTGCCTGAGCTCCTCACAGCCATGTCCTTTGCCATTGTTCTACCTGATCTCCTGCTTCCTCAAGCTGGTTTGTTTGCTCATTTCCGTCCTCACTCTGCCCTTTCCTTTAGCTAGGTTTCCTACAAAATCTATTCATATTTAAGAGCCTGCAGGGCACAGAAATACTCTTTGACTAGGCATTTACGATTCTGCTTTTATGTACATAACCAGTCTATATTATGAAAAATTAGACTAGAAGTTTTCTCTCTTAATAGTAAAATAGAACTTTAAATCAGCATTAGACTCCATAAAGGTTCATTAATTTACCATTTCCCTAGTGTCACATCACCAAAACAAGGTTTACGCGATATGTTGAAGGTTCCCTGTGTATACTAGTGTTTCAAGAAATCAGATCATACCAGAGCTCGATCTGTTAGGAGACAGCGTATAGCCAACATTCTTCAAAAACCTGGAAGAACTTGATATCCCTACTAAAATCAGATAGAATTAAGCTAGTATTACTTGTTCAAATTTGCCCATTTGAAAGTATGTAACAGAGATTTAAGATAATTAAGTAGCAACTGAACCTTGACTAATGGGAAGTCTAAGGTAAATGAGAAAAGGAAAATGCACTGTTAATGGGTTGGTGTGGCTTTGTCCTTAAAGTGAAGGGTGATTTTGCTCAAGTTGAGTGACTTTATCCTTCTCTTATACAACATATAGTAAGATTACCAAGATTAGTGACAGTAAATTATTAGATAAATGAACAAATGAACAGCCTATAGTGGACCATTTTAAAGGAAAACCATACTGCCCCACGAGTCTCTGCATACCCTAACTTACCAGTCGCATGAGAATAAAGGAAATAACAAACAATTGTCCCTTCTAGCTATCTTTATATTCCCACCATTAGAGATATTCATCTATTTATAAGTCAAGAAATACAAGCCTGACAAATGTCACTTTCAAAACGTAAACCTAAATGGAAGGACCCTGGGATAAGAAGCTTTGCTTAATCATTTCTTATTAGCAAGTTAGCATAAATTTGTTAATCAAATTAACTTGATTTTACCTTAAAAGGCCCTAAGTTTCCACATGGAAGAGGGAGAGGGCAAATTCCTTGATACCAAATTGACATCAAGAATCACTGACCTGTGAATTAAGCTTTAGCAAAGCACCAACTTGAGAAGGCAGCATTGAGTGTGAAAGTAGCATTTGAGAAACATAACAGGATTTGGGATAGAAGTTCATTAGTTGAAATATGCAGAACGAGCTTTCTTATGACCCCATCATCATCAATTCAGATTTCCATGTTCTCTAGCTTTCCTTTTTCTCTTCTTCTCCCCTTGCTTTTGTCTTAATTATTGTTGAAATACCAAGTTTTCCCATATAGTACATGCACCACGGAAAATTATAAAGAAAAAAGTAAAAATTATAGATTCTCGTCAATGAAATAGTATTAACATGATAATAAAGGAATTTCTTCCATTTTTCACCAAGTTTTTCATAGACTATATAATTTCTGGAAGAAACAGATTATTGAAGTAAACCCATATAAGTGGGAAGAGTAGGTAACTTATCTATGAGAAATTTTCTTTATTAGTGTCTTTTATAAATAGTATATTTTAAAAAATGCTCCTTTGTATTAAAGGCTGGTATTCATTAAATCACACATTCAGAAATATTTATCAACAACCTATACAATGATAGAACTCACCTAGGTTTTGTGAGTAAAGAGAACAGAAAAAAAAAAAAAAATAGTGTCCTGCTCTCATGGAAATTCTACTGAGTTAGACAGAAAGTAAAAATTTAATAGATTATTTCAAATAGTGATAAATATTATGAAGAAAATAAAAAGGATAATGTGACAGTGTCAGATGGGAGTGAACTGTTAGATGAATAGGATATTTAAGGTGTTGATAGATGAGAGCCGGCCTTAGGTATACAAGTAGTACCGTGCTCTAGACATAGTGACAGCAAATGGCTTTGAGGCAGGAACAGAGAGAAGTATGTATGTTCAAAGAAACAAAAAAGTCCTTTGTGCTGGATTTGGAGAGAATGAGTGGAAAGACTAAAGGAAATGTCCAGTTACATCTGGAGGGCCTGGCAGCTCATAGTAAAGAGTTCAGATTCTATTATAGATTTAATAAGAAGACATTGGGGATTTTTATTCAGTTAATGTACAGTTTTTACACGACAAAGTGGCATGACTCCTACCCTATCTTTACTCGCAATAAAAAGTCACAATAATGAACTTCACATAAAATACAATATCTTGACAGACATTTGTCAAAGATTTAAACTACCTACCTTTGTTCTTCCTTCTTGATTTTCTGTTTCTGTGAATTTTTGTTTTCTGAGTAGAAAGCAATGGTGAAAAGTTTGGAAGAAGAGATTCTTTGGAGAGGAAGAAAAGTTGGAATTAAATTATTGGCAGTGGGATAAAGGTTTTGATTTGGATTTCTTCCCTAACTTTTTCTTTTCATTTCCAATGGGAAAAATGGAAGCATGTGAGCTCATATGTAGAAAGGTCAAGTTTGATTTGTTTTCCTTGTAAATCTCACATATCTAGAATCTGAAATTATGTCATTCTTGTATATTTTTCACTGGATGCATGTCTGAACAGAGAGAGAGACAGAGAGTTAATTTTGTGATAGAAAGCAACTTTGAGAGAGAGAGAAAAAAAGATGGTAGTGGGAAAAAAGGTAAGGAAGCGAAGATGATTTAAGAATAAAAAGGAAATGGCCTAAAATAGATTCAATTTTATTTAGGATTTTGTATGCCAGTAATAATCACTTCATTAATAAATATTTAGTGTAATAGAATGGCCTGCACATTAGGAGATGTTTGGAAAAGGTGTTTGCAATTGTGGTGTAAGAATACTAACCTTTCTCCTTTTCCTAAAAAAAAGAAAAAGAAAAAGAATATATAGAGAGAAAATGTGAGAAAAGAGGTAAACAAAATGGCTCTGGCAAAGGCGACAAGCTTAATGCACTTGTTAGAAATAAATACAAAATGAAGACCGGATTTGAGAATTCCCTAAACAGACAAAACTACTTAAGCTATGCACGCAAAACTAATTCTAGCTTATTTCATGAACATAAATGAAAGTTAACATAGGTTGTTTCTTATAAATGCCTCTCATAATCATGAAGGAAACTTGTCATCTTCCTAAAAATGATATAATCACTTTTAATCAATCCCCTGCTATCTGGAACCCTCGCCCCCCACCCCATTGTAATAACCAATCATTGTAAAGGTTAAAGACTTTCTCATTTTTACTCTATAAGCCATCCTGTAACATCATGCCTCTGAACTTCATATCAATTTTAGTTCGAGAGTTCCCAGTTCATGAACTGTTCTTATATGTACAGTAAACTCTTGCTAAATACTATTTTGATCTAGTGATTTTAATTTTTCTATTTCTGGATTTTTGACACACTTGAAGCAGAAAAATTGCCAAAAATTCATAATATTCATTATGCTTGTTTATAAAATTCTGTTTCTTGCTGTTTTGTTTAATTTTGTAAATATTAGGTTGGTGCAAAAGTGAGTGTGGTTTAAAAGGTTAAAAATAATTACAAAACTCGCAATTACTTTTGTACCAACATAATATATTGATAGAGACTGATACCGAATACAGAAAGATGAACAAACTCTTCTGGACTTTAACCTTACCCCATATTTTAAACCCACAGAATTTGCACAGCAGAAGTTTATGACAACAGCTCTATAAGAAAAGTCTGAAATGGACTTTTTAGAAATAAGTCCTCTTAACCCTCAAAAAGCATGCCTGTGCAATAATTTAAACTATTCTAGTCTTCAGATTTCAAAAACTATAGGTACTTTAACATGAAAATGATTCTGATAGTTCATCACATTGCTGTAAGGTTATCGATAATTTTGTAACCATCATTACTTTATAAAGAGCACCTTAGTCACTTAGGCCATTGAAAATTATTACAGAGATAGAAAAGAGAGCTAAATGTATTGAGTGGCTGAGAAACAGTTACCTTGTCAGGTGTTTGGTTAATCCTTTCAAGCATACTTTGAAGTAATTATGACCAACCCCAATTTCCAGATAATAAAAGGAAGCTCAGGAAACTGCAACAAATTTCTTAAAGTTTCACACTTAGAAAGGGCTACAAATAACATTCAAACATTAATCTGCATAAAATATTTTACTACCTAGTCTATGCTTGGGTAGAGGTGTGTGGGCTGTCATACTTTCTTGTGAGTGTCTTTGTTTTTACAGAAATAATAAGCCCTTTGCCCCTCTGTCAGGTCTAGGTTGAAATTAGCCTCTGGGATCAAAAGTTATTAGTGGAAAACGATAGGGCAGACTGACATAGTGATTTTATAATTCTATTGTCCTAGGAAAGTAGGCTAATGAGGGTTGACTGGTCCAAATAAAAAATGATTATGAAATGCTCCAGGCACCACACCTCTATAAATAGTGAAGGGAAAGAGCCTATAAAACCTCTCCTGCTGCCACTGATGCTGGGCTGATAAGGTGAACCAGCCCAGTTAGAAAGGAGAATGAGGCAATCCTCTCCCCCTGTTCCTTGTCCTCTCAATCCTTTTGTCACAGAGATGCCCTTCACCACTTTATTTTAAACAAACGATAGTGATATATACCTAAATCATGTTTCCTGTTGTCTTCTTATATAATTCAATATATTCATTTCTCTTATATATGAACATAGGTGCCTGTAAAAACAACTCAGAAATGAAGTAGCTTGAGCGACTTCCATCTAGTAAAGGGAATGTTGAAAGGGTGCATAGAGTGAATAAGTTATCCTCTGACAACAAGTAATTTTAAGTATTTATGAATGATACCATGCTTATGAGCTGCTAAGACCCAGTAAGACTCCCATAATTTGTAGCATACAACTATTCAGAGGTATTATTTTCTTTTTTTTTCAAGTGCCCTGGACTCTTTGAATTTTATTAGCAAATGGAATATATTTTATGAGAGGATACCTACAGCATACGGTATCATGCCCTGGGAGAACAAAGACACAGAACTCCAGTAGAAACAAAACAAAACAAAATAAAATATTCAGAGAAAATAAAGAGCTCACTTCCATGGCTTTATAGGACTTTGTATATAATAAAATGGGCATCACAAGTCAAGAGGAAATAATGGATTGTTGAATGTGTGGTGGTGTAGAAATTTGTTCACTATTTAGAGAAAAATAAAAGTAGATCCCCATCTAATGTTACATACAAAATAAGATTCTACATGGATTACAGATTTAAATTGTACATATAGATACAAATATCTATATCTCTATATATAACTAAAAGGTTCACATAAAATGTATGTAACATACACATTTTTTGTATTTAACACACAAAAATAGAGGAGAATATCTTTTCAAATTAGGAGTGTGAACGAACTTGAAAAACACTAAGCAAAATTTGATGAATTTAACTATATCCAAAAGTTAGTAATTTATGATCATACCTTTACTTTAACAGGAGGTTTTCATTTGGCTCCTGCAGCTAGCTGACATGCTTTAATAACTTTGGACCTTTAACTCAACTGGTTAGCATCTCTGTCAAGTTCCTCCGAGAAAGACATGTTGTTCATATACAAATTATCCCAATTTCTTCCTAAAACTGTAGCCACCAGTATTGATAAATATATTAGGGGAATGAAGAGGATGCATGGCCAAATTTAAAAGATAATGCTATATTGGGAGAAGATAGTTGAAATATCGAAAACCAACAAGAGACACATGCCTAGAAAAGTCACAGTACACTTGCAAACCAGCCTGTTAAATTTTTCAAAATGAAAATCAAAACACAAACAGGTGTTCAAAAAAAGAAATGTTCAGATTTGTTCACAATGATACCGTGTTTCCCCAAAACTAAGACCTAGCCGGACCATCAGCTCTAATGTGTCTTTTGGAGCAAAAATTAATATAAGACCCAGCCTTATTTTACTATAATATAAGACAGGGTCTTATATAGTATAATATATAACTGGATCTTATATTAATTTTTGCTCCGAAAGACATATTAGAGCTGATGGTCCAGCTACGTCTTATTTTCAGGGAAACACGGTGCAAATTAGGATAAGGACAGATCAATTTAAACCTTTTCCGTTGGCTATAATTAGAAAGCTGGATAATGTCAAGTAATTCTGGAGCCATTGTCTTAAGAAACTTCACACCCTGTTGGTGTGGTTCTTGTAGTGAAAGTAAGGAAATACATACTCTATCAGGTAGCAGTTCTGCTCTGGCTTTGTACCACAAAGAAATTACCCCCACGGTCTATAAGGACCATGTACGAGTTGTGTGTTGCAGTGCTGTTCAGGGTGGCATGGAGATGGAAATAATCTCAGTGTCCAGGTCTGGAGAAGTCGATAGACAATATGTGGTAGATACACATCATGCCACAGTCAAAGGATAATGGACTAGATATACACATAGAATGCGAGCTAAATAAAAATACCTTCCTGCAAAATAATATTCATGATTCATATTAATAACTAGAATAATATATAATACAATATAACCTAAGTATACCAATGTACTTCCAGGTCTCAATAAGAAAATCTAAAACAAAGGAGGAATTGGTCTTCACTCTCATGACCCATTTTTGAAATCTCTAACTCTCACAGTTTTTCATAGAATTGGTGAAAAAGCAGTTTCCCATTTGGCGAAGTAAAGGGAATAATTTTGTGCTGCTGTCATGTGTTTCAGCTGTGAAGTGATCAGGCTCAGTTTGGTTTACTGTTCATTTCTCTGTAAAGCTCATTTCCCCCCACTATTTATCTGGAAACAGTCTCTCTCTCTCTCTCTCTCTCTCTCTCTCTCTCTGCCACCTTACTGTCCCTCCTAGTCTTGACCTCAACCATTGTGAAGAGAATAAAAGTGAAAGGTAAGTTACATTCTGTGAACACAAAATTATTTGTAATTAGTGTAAGCAAATACTGAATCTGTTAAAAAGAGTCTGAGTGCCAGGGCATGCTGGTTAAAGCAGTAACAACGCACTTCACAAACATAATAGCTAACTGTGTACAGTATAGTAAGCAATATTAGATGTTCTTTAGAGAGGAAGGATTTGGCATTAACAAATCATTAAGCAGGCACATGTGTTCATTCTTGCAGAGAATGAGAAATCATCTCTGGAAATCTGCCACAGAATATAACTTTTTTCATTTTAACCCAGGTCGAATTAGGAATCTGAAAATTCAAGTCCTACCCACCATTCAAAATTTACTAGCCATGCAAGAATGGAAGGCATTGCAACATTTCTGAGCTTTCTTTTGTTTGATTTAAATATGCATTTCTTAATACTCTGATTGCCTAAAGAATGGGATTTGAACATGTGATCTGTTGATACTTGAATTGAGCTGAAGGGACTGAAATGATCATACGGTCCACATTCAACCCCTTTCGTATGGAGATGGACTATTATATAACTATAAACTTATGAAGAAACACATCTGAACTGCTACTGAAAGGTATATTGAAAAAAATGACTCCAAGTTTTTCAGCAGTTTAGAAATAAGGAAGGTTCTGTGCCTTTCCAAGATCTAACAGGTGCATAATGCTGAAGCTGGGACCAGAAGCCAAGTCTTTTGACTCTCTGATGACTATCTCATTTCTAAAATTTACTCTAAAATTATGTGATTGATCAACTATGCTGTCTGATCCAGAAACTCAAAGATTTCTCTCACACATGAAAACTTCAACATTGGAGTAATTACTTAGTGGAAGGAAAAAAAAAAAGTATTGTTTATATAAGGAATGATTAAAATACATGCTATTATCATGGGCATATTTTGCTAACAGGCACTAGCATGGATTAGTGTACCAGTTTAGCAGAGATATCTTGGGTCTTACAGAGATGAACTGTCAGGTAGACACCTATCTATGTCAGGCAGAATGGCATGAGCAGTCCTTGGTGGGGATATTTGGAGGGTTGAGAACTGTATTATGTAACTATGAAGACCTGAGATGATGGATTACCTGGGCATGAGGGTTGGCTTAGAGGGAGGGGGGGAAGGAAGAAAGAACAGGTATTGAAACAGAAGAATGTCAAGGAAAACAAGGTTCACCTAAATTGACACTTTCACCAACAGCTAGTCATGAATTTCAGCTTCCCTTGTTCCAGATTGTTCTGTGTAAAGTCAACCTAATAATTAACCTAAATAGAACTACTCTGGTGCAATGTGAAATAATGTGCAATCTGTTTTGACATCTATGTAGCAAGGCACTCTTGGAGTTAAGAAGGCACATTCAAGATGAAAAATGAAAGCTCATGCTTGCTTCGACTGACTGCAGGCTCCAAAAGAGAAAATCATTAAAATCTGTCGCGAAAGCCACCTCTAATTTTAAACTTGCATACAGTGTTCTTAATCAGACAAGGCACCTACACATGAATGCACACACACACACACACATACACATACATACACACACACACTTGTGTAATTTCATAATATTTTGCAATATTTCTTGTTCCTTTACATATAAAAAATCCACAATTTTTATGTTTTATTCTATTTTTTTTAATTAAAGTTTACTGGGGGTGACAATGGTTAGTAAAATTATGTTTTACTCTATTTTAAGGCTTGAAATTCATTAGCTTTCTCAAGCAAAGAAAATAATTATTATAACATGTGGTAGTTTATATATTTCTCATATTTATACCATAGCATAGATTTGAATTTTCAATGTCAACTTTATATTCCTATAACACAGGTATAGTAAACAAAGATACAGCTCCCTCATTTTCAGTATTAAAAAAAAAAAAAAATGCCAGGAATTTCACAGGCGACAGAAACAAAAAAAGTGCAACTAGTTCTCCACATAATTGTTGACCAAAATTAAAACATGATTACCTAACAATTTATTAATTAGTAAGCAAAATAAACAATGTATGACTGAAAGCAGTATTTAAAGGAATACAAGTCCTACAGAAAGTAAAAACATCTGTCTTCGTAAAATTTAACCCAAAGTTACCTAACTGAATTTTAACATTACTGAAACCAATCTGTACTAAAAGAGCATAAACTTATCTGAGTTTTTCTCAGACTCAAGTCTTCTGAGGATATATACACTGACTTGGATCTGTTTTCCAGGACCTCAGGATTGCTCCTCAGTATAGCTCTAAGCTTTAAACAGGGCCACTGGTAGACTTTGCACAAATTAACAAAATATCCATTGCTCAGGGGGACACATTCATTCACCAGGATTCATGACTGGGCAAACACAACATGGATGGGATTTTAGTTACCACTCAATCGCCTTGCCTGGATACCCTTGTGGAGGGAAAAAGTAGTGCAACCATAAATGAAGGCCCTGCCTTGCAATATTTACTGGCAATGAAACAACCACTATTAACTGGCTACATTGTCATACTCAATCAGCCAAGAAATATGTATTATAATCTTGCAATTTTTTTCTACTTGCCGTCTTTGTTCAGAAAGTGTTTCATTTTCAAAATCAGAGACAAAAGATGATGAATGATTAGGAAAAATTATTCACACATAATCATGGTACCTCTTACGAATGTAAACTCCAATTCATGTCTATTTAAAGGAAAATGTTTTCAAGGAATTCCCTTGATTTGTTACACTTCCCCTATGCTGCTGGATTGGTAGCTTCCTTCAGATAACACTTATTAATATTATTGAGTGACCATATTTATAAATTTAGCCATTCCAGAAACCTCTCAACTTTTTCTAAATCGAATATGTCAGGGGTGATTTGTTTCTTGTTTGTTTTTTTCCCAAACAAACAAGTAAATACAAAATAAAAACAAAATTCACAAACACAATTTTAAAGCTATTTTACAAGAATAATGAGAACTTCATGACTAGGTACATTAATCAAACAGGACACTCAAATATACAGAATGTCAATGCGTAACAACCTCAATTTTCACTCTTCCATTCTTTCCTGTGTCTTATTTTTCATGAGACTGAAAATATAAGCTTGGAAATTCTGGTGCATTAACTGTTGAAGATTTTGACACAGTAACAAGTGGCAGCTATTTTTGAATATGCTGAGTAACTAAAATGTGGATTTGCATTAAGAACAAAACTAATTCATCTTTTAAAATTATTTTCCCCTTTCAAAAACATCCACGATAAATTTGTATGTGTGTTTCAAGCAATAGTGTAATTAACGGTCCTTATTTGTGCTTCTCAGAAGATGATGAATTTAGATACTCCTCAAAACCCAGCCAAATGTAGATAGCAATCCACTGTGTTTTGAGTATTGGTTGGGCTGGTTTCTGTCAAAGTAATCATATAAAGAATATTTGTGTCAGTATACAGTGATACAAAGCACACTCAGCTACATGGCTTTATTCTGATATTCCAGGAGCCCCATAAACTGATGGATTAGTAAATTGTTCTCTTCCAGCAAGTGCCAAATGATCTACTGATTGATTCACTTTTCACTTGTTCTTCAAGCGCATCTGCACAAATACGTGACATTTTATTAGAGAGTGTACAAACATCCTTCCACCCTCTTGCATGATCTTATACCGTCGTAATCCATACTGCAATATGCCATATCTATCTTCTTTAAACTTAACAATAATTTCTCTCTCCTCTTCTTTTAACTGACCTGTCTCTCTCTAGAGTTGTCCAAATCAACTTTTTCTCCATACTGCAGCTAGAGTAATGGTAGAAAAAGGAATGAAGTAGATGATCTGAAGAGATATTTAGAAAATAGAATATCCTGGGCCTGGAAATTGATTGAACATGAAGACGTCTATTTGAAATATTGCTCATTGAAAAGTTTCTAAATTGTGTGGAGAAAGCATAAACAACATAGAGTGGTATGCAATGTCATGATATAAATGCATGCACACTGCCAGAAACCTAGATATACTGTCCATTAGGATCTGATGCATTTGAATAGGAGCACCTGTAAAGGAAGAAGTTGGAAACAGATTAAATATGGACTGGGGAGGACAGAAGAGAATAAAAGGAAGAAGCTGAAGATATCCCTAAGTTCCTGAACACATATATTAATGAAAAATGGATGGTGGTGTTTTTCATATATGAGCATCTGAAGAGGACCAGGTCCAAACTTGATCCAAATGTGAAGTGTTAAAGGGTACTTTTTAAAATAAAGGTCAAATCATGATTATCATACAATTATAAAATGAGCATATGTTAAAGAGTCTGTTTAACTTGTCAATTAATGAGGAGACCAATAAGATGTTACAATCAGTTCAAAGGAGCACCCAAAGGAACACACATATAGAAGCAATTAGGACTGCTGAAATGAACGTGTTCAGTAGACACAAAGTATGCATCTTCTACAAAGGAGAAGGGAAACCAATTGTACTTTATGAGACAAAATTTATTTGCATGTCTAGGGGTGAGAATAATTTGCATATCTATCATGCGTCTACATTTTCCAAAGTAGTAGCTCAGAGATAACAAAATGTGTAGAGACACCAAAGAATCAGAGAGGTATAGTACATAATACCTAATTACCATTAAAGATACTCAGTAATGACTCATTTTAAAATATTCCATAATTTTTCCATATTAAGGGGATTTAGAGACACCTATGTGTAGATATCAAGTAGCACCTACATATGAGTTCCCTTCCTTCCTATCAAGTCACCTCATAACAAGGATTGAGTCAAACTGACTTAAAAAAAAATTTTTTTAAAAGGCCCCTCTTTTATCCTAATATTGAACAATATTGCTAAGCCACTCACTTCCTACATTGTCATAAAAGAGGGACCGCTTTTATGATCTTTGCCCTTTACTAAACAAAATATAAATTATTCTCGATAAAACTATATGGACAAGAAAAAATTAAGCTACTATACATAGTCTTTTTTTTTTTTCCCCAGGCCAAACTGAAGTTTGTATCTGACCCAAATATCTTTTAAAATATGAAACATGCATCTTTTTTAACAGTTTACTCTGAAATGAAACAAAGTGATAAAGTACTGTTATGAAAAATATTTATCAATTGGAAAGGAATTGAGTTTCACAAAAGAACAACCCTAAATGAAAAAATTTGAGGGATGGTTTGTAGCATTTGACTTGTGTTAGTTCACATTTACATGGCCTCAAATACTGAACATGATATATATTTGTTCTTTATTTATTTTAAAGCTTTCATCTTTCTTTTTTCTCTATTGTGGGCAGAAGGGAATTTATTAAGTAGATTACTTTGGAGATATGGGTGCTTCCTTCCCCAAACACATGTTTCTTAGAATAGACGCAGTGTTGAAAACTACTCAGAGGGATCAATATCACTTCCATACACTCAACCCTCAGACATCCTGATAGCTACCAACTCATCTCACTCTTAAGGGAACAAATTTAGCAGAGTGCTGGCACCAGAAGTGAAAGGCATTTTGTTCTGCTCAAGTCTTTGGTCCTGAAGAGAGTTTCCAAAACTCTCAAGTGGTTTTGTCTTTACTTCCTCAAGCTCAAAGTGGGCTTACTAACAAGTGCAACACGCCTGCCATGTAATGGCAGTGATTAATAAAACCTTGTGTATAGGCCATAGATTTAGTTATCAGTATGTTTAACTTCAGTGATATTCAGACTTAACATATGACAAAAAAATCTAACATTGCAATGTATTTCTAAAAAGCCATCTATGAGAATATATTATTGAAACATGAGGATAACTAGTCTCAGAAAAATATATTTCCCTAGTTTTGAATATTCACAACAATTTAATTGTGATCTTTTAACTTGAATCTAGCAGCTGACATTTAGAGCTTATTTTCATTATAGTACTATCAGAAAAGTTGTCACTCAATAACTTAAGGCTTCTTTTTTTGTTTTGGCCAGCTTGCTCCATTCTCTCTCTTCTCACATCCCTAATAATTAGAGAAAACATGCTTACCTCAGCTTATCACATATTTTACCATTTCAAGTGGATCATCATTTATACTGCATGGGAATGGATGCTGACTGAATAAATTAAATACAGGTTAGGTACACAAGCTTGCATTGATCAGTTAACTTGGAGCAACTGAATGTCTGTTGATTTATAACAGCTCTCTTGTTATACTTTCTTCAGTGTTTTTTTTTTTCATTTCTTGTTCCACTTTCATTTCTTGTTCCACTTTCATATATATATATATATATATATATATATATATACATACATATGAAGATATAGTATATATTACACCCTATATATAAAGTACATATATATTATATACTATATGTAACATAATATATTAGACTTAACCTCAGTTTATATTTGCGTCCATAGACGACCTTTGGAGCTATTTTAATCTCTAGAGAAATAACAGGGCTTTCTTTTATTCTTCTGTAGCTACAAGTTTCCATGTCTCAGTTTAAGGTTAGATAGTAAGTTCTTGGCCACCACCTGAGCTGTGGCTGATGGACTTCCTAATAACTGTGACTACACCATTCTCCTGCGCCAATTGTTAACTCTTCTTCTGGTGTACACTTCCCTATGTTTCTAAATTGATGCTCTATTTTCAATAAGCTCATCCTAAGATACCAAAGACATATTTTAGTTTACTTTTATCCTTTCAC
The DNA here is from genome assembly GCF_036562045.2 of Rhinolophus sinicus. NCBI lineage: Eukaryota > Metazoa > Chordata > Mammalia > Chiroptera > Rhinolophidae > Rhinolophus > Rhinolophus sinicus. The sequence continues at coordinate 173,080,492 of NC_133751.1, read as the reverse complement.
TCTTTGTGAAATGCAGATGTCCTCTGTAAATTAGCATTTTTTTGCATAAACCTAAAAATAAACTGCATATGTATGTACACTCTATTCTCCTGCTCATTTTAGGGAAGTTCCTCTCTTGCTAGTCACACTTGAACATTCATGCATGGATGTCGCCCCTAGTTCTAGTCAGCTGAACATAGTCATAAATTCACAGTAGTTGTCAGGGACAGTTTTTTTTGTTGTTGTTTTTTTCTTTTTTTCTTTATGGGTTATCTTTATCTAACAGACATAAAGCCAAAAATTAAAGATGTATTTTGTTAACATCCTGATTTAAATTTGGTATTATGGGAGCAACATATAATAGGGGTTGACTTATTTATTTCCTAAGGTTGAAACATTGATACATAAATATTTTTAGTATGTCATTTTGTCATTCATTGACAGTTTTCAATTTCTTCTATGTATATCCTTCCCATTCCCATTTCAATGTCTCCCGTCTTCCCATTACACAAAAATACAGTGTATGACATTCAAGCTATTTCTGTTTTTTAACCTAGCATTGCAGTAGTTCTGAGAAGTACTCCAAAGAGATAGGATATGTTTTTGTTTGAATAAATCAGAGACCAACAATAGAATAGTCCGAGAACGATTTTATGTTGTTTTGGTCACCCTAAGAAGTGGGTGTGTGCAGACCATGCAACAACAAACTCTTTTGGATGTCGAGGTCGATGATTATTATGCACATTATGAAACTTTCTGGGGAGACAAGCAGGTTCCGAATAAGGTTGGAAAATTACTTATAAGAACCAGGAGATGAGCTTGGGCTTTTTGAGGACTTAGGCATTTGTACTGGAGTGAGGGTTTCCATGTACAGTTTGAGCTTGCCAAAGGAGGGAGTTGCAGGGCTTTCTGATTGGCTTGCCCAGAAGTGGGGCAAGAGGATTGGAGGCAAAAGTGGGGATTGAGAGCCATCAAGTCAAACATCCAAAAATGGAACTAAATTTTTTTATTATATATGCCACCTTCTCAAGATTGGACAAATATATGATAACTGATCTCTAAAACTAGTGATCACCTATATTAAAACAAAGAAAATGTATTTATAGATTAATTCAAATTGGAATTTTGTGTTAGTCCATAAAACCTAGTAAAATAATATAAAAATGTTATATTACTTTAGTACATATTATATTATATTATATTATGTTATATTATATTATATTATCCATATCACACATTGCATCTGGTACAGCAATTTCTGCCAAAAAAAAAAAAAAAAAAAAAAGCATTACAGTATGTCCTCATCTGCCTTATTCACCAGATCTGGCACTGTGTGACTTCTGGCTCTTCCCAAAAGTCAAAATGACTATGAAAGTTAAATGTTTTGAATCAATTCAAGACATCTATGCAGCCACAACTGCACAACTAAAGACACTCACAAAAGAGGACTTTCAGAACTGCTCCAAATAGTGGCCAGAACGATGGGATAATTGTGGTTGAAGTGAGGGGGAGTATTTTGAGGGCAGTTAATGGCAATGTGTCTTTTACTGTAATATACTTTTTTATATAAACATTTACAGTATTGTTTGATCACACCATATAGATAGATAGATAGATAGATAGATAGATAGATAGATAGATAGATAGATAGATAGATAGATAGATCTATATGTATGTATATACCGGGGATGCCAAAAAATTGTATACAAGTGGACACTTTGGTCACCGTTTCTCAAGCAGGAGTTCACCATAATCAGAAGTGTCTGGATGCTGATGATAACCACTTTGATCACCTCTTGTAATTGCAGAAATCAAACGTGACTTTTATTCATCTTTTATTATCAGTACATATTATTAGAATTTTAATACAGTTTTCCCTTCCTAAAATGTATATATATTTTTTGGCACCCTCTGTATATACCAGTCCTTGTTCTTAAGAATATGTTACACTTCTAGAATTAAACATTATATAAATTTTAATTTATAAACTATATAAGAAGGTATTAGAAGATATTTTAAATGTAACTTAAAAAAATACCAATTCTGATTTGCATGACAGTTCAGCTATATTACTCCTCAGATATAAATATCAACCAGAAGTAGTAGAAATTATTTTGCATTTGTAATAGATTTTAAAACCTTGTTTCATGCTTACCAGGCAAGTGAATCTGAGGAAGTACCTTTCCATTTCCCTGATTATGAAGTAGCATACTGTCATTTCTGTTACAACAGAAAATGTGTGTTACCTAAAAATCACTGCACTACACAAGTTTGGCCAATAAAAATCACAGGCTTTATAGGGAAATGGAGTTAGTGATACGTACTTAAAAATTTCATTAATAAGACAGAATAAAAAAGGTGGGAACATAAAATCATAAAAATTATACTACAAGTTTCACTTATTAGATAATTCAGAAACATATATGAATGGTGCCAAAAAAATGTGTACACATTTTAAGAAAGGAAAACTGTATTAAAATTGTAATACTCAATATATACTGATCACAAAAGATGAATACAATCACGTTTGACTTCTGCAATTACAAGAGGTGCTCAAAGTGGTTACAATCAGTGTCCAGACACTTCTCAAAATACTGCTGGAGCAACATTGATCAAAGTGTCCACTTGTATACATTTTCTTGGCACTCCTGGTGTATGCTACAATGAATATGGCATTTTACCTTGAAAAAGACCTGGAGTTTGCTTGTGGTCATCATTGGAAGAGTGGCAGCTTGTTAGTTACTCTGAAGTGATGGAGAAAGGAAGTCTATCTGAAACTGGAAAGAAAGTTATAACATCAGAGGTAGATGATAGATGTTTGATGTTTGTTCATGGGTGCAGTTATCCCAATGTGGCTTCCTTTTGCTGTGTGCAGTGTTTTGCATTTACCTAGTGTTTCTCAGTTCAAATTGTATATAAACAAACAAAAATTTCCATTATGTCCAAATTGCTCCCCTGTATATTAATTGCATTGAAACAAAATTGGATTTTGAAAACAAATATATAGAAAAATTGACTGCATTACCATCTGCCCTGTCTTTATTATAGTCGTTGAAAAGACAGATCTGAAAGCCTGACTGAACAGGCTTAGATTCCAGTTCTCATCTCGTTGCTGTATGATCTTGGACACAAAATGTAAGATCTAAGTATCATACTCCTCATCTGTAAAATGGAGCTAATAATTGTTTCCAGCAAATAGGCTTTTTTGTGTATGTGGAGTAAATGCTTATGGAGAGGATTTTGCACTGGTTCAAAAATATTAAGTATAAATATGGTCTTTAATCAATGAGGAAATGCCTTGGTAAAAATATTTTGTAAGCTAAAAGACCTTATATATTTGAAAGAATATATTTTTGTATTAAATTGTACCACATACAAGAATTGCCAATGTTTGATAATTTTCCTTCCTCAAACACTGTAATTTCATATGATTCATTCTAATATTTATTCTGTTTTTTGCTAATATAATACTTATATATAAGTTGTAATAATTTTAGAATTACATAATGTAGCATAAAATTATAGAGGTGGAAAAATGTGTTTAATGCTGTATAAGCTTTAATTCGTGGTTCAGTAAACTAAATCTGGATTACATAAATCACTTCATACCTAATATTCTGATCCTTAATTTACACTTCTTTCAATCCTACGGCATTGAGAATATAAATTAACATGGAATTTTTCTCCAGAAAGGAAATTTTAAAGTGTTCTATTAAAAATTACACAAGAAGGTAAATTAAAGAGTAATGGTAATTTTCCCCCTTGAAGAAATTGAATTGGTCGTAGACAAACACTCACTGAAGCCTTTCACACAAAGTGATTTTGAAAACTTGGGAGACACACTGTTAGTTAAAACTTTTGAAGTTTGAATGTTTATTTCATCTTTTATTGTATTTTTTTATCCACTTCTATTAATCAGTAGTTTTAAGTTTAGTCTATAAAATATTTAGCATTTCATGGACAGAGGCCCAATTTTTCTGGCTCCAGTGATCTGGATTTGGTGTGGCGTTATGGAAATCTGCATATGGTAGAAGCATTTTTAGCCTCAATTATTAAATTTTCTAATAACTTACTTCTGAATTTTGCATTTTGATTAGTAGTTGAGGATGTGTGCAGTGTGGCAGTGATGTTTTGTGTCATTACTTCTTTCAACAAAATAACTGAGTGATAGAAGAGAGATTATATCAGTGTACTTTTATTTGCTATGAGAAAAGATACCAAAGCAAATTTCAGTGGGTTCACAAGACTTACTGTGCTACTTTCAAAAAGGGAAATAAATATTCAAACTATTATTCATACAAACTACACAGAATCTACTATTCCATCATTATCATTTAAATGACAATATTATTTGTAAATCAGGTATTTAATCATTATTCTATTTTCTGTTTACATTTACTTAAAAAGAAATTTGCTTAAAAATTATAAAGCTTATAAAATATTATATTCACCAGGATTTAACATCAATTTTAAGTCATAAACAGATGATTGTACTTTATGGCTTGTGAAAGTATTTTACAATATATACCAATTATATAAATCCCCTAAAACCATCAATTTCAAGTTACAAAAATGGCAAATTGCTGTAAAACCGATATTTTAAAAATGATTTGTTGAACTACTCTTCATTTGTTGCTAGACTGCATTCATTTCATAATTTGATGATGATCTATGGTTTTGTGATAAAGTTTATTGTAATCAAGTTTGGTCTGCATAAAGATTAATCTGAATGAAACCTATATGTTTAACAAGTAGATTTTTACTCCACTAGAAATCATCATCTTTGCATCTGGTAGTTCCCAGAACCAAGAAAATTCATATTTCCAAAAGACACCAAATCAAACCAAATCTAGATAATTTATTTTTCAGGCAAGAAACAAACAACAACAACAACAAACAACACATAAAACAAATTTAAAAAGGGAAGGCCTTAATGCTTACACTTATGAAAAATATAATAGTTGAAATTTTATGTTACAGTAGAAGTTACCATCAAAATCTTCTTTTAAGACCCAGATTTCCAGTCAAGACGATGGACAAGATGAAAAATGCTGTGCTAACCTCCTCTCAGGACCACATCAGTTCCATCTAAACTACAGAATAATCATCATTGAGAATTGTCCGAAGCAAAGACCTACAACTACAGACATACAGAAGAAGCCACCTCAAGCCTGAAGGAGGGGCAAGGACATGAAACGGACTAGTCCCACACCTGCATGTGATCGTTAAGAACCAGGAGGGATATCTCAATTGCAAAGGGCCCCACTGGAGGAGTGAGGGGGCCCAGCCCCACACCAGGTTCCATAGACCAGGGTTCCATGCCAAGGAGAGAAGCCGTAATTTCTGGTTGTGAAAACCAGGGACATTGTGGCTGAGAGAGATGGAGGACAGCTGGAATCCCAGGCTCTACTCTTAAAGGGCCTGTGCAAGGATTTATTCACTGTTGGACTCACTTACTCTGAGTTCCAGCACTGAGGGAGCAATACAAAAGGTGCCAGGGACATATGGTAAGGAACTGAATTGTCTAACTTCAGGGTGAGGGCTGGAAGGGCAGCTTATTCCCTGAGGGAGGAACTGGCAGAAGCTATTGCGTCTTTGTTGAGCCCCCCCCCTTCCTGCAGGCAGATATAGGCAGACCAAAAATCTGTGTCTCTATCAAACTGGCTAGCACCTTTCATCTGCCCCACCCTAGTGATTCCCTGAGACCCCATTCCATCCAAATTTCAGGCACACCCAAGCTATTTCCAGTGGCTTTTCTGTACAAACAACCTGTCTTAGCTCATACTGAGACTTCCATAAAATATCTCAAAGATTCACAAGCCCCAAAAAAGCAGCATCTGGCTTCGGTGTGTCCTGTACCTCTGGCTGAGCAGCCCTGACTGGCCTCTTGAGGCCCCTTCAAGCCCAATATAAGCAGTGGCCACCTATGGATTGCTTTGTGGATCATACCAGGTGCCCCCCCGCCCCAGACAGGGCACAGGCTGTGGCTAAATTTGTCTTACAGCAGATCTCCTCCCAGAAGGACCCAGGGCTGGCACACCTGGTGGCCAGTTTCAGACCAAGCTAGAGTATCACCAGGCTAAATCCAAGGATAACACACCCAAAGGGAAAACTGTGCAGGCATTAATGTCCTACCAAAGCAAATGCTGCTCTGCAAGATCAGTCCTTGCACCACAGCTCCTCCACTGTAGCCATGGCCAATCCTCACAATGAATCAGCCAGAGGGTAATCCCCTCCCATCGATATGCAAACAGAAACCAAGATTAAACTACAACAGGAGGGCACACACAACCCACATAAGGGACATACCTGGAGCACCCAGCTCTGGTGACCCAGCTCTGGAAATGGCACCTCTGGGTGTTATAGGACACCTACTACATAAGGCCACTCTACTAAGACCAGGAGATATAGCAGCCCAACAAAATACATAGAAACAAACACAGGGAAGCAGCCAAAATAGGGAGACAGAGAAACATGTCCCAAGTAAAAGAACAGAACAAAGTTTAGGAGAAAGAACTAAACAAAATGGAGACAAGCAATCTACCAGATGCAGCGTTCAAAACACTGGTTATAAGGATGATCAATAATCTCAGGGAAAATTTTAACAAAGAGATAGGAAACATAAAAATGGAGACAGAAGTCATAAAAAAGAACTAGTCAGAAATGAAGAATACAGTAATTGAAATAAAGAATACATTAGAGGAAATCAGCATTAGATTAGATGATGCAGAGGTTTGAATCAGCAATTTGGAAAGTAAGGTATCAGAAAACACCCAATCAGAAAAGAAAAAGATAATTTTTAAAAATAAGGATAGTTAAGATGCCCCTGAGACAACATCAAGTGTACCAATATTCAAATCATAAGGATACCAGAAGGAGAAGAGAGAGAGCAAGGGATCGAGAACCTATTTAAAGAAATAATGACTGAAAACTTCCCTAATCTGGCAAAGGAAACATATAAGCCCAGGAAGCATAGAGAGTCGCAAACAAGTTGAACCCAAAGAGGTCCACACCAAGACACATCATGATTATAATGCTAGAGGTTAAAGACAAAGAGAGAATCTTAAAAGCAACGAGAGAAAAGCACTTAGTTAACTACAAGGGAGCTCCCATAAGTCTGTCAGCTGTCTTCTCAACACAAACTTTGCAGGCCAGAAGGGATTGGCAGGAAATATTCAAAGTGATGAAAAGAAAAGACCTACAAGAATACTACACACATCAAAGCTATCAGTTAGAATCAAAGGACAGATAGTTTCCCAGACAACAAAAAGCTAAAGAAGTTCATCACCACAAAACCAGTATTGTATACAACCTTAGAGGGATTTTTTTAAGACAATAAATAAATAAATAAATTTTAAAAATGGCAATAACTACATACTTATCAACAATTACTTTCAGTGTAATTGATTGGATTAAATGCTCCAATCAAAAGATAGAGGACTGACCAGATAAGGAACTAAGACTCTTACATTTGCTGCCTACAAGAGACTCACTTTAGATGAAAAAGCCACCCATAGAGTGAAAGTACATGGAAAAAAGATATTTCATGGAAATGAAACAAAAAACAAAACAAAACAAAAACTGAGGTAGCAATACTTATACCAGACAAAATAGACTTCAAAACAAAATCTATAACAAAAAGCCAAGAAGGACCCAGTAATTCCACTTCTGGGTATTTGTCCTAAGAAACCCAGAACACTACTTCAAGAGTACCTGGGCTTCCATATGGTCATTGCAGCATTGTTTATAATGGCCAAGATGTGGAGGCAACCTGGGTGTCCATCCATGGATGAATGGATAAAGAATATGTAATATACAATGGAATATTGCTCAGCCATGTGTGGAAGTGGAATTTTTCCATCCGTGGTGGCATGGATAAATCTGAGGGTATTGTGCTCAGCGGAGTGTGTCAGATAGAGAAAGACAGATGTAATGTGACTTCATTTATATGTGAAATTTAATGAACTAAATAAACAAAACAGAAACACTCATAGATACAGAGAACATTTTGATGGTTGCCAGATGGGAGAGGGGCTGGGGGTGAGTGAAAAAGGGGAAGGGATTAAGAAGTATAAATTTGTTGTACACAGTAGTCATGGGGATGAAGCGTATAGCATAAGGAATATAGTCAATGACATTCTAATAACTATAGATGGTGTCAGATGGGTACTAGACTTATCAGGGTGATAGATGGGAGGGGGCTGGGGGCATGGTGAAAAAAGATGAAGGGATTAAGAAGTACAAATTTGTAGTTACAAAACAGTCATGGGGGTATAAAGTGAGGCATAGAAATCATAGTCAATAATGTGGCAATAACTATATATAGTGCCAAGTCAGTACTAGACTAGTCAGGGGATCACTTCTTAAATTATATAAATGTCTAACCACTATGAAATAAAATAATATTAATAAAAAATAAAAATAAAAGTTATTTTTTATAAAAGCACACTCAAATTAATATTGTGGTAACTCTACCTACCAAAGCAGCAGAGCATGTAGATTTATCCAAACTGAAAATATATTTGAACTTTTACTCTGCTATTTTGTTTTCCCAAGATGCTAAAGGCAAACCTAAGAAATTTTGGAAAAAATCAATTAATGAAAAACAATTTAGCAAAAAATAAAAAGACAAATCATTTCAGACAAAATGTTTTTCTTTTAATAAAATTATAATTGAAATCCTAAGCATCTACTTAATTCTTCTAATTAGATTACAATGGGGTGTGGGAGAGGAAGATTGAATGGGAGAGATAATTACTCTAAGCTTTCTGAAGGAAGTGGGAATGGTCTCTGTGGTGACTGACAGGAGACCAATGTTCACACCTCCTATGTCTTAGGAAAATGGACAAGTGATATTGTTATGCTGCCATTCCCCACACATAACCCATGTGGAACTTTTAGGTTTACTGGCATATTTCCAGTTGCAGAGGGTCCCCCCAAAGGGCACTCTGAATTACCTTCCATTATGTCAAACAAGACACAGGACCCTGAGGGTGCTGTTAAGGATGAGAAACAATTTCCTGTCATTATGACATAGATGCTGTAGGAGAAAGTGAAGACAAGGATCCTTTCTCCTTCTATTCTGAAACCTCACATTATCTTGTGAACAATGGGAAATCATACTGCTATATTTCTGGCATTTATTGATTATATAGTGAAACTGAGATTAAATGCTTGTGAATATAATACAGTATAACATATGAAAATTATATAATACATATTATAATACTATGTAATATATGTATTAGCATTCAACAGAAAGGGAAGGGGAAAAGAAGAAAGTATTATTTAGTAAAAAGACCAAAATAAACAAAAAAACAAACAAACAGAAAACCTTTTCACTTAAATTGTGCAAGAGATAAATATTATTATTCCATTTTACAGATGAGAAAACTGAATTTCAGTATTATTTGCTTTATTACATTTTATTTATTTTCATAGCAGTTTTCCTCAAGCTGAGTAATTTGTTTTGACAAGTAAACTTCCTCTCAGAGTATTATGATACAAATGTGTCTTAGCAAAATGTGTATTACTTTCCATTTATGAACTTAAAGTAAGTAGAAAATATCTCAAACCTCAAATCATAACAAAAAGTGAAGGTTAAAACAATATGTCAACATTGTTTTAATTTGATAGTTTCCAGTTTTCCATAAATTTTAATGATCATCATTGCTCTGATATGGTAATTCTTACTAAAATAATAAGTGTTTTTGGACAAATAACTGTATATTCTTAGAAACAATAAGATTATATTTAATACCTAAATAATTATTTTATTTAGAATCCTATGTTGATTGACATATAAAAACACTAAAATTAGAATGAACACAAATCCAGACAGCAAAAATCTGTAACATTTTAAAAAACATAAAACTACTGCAGTCGACCCTTGAATGACATGGGTTTGAACTGCATGGGGCCATTTATACACAGATTTTCTTCAATAAATACTGTTAATATATTTTCTCTTCCTTATGATTTTCTTAATAACATTTTATTTTCTCTAGCTTAATTTTTGTAAGAATACAGTATATATACATGTAACATATGATATATGTGTTAATTGTCTATTTTATCGGTAAGGTTTCCAGTTAACAGTAGGCTACTAAGTAGTTACATTTTTTAGGGAATGAAAAATTATATCTGGATTTTCAAATGGTCAAGGGTTGGCACACCTACCCCCAGGTTGTTCAAGGGTCAACTATATTCGGCCTTTGTCCTGGTGGTGACTCAGTTATAGCAACTGTTCTAATTAATACAAAATTCATCTAATTAATTTGTTTGATTGCATTCTCGGCAAGATGAGAATCATCTGCTTTCAGTCCTCAAGCAACTCACAAATTACTAATATGGAGGTAATTTATATTCTGTCTTGAAATATACTTACTATGTAGAAGTAATTTATACATATCCTGAAAGGATAACTTTAAAAGCTCTGAGGAAATCAAGAACAGTCTCTCTCTCTCTCTCTCTCTCTCTCTCTTTTTTTTACTAAGATTCTGTTTGATAAATTATTCACTAGAGCAATATCAGTACAAGCCCAAGAGAGGACTGCAGAGTTCATGTCTAACATCTGGATATAAAAGACATATAGACATGCACATGATCATTTGCAAACATGAAGCAGACCATGTCAAATAATTGGCCAAATGAAATAAAGTTAGGGAGGAAAAGTGAAAAATGAGAAAGACTATGGTTTTAAAAGATGTTGGCAATGCACAAGTTGACTAGTCTGAATTGCTACGATGGTGAAAAGTTCAAGCATATTGCTGACTCTCGTTATCATTTCTGAAGAAACTCCTTATTCAAAATAAAGAGATCATCTTATTCAAAAATAGTAGTTTAATGTGGTAGAATTATGTCTTCTACAAAAATTTTTGTTCCTTCCAAGGCTTACTGCAAATATGTTGGTTATGGTGGTTCCAGGGTTCTACAGTATTCAGATGATCTTATGGGAGCACGTCAGTGACATCTGTTCACTACACATGCTGTATTCTCCTCCAACAAACGCCTAAGTGGAAAATGGCAGTATCTGGTTAGAAAACTTCACACTGTCTCCTGAGATTTGAAAAACTGATGCAATAGATGTAAGTATCCACACCTTTGACCTTTTTCAATAATGTATGAAGAAATATGTCAGACAAGTCAAAATTCCTCTCCTGTCTGAATCAATAATCCTGTGTGTTCAGTTCTCCAACCTGATTTTACATCAAGAAAAGACCTGTTTTAACTGTAAAAGTGGGTGTAATTTCCTTCTGGATTCTCACCTTATTCTTTCTACATGTACTCCTATATCTACCCACATATCTCTAAATGCACAAGTCTTTCTATGCCAACTCAAGAACAAATTTTTAGTTCACGTTTTATTCAAGAGAAAACTCAACCAACTCACTTCACATAATTTTCAATCTACTTTCTCCTTCCATTTTTCCTTTTTTTTCACCCTTTACATCATCTGATTTAAACACATTTTTCTTAAAAAAATATGGACTAACCTCAGAATCCCCCTGATTATAAATGGTCTGAAAAGGAGGACAAAATGAAACTTTCTAAAGTACTTAGCGCTGTATATTTTCCAACTTGTTTCAATTCCTCATCAGGGAGGTAGTAAAGTTTTTGAGTATGTGTGAGAGAATCAGCATAAATTGAACCCAAGCATAATTCTATTTTGCTGCTATTTAACAAATCTTTCTTGAATACCTACTCTATACAAACATGATACCAAATTCTAGAGGTAATTCTTGTTCTTCAGGATTTCAGAGGCTAACATAAGAGAGTGACATATACAAAAACAAATCTCAAAATAAAATGTCACATACTTTATTTAAAGTACGCACAAAGTCTCTGTGGATTTTCATAGTAAGGAATATTATTCTTGTGGCTCTTCCTTTAGAAGGATACATTACAGAAGTCAGAGTTACTGTACAGTTTTATACATACCTTCATTCTTAAGTTTTTGAGAAAGTTTGAAGGTTTTAAAATACCTTTTGGAATCAGTATGATTGATCATCAAATAAAACTGATTTAAGACTGAATTCAATTGCCATAGATTAAACCTGGTTCAAATTTTGTGCCTTAAAACTGAGTTATTAATCAAACTTTTTTTCTTTCATAAAAAACCTTCATTATCTATTCATTGTCCATTACAAAGTGTGTTTTTAATGGAAAGGTGTGATATTTTTTGTTTGTTTTTATATTATTCTAGATGCCTCCCAAAATGATCAACTCTGATTACATTAACTTATTTTGTAGATTCCATTTTACATGCTTGAGAATTAAAGTATAAATAAGCTATTTCCCTAAACATACGCTATCAATTTTGTCAATTCACATGCAGGGTATTATGATGTTTTAGAGCACCTAAAATATTCATGTAGCTTTTCTTTTCCAGTAGGGAAGATAGAGAGGTCCAAGTAGAAAATATGGGTAAAGTAAATTAAATGTATGAAATCTATTGTATATTATAAATGTATTAAATATATTTATGATAATTAATGTATTAAATATAGTAAGTATAATTAAAATGTGTTATATATTTTTACTATAAAATTTTCAATACCTACCATCATGATTTTACAATTTTAAAATAAACCTCAAGTCAAATTTTTGACAGTACAACTTATATGTGATACTAAACAACCTTCTACTTTCTTTTTTTCTGGTGTTTCCAACTTTATGATAAAAATATTTGAATCTAAAAATCTGAAGAAAAGGAAAATGTTCATATGTATAACACTACATTCTCACCTAAAATGAAGTAAAATAAACAGAGTGATGGGTATCTTTGTCCAAAGTAACATTTCCATTCCAGCTTTTGTTCAATTATGTATGCATAAGCTTGCTACCATCTTCCTGTTAATATTTGACCACAATGGCTACACAGCAATAGCTAAAGGTTACTTTTTACATAAAAGGATTTTAATTGATTTTTTTTAAACCAAAATAGTCTTTATGTGTCAGAGCTACAGTAGATTAATTACTCCTTGGAAATAAGCAACAGGAAGAAAATGACAAGTGTTTACTGCATACAAGTATAAGAGATGTGCTTCACTGAACATGCTCAGCCATGAATCAGTAGAACAAGACAAAAATTAAATAAAATTGATAAGTGTTTCAGAAAGAAAATGTAGGGAAGGAAATTACTGTTAGATAATTGGCAATATGGTCAAGAGATAGAACTTGATTTTTCTTGAAGAAAAACAAGCATATCCCTCAGAGAAAACAGTATTCAAAAGAGATTTTTTTTTTCGTTGTGCAAGAGCCCAAGTATGGAAAGGTAAGTCAAGAAGGAAAGAAGAAAGAAATGCAATAGTAGATATGAAACATAATATAACATGGAGACAAAAACATAATACTCCAAATGTATACCCCAAATCAAAAGCATTGAAGGTACTCATACTTTATAGACTCAGTTTCCTTATTCCTATGTCTGTTGATTTTTGTCTCTGAACTTCCTTACCAACTTTGTTCCGGCATTCCCCAAGTGCTTTTCCATCCTCTCTGGTCCAATGATACCTGAGGTATGTGTTTCTTATAGTGGATCTTGGAAATAAGAAAGGGCAATCTTAATCCACAGACCACGTCTAAAGCCTCCATGTATTATGTCTTGTCACATTCAATAGCCTCAGCATGTTATATAGCCAAACCCAAAGTCAGCAATCAAAGAAGTGTATTTTACCTGAAGGTGAAGAGAGAGGGGATGATAATTTGTTGAATAATATAATTTATGATATTAAAAATTATTGTTCCAGTGCTCCAGATAATTTTAACCAATGTTTGGAGAGATTACGTAGTTTGGTTAATGTTTTACAATTAGCAAATAACAAAGCTAAGATTCAAATATATTACTGCTTTTGTGCTTATAGTCTTAATTATTGTGTCATTTCATTTTGTCACTCTGATCCTCTTTTGATTACATAGGCATAACACCACAAGAAATACACACACACACACACACACACACACATACACACACAATGCATATAAACCTATAGTCTCCAGATTTTTATTAAATGGTGTTTTCTCATTGTTCTAGTGAATGATATTCATTTTTTCTTGCGCAATGTCTGAACTGCTGGTTGTCATGTAAGAAATAAAAACTATAACTAATACAATCTTACTATTATGTGTTATAACTATATTTGAATTCTCTACAAGAGAATATTGCCCTAAATACTGGTAAACTGAAATTACTAGTAGAGTCCTCAATGTACACATTTTTCAAGGAATCTTGTCTTTTTTGGGCTTTGTATCCTGAGACCATACATATACAAAACTTAAACATGTATTGAAAGGATATGGCATGTACATGATAAAAATTGGAAAAATGATTAAAATAGTGAATTCATTAATTTTATAAAAAACAGTTAAAATATATTATAATTAGTGATATAATTTAGTCAATGTAAAAATTGAAATATAGAACAAGCAACAGATTTTAACTATAGATATTAACTCACATATTTTATGTTGGTTTCAACAGTGTAGGGATAGTTCAACATTTTAATTGAAACAGGGCTGAACTAGATATCAAGAATTTAGTCTCTATTCTGTTTCTAACAAGCCCAAGTAACATGGGTCAAGTAACAGTGCTTTCTTTGACCTGTAGAATTCTAATCAATATATTGAGGAGATTAGTTTAGATTATCTATAAATTCTCTTTAGTACAAATATTTTTGCACAAAAAATTCATTATCAAAAAGTTGGACATGGAGGGGAAACTATTAAAATAATAGTATCAACTAGAATTGAGTGAAATGCATATATAAAAAGCAGTCAGATTTGTCTATACAATGCATATTTAACTATACTAATTACAACAGTTCACTGATATGTATATATACAAGGTCTGACAATAAAGTTTTCGAACTTGTTGCAATGATGTTTCTAACGTTTTTTGATATCACAGGGATTATTCATTATGAATTTGTACCAACTGGGCACTTAACCAAGTTTACTATTTGGAAGTGCTGAAAAGGCTGCATGAAAAAGTAAGACGACCTGAACTTTTTGCCAACAATTCATGGCTCTTGCATCACGACAATGCACCAGCTCACACGGCACTGTCTATGAGGGTGTTTTTAGCCAGTAAACAAATAACCGAATTGGAACACCCTGTTTTCTCACCTGATCTGGCCCCCATGACTTCTTTCTTTACTCAAAGGTAAAGGAAATATTGAAAGGAAGACATTTTGATGGCATTCAGGACATCAAGTGTAATATGAAGACAGCTCTGATGGCCATTCCAAAAAAGAGTTCCAAAATTGCTTTGAAGGGTGGACCAGGCGCTGGTGTGGGTGCATACCTTCCCTAGGTAGTGATACTTCCAAGGTAGTGATATTCAGCAATGAGGTATGTAGCACTTTTTCTAGGATGAGTTCATGAACTTAGTTGTCTGAACTTGTACCAATGTAAGTAAGAAGAAAACAGATCATCATAATTGCTATCTCTTAGGGAATGTTTTAGATTTTATAATAATTTATTTAAGGATATGACAGACTGGTAAGTATGTGGGATAGCCCAATATAAAAAATGAAGAAAATTAGAACTGTTTGCATTAGATGAATGAATGTTATACTGTCAAGAATTTAATTAAATGATTTGCAAAAAATCTGTATCATTTATTTTTCCTGATTTGACAAATTACTTTAAAGATTTTTCTCCCCTTCTTTCTTTTTAAACTAAAGTCTCTTCTAGACATAAGTATTTGTTGAATTTCAGATGCAAACTTGAACTATATAAATATATTTAAAATATTTCTTAACTAGGTAAAACTTATTCTACTTGGACACTGAAGACAGATCTACAAATTTTGGTTATTACTCAATGCTAACATAATACTCATGTTATACAAACAAAGAGCAGTGACCAAAAGTGATGCTGCTCATGAAGACATAATCTATGATTTAGATTTCAGTGAGCTCCCTTTTTGTTGGAAAAGAAAACTTATCACTTTGATAAAACTTAATGTACAGTTGTCCCTCTTATACGTGGCTTCACTTTCCAATGTTTCAGTTACCAGAGGTCAACTGTAGTTCAAAATTAGCAATGTGAAATTCCAGAAATAAACCATTCATACATTTTAAATTGTGTGCCATTCTGAGAAGCATGATGAAATCTTGTGCTGTCCTACCTGGGACCTGAATCATCCCTTTGTCCTGCATATCTACACTATATAGCTGCTTGCCCCTTATTCACTTAGTAGCCATCTCAGTTATCAGATTGACGGTTATAGTGTCATAGTTCTTGTGTTGAAATACCCTTTTTGCAAATGTAATAATTGTCCTAAATGTATTACCATTACTTTTATCACAGTATATTGTTATAATTGTTCTATTTTATTAGTTGTTGTTAATCTCTGACAGTGCCTAATTAATAAATTAAACTTGATCATAGGTATACATGTAGAGGAAAAAACAGTATGTACAGGGTTCAGTACTATCCAGAGTTTCAGGCATCCCCTGGGGGTCTTGGAACCTATCCCCCATGGATAAGGGTGTACTACTGCATACCTAAAGTTTTGAGTTAGTTTCTTAATCAACCTCCCTTTATATTTTTATTCATATAAAACAACACCTCACATTGTTCATAATAATTCTCATTTGCCCATGTAATATTGAGGGACTCCTTTTGTTCACGTTACATTTTTGGTGTGATTTAATAAATAGACATTGAATAAAATACTGTAGTGAGTAATATGGCTTGTACAAGCAGTTTGCCTAAATGAAGTTGACCTAATGTTAAAGAAAATTCCTTCTCTGTTCACATTTGCTTGTCGGAAGCCAGCAGCCTAAATGGGAATCATCCTAAAGCCAGAAGAAACCCATAAAAAAGTACACTGCTGCACTATATTTATATGTCTCCTTTTTTGCTGTTTTGGCCAGTAACATAATTTATCACCTGAGTTTTTAAAATGTTCATATGAAAGTCTACCCCCTTCACAAGTGCACATTTATATCTCTTCCCATATGCATGCTTTTAACCGAAAGTCAGTTGTCAGTGCTTGTCGATCAATATTTTAAGTTTTATTTGAAGGTAAACAGTTCTGAGAGTCTCATTTGCTATTATCTGCTTTTATATTGTTCTAAGAGGAACTTTCAGAGGTACTAGAGAGTTTCCACACATTCTGCTCGATGACAACCAATGATAATGGCCTTAACATGATGGGAAATTAATTGAGAAAGCATTTCTACCCTGCCATAATTTTATCATCTATTCTATTGCTGCTATTAGTAGGAATCCATAACCCCATGGGTGTTTCAAGTGAATCTCTTATAGCAGAGCTAACAGTCTGGAGGTCATACTGTTAGCTACTCCCATCAGCCTGGTGTCAAATCATTGTCGAAAAGAAATTACTGGTGTATTCATTTTTTTGCTTCTAGCCTTGTGCTGTGGTATATGAAATGATTTGTAGAGAGCCATCGGGGAAAAAAGAGTGCTGGTGGTCGTTGAAGGCTTCTTCTTTCATGTCAGCACTTAGCTGAATCATTGCAAATTAACAGGGATATGCGAGGCACTGCTTGCAATTGAACTCATTTTTCAGACAGAGTTAGAAAATCCTGGATTCTAATCCCTATTGGACACAATTTTTTCTTAACTAAATGACACCACAGAGAGGATTGGTGCCACTTCTGATATTAAACATGACTGACTGTTCAGAATCAGGAGAGGGTTCCCCCATCATACTGAAAACATACAATTGCATCGTTATACAAATAATAATAAACAAAGGTTATTATATTTACGAATGACAGTCCTGCTTTCATTCCATTCTACGTTGATTTTCATACATGCATTTTAGATATCCTAAACGTAGTTCACACACACACACACATACACGCCTGAGACATGAATAAAATTCAAAGGAGAAAGGTAATTCTCTATATCTATTGTTTCTCTTCTGCTCTGTCCCCCTCTGATATAGAACAAGCAAACATTTAATCTCTAATATCCTTTTTTAAGGCTTTATTTCACAATGAATTACTGCAGACTACAGTGATTTTTAGATATGCTTGTATAAAAATAAAACATGCTCCAATGCTTAGAATTTGTGTAAATTTCCTGTAGACTAGAGTTGGTGTTTTCTTAATAATATTTTTTTCAATGAGACAGTGTAGGAAGGGCTACTGTCTATCTTGTCTCCACTGGTAGATATTTAAGTAAATGGAAACAATTACTGAAACACGACATATGATAATGGCATATAAGAGGATTTTATGTACGTCCTAAATCAATTGTACTTGAAAAAATGAAGTACTTCTCTGACAAGCACAGGTATTCCGGTGTACAGTTACACTTTCTAAAATCTTTCACATGTTTCTTAATGGCTTTAACAAGTTTATCATAAAATGGCTGTGCCAAGACTGGAGCTACCTCCTGTCAAGTGGACTTTCTGAATCAGTAGCAATGTTGAACTCTTCAAAAAATAACATATAAGTTAAAGTTTTTTTCTTATACAGGCTAGAATGGGAAATAAATAACAAAAGAGGAATATATAAGAAAACAGGTAAGATTTATTCAGCTAAGAATTGTAGGCAATAATATTCATAATTGAGAAAATATTCGCTAGAATTTAGAAATAAATGTAAACAGCTACATTCATGGACACTGAAAAATGTTTTCTAGAGGAGGGTCATTTCTCTCTACACCATAAATAGTTGTCTCTTGATAACTCATATGGATCTGTCATTCATAAATTTGTCAAAAGTCGTTTTGAACCTATTCATGTTTCTTCACATGTCCTTCATGTCTATTAATACCTATGTTTTCTGTCAAACACAGATAAGGTACACTGTCATAAAAGGAATTTGAAAACAAAGATTGCATACAGATAACTATTCAAAATGCATTATGTTGAACATAAAAGTAAAGTTAAATATGCATTCAGATTTTTAAAAGTAGAGTGAATGCTTTAAGTTTCAAATATAATATTCCTATGTGATAAAATGGTTACTGATTTAATGACACCAGCTTGTCAGTATCAAAATTTTGTTACAATCAAGAATAAATGAAAAGAAAATCTCAAGAAAATACCTATAAAAAATATTTTAAGTGACTAAAATGCACCCTTAATTACTTTCTGATTTAATTACTTTGAAATTACAACTAAAATAGTGTCTAAATTGTTAATATTTACAATCATTGACAAGAAGAAAAATTTTCTCTGCATTTTAATCATAGTGATTCTAGAACTCTGTGGGTAAAAAATGAAAAATTTGTCCAGAAAGCAGTACAATTATGAAAACCTCTATTAAGTGACAGAGCATCAGGTTATTGTATTGCTTGACAATAACATCAAGCTTAAATGTAGAAGTGTAAATAGTTTTCAAAATATTCTAAATAATTTATAAGAAGTGATGCTCCAGAGTTACAAAAATAAGAAATGAATTTGAATTGAAGCTATATTCAGTTTGCTTTACTTTTATAAATACAGGAAATATTGAATTTAGGCTAATAAATACTCATATTCATTTTTGGTGATTTGAAGTGCTTACATTTACCAAACATCGTCGTGAAAATTTAGGTATATTTATTGATTCTAAGTGGAAATGTGTGGTTTGAGCTCATCTTCATTTTTGTTGTAATTATACTCTACAACATTGCCTCTCGTGCATTACTCAAAGCCCTTGGAAAATATTGACTTCAAAATTATATGAATAAAGTACACTATTTTTTTTTTTTTGCTTTTATAACCCCATGCACATGCAAATTTTTACCTATCTATAAGCAATAACATTTTTTTGTGATTTTTTTCTAAAGGGAGTATGACTATTACCTTTGAATCAAAAATTCACTTTCTTCTCTGATATTTACTGGAAGTTAAACTTTATTTAAATTATTATCTCTTTTAATTTATTTTTTTGAGATCAATGTATTAATATTTTTAAATAAGAATAAAATTATACATGTGATTAAATACACACAATTATTTCAGTATTTGTCATACATTTTAACACATGCATTACTTTAATTAATAATATAATACCTAAATATATACAATTATATTTATTTTTCTTAAACTGTGCAAAAAAGTTGGTAAAAAGAAAAATACAACTTTGACTAAAAGCAAGAGATCTCTTATGAGAAAACTTTGCTAGGAATTAATGTTATCATTTGTCCTGCAATGATGTCTTTACATAGAAACTGAACTTTGCTTTGAATAACAAATTACAAAATGCCCTGTTTAAAATATATATTTTTTCATCATATTTATTAAATTTTTCATTTGTTCCTTTCTGTGTTTTGCTCTGTCGACTGTTTGTTAAAAGATTTCCCTTGAGAAAAAAATTGAGCTTTATATCCATGCTCATACATCACAGTGTAAATACAACTTGCCACACTCCACTTGGCAGGTAGGAATATCTGTGAATAATACTGAAATATAATTGGCTTCAGCTCCTGGTGTCATCCCCTGAAATTGCTTCACTCTTCTATCTCCTGACCTAAGCAGCAAGGACTTACTTTAAATTCAGACCACCTTAAATTGCTATATTACAGCTTTTTTTATAAACCTCAAGTATCACTGAGGTGACAAAAATTGCCTGATTTTCAAAATATTCTGTATGTTTTGGTGAGGTGTATATGTGAAGTTAGTTACGGGAGTTACAAAACGCTGACTGTATTAAGTACATTTTGGCCTATGAATAACATCCTCTGGGTTTTGTTTATACTATCCTGTTTATATCCAAATTGCATAAGACTACTACATTCATTATTAAAAGATAAACTTTCTTCCCTATTAATTGAAGCATTAATATACTAAACATGTGTTTGAATATGGTCTTTGGCCAAATTTTATAGCCAATGGTTTAAGAGCACAGAAGACACACTCCCAATCTGATTAGCTAGTTCCACATGATAGTGGGGAAAGGGGGAGTGGAAGAAGCATTGGTAATTTTTCAGCTCATTAGATGCATATTCATCTTAATGGGGCATCAAAGTTTAAAACTATAATGCCTTCCCCTCATTTAATCCACCAGAGAATATGCATAGTAACCACAAGAAAGCAGAAAAGATTTCAGCACTTTGAAGATGCACAAGCAGGTGTCATTTTTCCCTTTAGGCAGAATGGAAAATGGAAATGGAAACTTGATTAGTCTAATTCTGCCTCAGTAACCCCCTTCGCGGCTCCCTCACCATCCAGAGTGGATGTATAGCAGTGTATCACCTCAGATAAAATACAAATTGAATTGCCTTCAGCTACGTTTTCAGATAGTGGGGATGGGAGAGAAGGAAACATGACCTAAGTCAAATTCTCTCCAATAAAACTATTTTTATTCATTCTCTCTACATACATTCATTAGTACCCCTTTTACATAAAACACTCTGTTGGATGCTGTAGAGTATTAATATTCAGAAAGCATTAAAAGACAACATCATTCTTTTGCATTCTATCCAAACATATTCTTAAAGATTTTTACCAAATATTAAACTTTACAACTTATTTTTCATAATTTAACTTAACTGGACAGCTAGTATATTTGTCATTTAAAAATTAAGACTTGCATACTTGCATCTATGCTCAGATAATTTCTTATATTTGTTTTGCTATAGAGAATGTAAGGCTTATTATTCACCCTTTCCAAATATATAAATCTTAACTTGCAATTGACGTCTGATTCAAATGAATGACTGGAGTTCTTTTCAACTTAATTCCAGGTAACAAGGGAATACCCCCACTTTAATTTGGGGAAAAGCGGAAGATAGAGGAAAGAAAGACAACTTATTTTGGTATAATATATTACCTTTCTATCATTTAATTACTTATTTTAAAGTAATCTAAAGTCGGAAATAGAATAATTCAGTGATGCAAATATATATTTTTAATTACATAAAGTATATTTTGCAGTAATGATAAAGTATTTGAATTTATATTATTTGATACAAAGATAATATTTCAGGAAAATCAATCAAGATGTATATATTTTCACATAAAGCTGAAAATCTATGTGGGAGAGCTATTACTGAGTGCCTAAAAAGCGGGACTTTTGAGAAAAACTTCAAAACTCAAAGGGATATGATAACATAAAATAGTTTGCTAATAAGAAATAACCAAACATATAAAATACCAGAGGTAAAACACTTTATCTCTATGCCATGTGTGTTTGTTGCTAGACTGTCAATGAATGACTTAAGGGTGAGGTCTGTGCCACTTTTTCTCTTGTGTTCTCATTCCTGGCACATAGCAGGAATTAGTAAGTATTGAAAAACAAAAAGAGGAAAAGTTCGTGAGAAACTAATGCTTTACTAAATTTTTGCATGCTTATATTTTTAAATTAAATATTGGTAGTGATGTTAACTTAGAGACTTGTACAATAAGCTGGTAATGGCTTAAATATTTAGTTGGTTACATGTAAGCCCAATAAGCCCAATAGCTGTACACTTTCCTGAAATGATTTGATGCTAAGGAAATGTAGTCTGAAAAGGGTATCTCGAAACAACTTTGTCTGATCAGAACATTAGTTTTAAGATCATAGATTCCTCATGGGCCACGTACACATTATAATGTGCACTGTACACATTTCATTTACTAGAGCTCATTACTTTACATTTACATCATTTGTGTACGCCCACATACAGAAAACAATTTCTCAAATTAAAATGGCAGTGTAGGACATCAGCATAAAATATTGATACACATGTAGAGTTTGACCTCTTATTCTTTTTCCTTTATTTTCCAACTGGATCAAAGTCTCAAGTTAGATTTTCATCTGATCATCTGATTAAATCAGTTGAAACTCAGGTCTGAATTAATAACAGATTGATAATCTTACTGATTATCCCAAAAGGATACTATGAAAGGTCTCCAACTGATAGACTAAGAAATTATGCTTTTCCCTGTCACAACTCCAAGCATTTTTTTTAATCCAAAAGGTTGTAGGCTCTTCCTGCTCCTTTCTAATATATCACTGTTTCCCTCTTCCTCACTTTTTCAAGTGATTATTTATGTAAAGGAACTTAGTATAAATAGTCATCTTTGAAGAAAAGAGACTCATGTGCAGAGTGGTAGATTCACTTTTAAATTGTAAGAAGAAAAATTGGGGTTGTTTGAGCATATTTAAAATGTGGTCATATCTTAATGTTTAATATTTCTACCAAGCTAGATAAACAAAATAATAGTGAGATACAGTGGCAAAAGTTAATCATACAATAACCCCATTCCTCTTTGAAACACTTTTTATTACCATCATAGTAAGAACGACATTACTGCCAAATTCTGTCTGTTTGTCTTGGTATTTTTTTACTTGTACCTTTATATTGCTAAGGTAAATTAAAGGCATGTTAAGTCAGTAAGTCACTTGAATTCTTGCTAAGAATAGTCTTGAAAAGTATTCTTCAAATTTATGTGACATTATTAGGTTACTGCCTTTATGATTCATTAGTGTGAAATCTAAAGTTCTAAGATTATTAATTGTCTTGACCATTCATTCACCTAAGCTCTGGTTTTGGATATCGAGGAGACTCATCCTAATCTCAACCCAATATATTCAAGACATTTTATTTTCCAAAGGCCAGAGCCTTTCTCCCAAAGCTCCATACTTGACTTTGTTTTATTATTAGTTTCAGGTGTGCAAAGTTATGTAATACCATGTTTCCCTGAAAATAAGACCTAGCTGGACAATCAGCTCTAATACATCTTTTGGAGCAAAAATTAATATAAGACCCAGTCTTATTTTACTATAATAAAAGACTGGGCATAATATAATATAATATAATATAATATAATATAATATAATATATAATACAATAAAATATAATATAATAACAAGTCTTATATTAATTTTTGCTCCAAAAGACCCATTAGAGCTGATTGTCTGACTAGGTTTTATTTTTGGGGAAACACAGTAGTTAAACATTTACACCCCTCACAAATTAATTACCCCCCAAATCTACTATCCCTCTGAAATTGTATATACCTGTTACAATACTATTGACTCTGTTCACTATGATGTACTCCACATCCCATGGCAATATATAGATATAAAAATAGATGATATAAATATAGATAGATAGATAGATATAGATATATAGATATAGATGTAGATATTTATATTTGACATTCAATACTGTTCTACTTCAACTTCAGATGTATAATGTATCGGTCAGGCATCTACATAGTCTATGAAGTGATCCCCCTGATAAGCCCAGTGCCCATCTGGCACCCTACATGATCTTTACAGCATTATTGATTATATTCCCCATACTGTATTTCATAACCCCGTGACTACGAGGTCAATGAAGTTTGTGACCTTGTTGCAACAATGTTGCTCAACTTTTTTGGTATCAGAGGGATTATTCATTATGAATTTGTATCAACTAGGTAATTAACCAAGTTTACTATTAGGAAGTGCTGAAAAGGCTGCGTGAAAAAGTTAAACGAAAACAGCCTGAACTTTTTGCCAACAATTCATGGCTCTTGTATCATGACAATGCACCAGCTTACACGGCACTGCCTGTGAGGGAGTTTTTCACCAGTAAACAAATAACTGTATTGGAACACCCTTCCTACTCACCTGATCTGGCCCCAATGACTTCTTTCTTTATCTAAAAATAAAGGAAATATTGAAAGGAAGACATTTTGATGACATTCAGGACATCAAGGGTAATACGACGACAACTCTGATGGCCATACCAGAAAAAGAGTTCCAGAATTGCTTTAAAGGGTAGGTAGACTAGGCACTGGCTTCAGTGTATAGCTTCCCAAGAGGAGTACTTTGAAGGCGCCCGTAGTGATATTCAGCAATGAGGTATGTAGCACTTTTTCTAGGATGAGTTCACGATCTTAACTGTCAGACCTCATATATTATGATTACTAATTTGCACTTTCTAATCCCTTCACCTTCTCCCCATACCTACCCCCTCCCATCTAGCAACCATCAGCTTTTTCTCTGTGTCTCTGAGTCTATTTCTGTAGTTTCCTCATTTATTCTGTTCTTTAGATTCCACATATAAGTGAGATCATATATTTGTCTTTCTCAGACTAACTAATTTCAGTTAGCATAATATTCTCTAGGTCCACCCATGCTGACATTTATCTACATGGATTATAAACCTAGCTCTGCCATTCACTAGTTATGTGGCCTTGGGCAAGTTACTCTGGTTTCTCATTTCTAAAAGGGAGATAATGATGACTATCATTTCATGCTATTTGATAATTAAATCTGTCAATATATTTAAAAACTTATAACAATGATAGGCACATAGAAAGACTCTATATAAATATTATTATCCAAGCTAGGAAACTCATATTCATCTTTGTCATTTCTTTCTCCTTTATCCCAAAATCTAGTTAATAACCTGGAGTAAATGAATAAAAATTCGATTACTATTTATTACATCTTGGGTTCGTCATCTGTCTTCTCTTTAAAATAAGCTCTATTCACTTCATACCTTTAACATTAGGCCAAAGTCTCACCACACTCTACCAAGGAATCTATGTTGCATAACAGTACCATAGGGAATCAATGACATCTTTCAGCATGTCATCATCACTTTTAAAACTGGGAATGGCTCTTTATTTTTTACAGAGCCAGTTATACATTTTTGGCTCGCTTTCAAATTCATTCGAATTTGATTCTATGATACCTTGCAACCTTGAGTTCTTAATACTCCTACTTTTTGTATGCAAATAACAGGAAACCCTATTCAAGCTGGCTTAAAAATATTAAAAGTATAAATTCACAAAGGCTTATAAGTAGAGCTGGACTTAGAGTCAGTAGATCCAGAGGCTTATAATGTGACAAATAACTCAAGCATTTTCTTTCATTCACACAACTGATCTCATTACAAGACTAGTTGCTCACAAGACAATACAATGGCCTCATGTTTCTGGGTTCATATTGTTCTCCAAAGTGGCTAACTCACCTGCCTTTCCTTTCATCAGCATGAGATTAATATGCTTTGTTCAGGTTATCAACTGGGGTAGAATCAATATTGCAGACTCAACCACAGAATATATTAGAGATGTTAAAATTAGTTGAAAATCACTAAATTCATGTCAATTGACCAATAATTAAAAAATATGTTTGCATTGCAAATTTATAACGTGGACAAACATCAATGAATTATTAAGTTCCTGGGATTGGTACAGCATGATTTGGGTGCTTTCGTATATTATATGGAATATTAGAAGATGATTATTGTGGCAGACAGAGATGTAGGATTGAATCCCAGCTTTATCATTCACTAATAGTTACCCTCACCTATCTTCAGTTTCTTCAATTGTAAAATGGGACTGAATACAAAATACATTTAATAAGATGGTTTTCATATTAAACAAGAATTAAATCCTTGGTCCAGTGCATGGTGCATAGTAAGCCCATGATAAATCTTATTTCATATTTTCAAAATAAATATATGATAGTCAATTAAGGTGAATGTTATAGGAACAATCTCAATAAAATGGAAATATAAGTGACAACAATATTATTTGATTGATTCAATATTATAAAACATATTAGTTAACTGGCATCTCCCGGTTAAAAAAAATTGAGAAAACTAATAAGCTATTTGTAAAAGAATGAGTTAAAATGGTTAACTTTGCAAATATTTGCTTAAAATTGTTAACTCTAATAATAACAGAAATTGGTGTAGTCTCAAGAATTTAAGTGTTTATCTTGCAATTCATTAAGCAAAGATTCCCCCCGCATTCCCCCTGACCTGACATACAGTTAGTTCAAAAGAAGATACAAGGTTAGTACTGTTTAAATTATTAGTATATTCTATGTTATGCGTCTAAATCCATGTGGCTCTAGTGTACCCACTTAGTCTACTGTTCTTCATGGGTCTACAATTTAGATTTAGTCAACTTGAAGCATTGATCAAAAAGAATGACTCCATGCTTCATGTTTTTCCAGCAATCAATATCCAGGGAGCATTGCATAAAGCTGCAATTCTGTTGATCCTTAAAGTATTTCTTCTGCCCCCCTGCTTGAACTTATCCTCTTCAATTCCAATTCAAAAGCTCTTTGGGAATGCTGCTGCCATCTGCTCTTCACTCATCTCCAGCCCAGCAGTGCTTCATTAGTCATCATCTCAGTGCCAACAAAGCCATTGTGGATGGGAATTTTTTCCTCTATGTATATGTATTTGTTACATATACATAGTGATACTGCTCAAGACTGCTTCAAAGTCTGTATATAGTCTATGTATATTTCACTTTTAAAGGCATTGAAGAGGTCTAACATTATCACCACTTAATTGACCGTTACTTTTGTCTCCAGCTTGATGTCTCTTTAAAGTCACTCCTGCTGAAAGGAAACATAGTTCTCTATTTCCTACTTTGTGTGTGAATACAAGAGTTTTGGTGGTGTGTGTGACTTCTATGAAGCAAGTAAGTCCATAATGTCTATACCTGGATTTTTCATCCATACTCAATTTTGTTGTAACTTGGAAAAGTCTTAGGAATTTTATCATCTTAGGCAAAAATATTAAGAGAACAGATATTACTGCTTAAGTTTTCTTTTAATACTGTCTTTGGGATATTAGTTATCTCATTATGTTATTGAGTCTCTTATTTTTGGAAAATGAAAGAAAATTCAAGTTTTAATAAAAACTTAAATTTTGGGGAAGAGTCAATAAATGCTGTGCTTGCCTCATCCTGTGAACACATCAAAATTACATTAAATTATAGAACAATCAACCTGGAGAACCATCTGAACTCCAGCTGAATAGCAGTGTTATAAAATAAGGATATAAAGAAGAAGCCACAACAAGACTGGTATGAGAGGTGGAGACCCTAAATGGGCTGGTCCCATACCAACATGTAGCAGTTGAAAATCGGGAGAGCTATCTAAGTCACAGAGGTTCTCCACCAAGTAACAAAGGACCCCAGTCCCCCACACCAGTCTCACAATCCCAGAGTACTGGAGGTGGGATAAGGAGACCCCACAACTTCTGTCTATGACAAACAGTGGGGATTCCAACCAACTGGGTGGGAAAGAAGCCTGCAGGAAACCCAGAAACTTCTTAAAGGGTCCATGCAGGGATTCACCCTGGACTTGAGTGGAGGGACAGTGAGTCTGGGGGCATCAGAGACATATGAGGGGAGATTGAGTCACGTAACTTTGAGGCAATGACTGGAGGGACAGTCTCTACTTCCCCTGTTTAGGTTCCTCTGCCCATGCAACCAGTAGGAGAGTGCCATCAGGCCAAATCTGAATCTGATTGGCCTGGTGAGCTTTGATGCTCCATCCTGCTACCTTACCCAACTTCCAGCTGAATCTTATGTGATCCAGCAGGTGGCAGCAGACGTCAAAGTGTCCTGCTTTTTTCAGAGCTACTCCAGACTCAGTACTGGTGGCAGCTGTCCTTGGTTTGCAGTATGGCCTCTCCCATGCACTTCCAGGCGCAGCAGAGACAGTGATCAACCATGGATTGCCTTGTGGCTCCTACTAGGTACTCACTGATCACATGCAGTGGCTGACCTGGGCCTACACCAGAGCCTCTCCTAAGAGGCCCCAGAAACTAGATTCTTGGAAATTGGCTTCAGACAACAACAGAGCATCACCCATTAGCCCCACAATTGATACACACAAAGGTTGGTCTCAACAGGCACCAGATCCTGCTGGGGCCAATTCTGCTCCATGGTTTAAGCTCTATGCACAGCAGCCCATAAGCTATAAACATGGCCAAACCCCACAAGCAGTCAGCCTAATGGTCAATACCACCCACTGACATGCCAACAGCAATCAAGACTCAACCATAACAGAAGGGTACACACAACCTACACAAGGGACACTTATGGAGCACCCAGAGAAGGTAACCAGGGAGACTGTGCCACTGAACCCCACAGGACCCCTACTACATAAGGCCACTCAGCCAAGACTGGGGGAATGTAACAGCCTTACCTAGTACATAGAAACAAACACAGAGAGACAGCCAGAATGAGGAAACAAAGAAATACATCCCAAATGAAAGAACAGGAGCAAACACCAGAAAAGGAACTAAACAAAATGGAGGCAAGTGATCTACCAGAGTTTAAAAATGATTATAAGGATGCTCAAGGAGCTTAAGGAGAACTTCAACACAGACATAGCAAGCATAAAAAAGGACATTAAAAACCATTAAAAAAGAACCAGTTAGAAGTGAAGAATACAATAACTGAAATGAAGAATGCACTAGAAGGAATCACCAGCAGACTAGATGAAGGAGAGGATCAAATCAGCAATTTGGAAGACAAGGTAGCAGAAAGAACACAATTAGAACACCAGAAAGTAAAAATCATCTGAAAAATAAGGATGATTTAAGAGACCTCTGGGACAACATCAAGTGTAACAACATTCATATCATAGGGGTACCAGAAAGAGAAGAGAGAAAGCAAGGGATTGAGAACCTACTTGAAAAAATAATGACTGAAAACTTTCCTAACCTGGCAATGGAAATAGACATACAAGTCCAGAAATTGCTGAGTCCCAAACAGTATGAACCCAAACAGGCTCACACTTAGACACATTATAATTAGAATGGCAAAGGTTAAAGACAAAGACAGAATCCTAAAAGCAATAAGAGAAAGGCAACTAGTAACTTATAATGGAGCTCCCATAAGACTGTCAGCTGATTTCTCAACAGAAACTTTGCAGGCCAGAAGAGACTGGCAGGAAATAGTCTATGTGATGAAACGCTAGGACCTACAACCAAGTCTAACCAGTAAGCTATCATTTAAAATTGAAGGACAGATATAGAGTTTCCCAGACAAGAAAAAGCTAAAGGAGTTGATCACCACGAAACCAGTATTACAAGGAATGTTAGAGGAACTTCTTTAAGATGGAAAAAAAATCAAAATAATGAATACTAAAATGGCAATAGCTACATATCTATCAACAATTATTTCAATGTAAATGGATTAAATGCTCCAATCAAAAGACATAGGAGGACTGAATGGATAAGAAAACAAGACCCTTACATACAAAAGACTTCAAACTGAAAGACACAAAAGAGAAAGTAAAGGGATGGAAAAAGACATTTCATGAAAATTGAAATTAAAAAACAACAACAACAAAAACAAAACAAAACAAGGAAAACTGGGATAGCAATACTTTTATACCAGATGAAATAGACTTCAAAACAAAGGCTATAAAAAGAGACAAAGAGGGACCTAGTAATCCCACTTCTGGGTATATATACAAAGACACCCAAAATGCTATTTCAAGGGGATGTGTGCATCCATATGTTCATTGCAGCATTGTTTACGATGGCCAAGATGTGGAGGCAGCCTAGGTGTTTAGAATCCTCCCCAGGATTGGTATCTGGTGTATGGTACTCACTTTAAAAAAAAAAAAAAGTATGATTTTGATTAGGTAAGTGCATTTGAAATAGAAAGAAAAAATTCAAACCAAAATTACTATAGCTTTTTTTTGCTTTCTGGGAATGGTGAGGGGGTGGTCTAGCATAGTTTATATCAGTGAGGAAGAAAATCTTGTTATAACCTCCTTCATCTTACAGAGAATGAGGTGGGAAAGAGTAAGAGTGAAACTCAGAAGATATGGTATATCATTTACCAGACACATTGGGATTTTGGAAATGTGAAGGGAAGCAGAAACTATTTCTCTGTATAGTAATGTACAGGGAACTTTCTGTGAACTGTCGGGGAGAATGAAGAGTAAAGGGAAGGGATGAGAAACAGGGTTGAAAGCCAAAACCTGAACCTAATTTTAAGTTGTTTACTTTTCTGCTACCTGAACATCTGTTAAGTCCCCAAACATCAGTAAAGTCTGGTGTTACTCAAAAATACATGAGTGGCTATTGGTGAAATCAAGGGAAAGTGAGTAACTGTCACATCTGAATGACACAGCAGAAAGAAATGAATAGCCTGGGAACGTGAGATGCCAGGGAATTTACAGATTAGCACAAGGATAGTCCTAAAAAGAAATCAGAATTAAAACAGTCTAACTCTTTGGGCTGTTTCTTAGTTTTAACATGTTATTTATCACTTTCTATTTTTCTACTTTTGTTTGTTTGTTTGTTTTCAATCTGTGAATGGAGTTGTACTTGGGTGAATTCTATGGATTGGCCCCATGCTCCCTTTCCTTTCTCTACATTCTTCATTTAGCTCTGTTTTCTATTTATTGCTGTTATTGTTGTTTCTGAAGTATTTGAAGCAAATATCTGATCATATAATTTCACCCCTAAATATGTCCATGCATATCTTTCAAAATTAAGAACAACTTTATTTTTACAAAATGATGATGCCATTACTACACTCACAGAATCAACATTATTTTGTTAATATCATATAAAATTAAGGCCAATTCAAGTTTCCCTAACTCTGAAAAAATGCCATTTAGAACCAGGATGCTAACAAAGGATACTCATTGTATTTGATTGTAATGTCTCCTAAGCCTCTTTTATTTTATAATAATTTAACCCATCTTTTTCTTTTGTTTTTCCTCATGTATTTGAATTGTTGATGAAACCTGGTTACTTGTCCCATAGAATAGTCTGTTTTCTAAATGTATATGTTTGTTTCTTCTTGGTGTCATTTAACCTGTTTTGTTAGCCCTGTATTTACTGTAAAGTAGAAGTTAGTCTAACTTTCCATTGATTAGGTACAGGTTCAATTTCCTGGAAAGAATACTTTATAAAAAATAATATGTAATTCTGTGTGAATACTTCATGTTGTATCACATCAGGAGGCACCTAATGTCGAGTGGTGTTATTAATCAGTGTGTTCAGGAAATGGAATCAAGAAAAACTTTATAAAAGGCACAACACTATCTTTTTGACCCCTTGCCCTGCATTATTTTTCCTTCTCCTTCTTAGGAATGCGGCATAAGGTCTGAAGGTTCAGCATCCACTTTGTGATCATGAGGACAAAAGCCACAGACAAAGCAAGAAAATAAAAAGGGCATGGACCTAGTATGGTGAAGATAGATGCAGTCCAGAGCCAATCTAATCCTTGATTTGTTGTTGTATGAAAGAAATGAATCCCTTTTTTAAGCTGCTATTATTTGAAATTTCTGTAGTACACAGCTAAATGCCATACTGATTCACCCTTTCTTCCCATCCCCCTTAGCCACACTAGTTCAGCAAGTACCAGAAATCATCCTAGTGGGATGGAGCCTCACTTGTTCTTATTAGTGAGTGACTGTACCATACTGGTCTCCTCAGTAAGATTTCAAACCAATGTCCATGCCTTAATTTCTTAACTTAAAAAATGTGAATATTAACAGAACCTACTTTACAGTTTTATGATGAGAACTGTGTTAAATAATTCAAATAAAATAATGCAACTAAACCATAGGATCTGGAATATAGTAAGTAGCCCAAGAGTAATAGCTATTGCTCTCTTTCCATTATCCCTCCTGATCATTGAAACTAGCATCAGGGTGAGGTAGTAACTGATATTTATTATCACACAGGAACCTCACAATCATTTTCTTTGTCACTTATTACTGAATAATCATCTGAGGTACTCTCTTGTGAAGCTATTACTACCTGACATTTTACATAGGAATCATTTGTTCATGAAAAGAAAAACCATTGTAATGCAGAAGTGGAGACTAAAATCATATTAAATTATGTTAGTATCAAGATAGAGGTCCCCCAAAAGGGGGCAAGGGAACATATTACAGGGAGCTCAATAAATATGTCATCAACAGCTAAGTCCATATTTGTTCACTATAAATTTGTATATTAAAAGCAAGGCCATACTGAATATGTGGGACAGCTATGGCAGATGTAGATCTGCTAGCTGAGAATTATGAATTTATCAACATGGTGGAAAATTTTAAGACAAAATAATTTTCTAGCAATGTCTCAAATCTATTAAAAGCTGATAAAGCAATAAATCAAATTTGATTTATCTAAAAGAAGACTCTGGTTTGGCCAAGAAAGAACAAATTTATGTCGAACCTGCATTGGAAACATAAACAATTTACGGAAAAGGAAAGCATCTGCTTGTTCAGGGAGTCATAATAAAGGCTCTGAAAGGGAAGTGTGCAGACCTCAAAGGCGTTTGAGACACTTATGAATGAACAAAAAGGACGTCATCACTTGGCAAACTAGATTGCCCTATAAATCACAAAGCATAAAAACGTTATGATAGAGATCTGACTTTCCGCATGGTGGAGTACGGAGGTTGACAAATCCACTTGCTAAAAAGCAACTCTAACATGGAGCAAATATACCAAACTACTAATGTCATTACCATTATGGAATTTCAGCAAGGGTATCAACAAACTGAGAAGCATTTATTATTGAAAAACACATTTATTAATGAACTTTGAGTAAGAACAGTGCAGATATGTGACATTCTTGCGAGTCGCTGCTTCCCTTCCTCCGTATTCACAGCCTGAGTTCTATTACCTTGGTACTTCAACCAAGGCATGGCAAGCCAAGAAAACTAGCAGTTTTGTCACTGGTGGAAGAGACTCACTTGGTTTAAGCGTCAAAGTGCGATTCAGTAGCAAGCAAACAGGGAGGGCCAGTGGACTAACTACGCAGGGATTTAACAGAAGGTTCTGGGGGGTGAGACAGCCATAGAGCACAATAAACTCACCACATATCCAAGATCCATGAGAGGCTACATTCATGTACATGAGTGACCAGAGTGGACACACTGCACCCACACATACCTCGTCCATAGGACTGGCGGGGCCGAAGACACTCAGAAGAGTTAAGAGACAGCCCAGAAGAACATAAAAGGTGAGACATATTGACTGTGCTCTTCAACCCACAAATCCATCAGCCCAGGCTTAAAGCTTTATTGGCTTCAAGTTTTTGAGCACAAACTGATCAATCTTTTGGTGATCTCCAAGTTATGATGACACAGGAAACATAGTTAAAAGTAAAACCAAACAAAAATTTGAGCAGTGATCAACAGCCATACATTACTGGGGAGATGTACTTCATAAATTTAGCCTAGGCAAAATTATAAACAAACAAACAAGAACAAACCATAAGGAGGTAAATGCCAAATCCAGAATTGTTATATAGTGTCAAAAATATCTAGTATTCAACTAAAAGTCATGAGACATGCAAAGAAACAAGAAAGTATGACCCAAATTACCTAGAAAGTACAAAAAAACACACAGTAAAAAAATTAGAGTTAATAAGATAGTTTAACAAAATCTATGGCAACATGATGAGAATTGCAAAATTAATAAAGTTATACATGTATACAATAAACAAGTAAAATATTACATTAAAATAACATTCACAATAGCAATAAAAATGTAAAGTATTCTTGAAACAAATCTAGGAAAATGCAAAGGTCTTTATGGAGAAAATTGTAAATCTTTATTGACGTTCATAGAAGGTTCACTGTATAAAGAGATATACAAGTTTGTGTGTGGATTGTAAGACTCGATGCTATGCATATAACAAATTTTCCCAAATTAATCTATAAATTCAATGCAAGTCCAATCAAAATACAAGCAACTGTTTTATGGAACTTGACAATGTGACCCTAAAGTACATGGCAAAGATAAGAGGCAAGAATATATAAGACAATTTTTAAAAACAAAAAAATTGTCCATGGAATGTGCACAAGTATTTATTAAGGCTTACAATAAAGCTATAGTAATGCAGTTTATGGTAACTTCACAGAAATGTACAAATACTCCAATGGAACAGTATTTAAAAGCAGACCCACATATGATTTGGAAATTTCAAATCTATCTGTACGTGAAAGAAGTTATATTGCAAATCAGTAAGGAACCAATAAATGATTTTGTAAATCAGATGATAAATCATCAATTGGGGAAACAATTTAGATTTCCAGCTCAAATTTTATATAAAATAAAATCCAGAAAAACAAAATTGCAAATTATTTGTAAAAGAAAAGCAGAAAATATATTTTTTCCCATTGGAAAATATAGGAAATGTGAATACTTTTTTTAAAAATCATACATAAAAGACAACATTAATAGTGTAGAAAAGCAAGTACCAAACTGAAAGAAGATATTTGCAATCAATGTCACTGCCAAGCAAAACAGAAAACATACAAAAAGCAGTTTGATATCATTAAGAAAAAGTCAAATAGAAATTATAGACAATTCAAATAAGAGAAAACCCAAGTGATCAGTAAACACATGTTTACTTTTTGAGCCTCATTATTATTCAGGGAAATAAAAATTGAAAAAAAGATGAAATAATATTAAACATATACCAGACTCACTAAGATTTGTATACCGTATATTCTGCTAATGTGAGAATAAATCAGTTTAATTATTTTCAGAGACATTTTTGTTTTAAAAAAATTTTAGAGAAATTATCAAATACACAAAAGTAGAGAGAACAACATAATTAATGTCCATGTACACAATACTCAGCTTTCATAATTTTCAACATTTTGCCAAATTATGTCACCTACACTCTGCCACTCTCCTAATTCCCCCAGTTTTTGCTTGTTTGTTTGCTGGATTGTTTTAAAGACAATGTCACAAATTTTGTTATTTTATCTGTTTAATATTTTTCTATGTGTCTCTGATTAAAATGGACATTCTTTACACATATGCCTGACATTATTACTGACTTAAAAAGTAAACAGTTAATCCCAGAACTTATTAAAATTGTTTTAACAATTTTGTTGCTCTTGTTATAGGTTTGAAGTCTGAATGTTGTATTTACTGGTTATGTCTCCTAGGTCTCTTAAAACCTATAAGATCCCCTTTCCTTCTTTTTTATCACTATGAATTTAGTATGTTAGAAAACTGGATCATTTGTCCTGTAGACTGTCTCACATCCTGGATTTGACTGAATGCTTTCTTAGTGTGCCTTAACTTGTCCTGTTATCTTATAAACTAATAATTAGATATTGCACTATTTTTAGGTTGAGATTTAACATTTTAGACATTATTATTTTATAGGTGGCATTATGTGCTTCCTATTCCCTCACATCTTGAGGAACATAATGTCTGTTTATTGCAGTTTTAGTAAGACCGAATCACAGGTTTCAGGTACAGATTGCAATTTTGTATCCTTTGGTACAGTTGACGAAAATTCCATCATGCAACAAGTTCTTTTCCCAATAATTACCCCAAAGAAATTCTAAATAATATGTATAAGGAAACATGTAAGAAAGTTCACTGAAGCACTGTGCTGGAACTGAATAGCTTCTGTTTGCGTCTTTAATTCCATTCTCCTTCTTCTCTAGCTATGTCCCTGGGAGGCTGAACTATATGAATAGTATTAATGGTTCCTTTGCCTCTGGCTTCTGGTTGTGGTCATCTCAAGACGAATACAAATGTGAGATCTGACAAAGACAAGAAAGAAAGATCTGGGAATTTCTTTCCCAAAACACACACACACACACACACACACACACACACACACACACATCCTTCTTTTTAAGTTGCCTCTATTTAAGGCAGTGACATTAAGCTAACCATGAGCTCTTTCTACTTAGTCTCCAGGTACCACTCCCTTCCGTTTTTATATCTCTCGAGACTGAGTTTGATAATTAGCCCTGAAATCGTGAAGTAACACTTGTTTTCCTACACCTTGCCATTTCTTTGCAAATAGTCCCTTCATGAAATTCTTTCACAAATTATTCATCTTGAGCACACTATCTATTTCCTGCTACAATTTAGACTGATATATTTATCAATGGAAAAATATTGGAAAACCTGTAAATGTTTATTCATGCATTTGTTCACTCATTGGACAAATGATTATTTATGCCAGGTACTCTTCTAGGCATTATCAATATGGTCATGAACAAAACAAAGTCCCTGCTCTCACTGAGTGTATGTTTTAAACATAAATAAATAAATAAATAAATAAATAAATATATACACACACACACACGCATATACATATACACATACACATACACACACACAACGGATATAAGTTCATCAATAGGAAAAGTGAGTTTGGCATATTCATACAGTAGAATTCTATGCAGCAGTTAAATTACCTGAACAAAAGACACATATATCAACAGGGGTATAATGAATGAAATAGTAAATTTCAGAATGATAAGAATAATGCTGATTATCTAAAGTTTAAATACAAAACTCAGCTGAAAACTTACACACAAAAACATACAATAACTGAAACAAGCATGGGATTAGTACACATGAATCTTAGGATTGTGGTAAATTCTGGAAGGGAGGGAAGGTAATGGAAGCAGGTGAGGACTGCAAAAGTCTCCAACTCTACCTATAATGATTTTTTTTGTTTAGTTAAAAAAATAAAGGATTTAAAGAAAATATGCATTATTTTTCCTAAAGTTATTTATTGGCACATAGGTATTTGTTAAACTGTTCTTTATACTTTTTGATGTAATTGAAATAGTTTATCTTTAAAAACGATGATTTCTCTTAAATTCAGATTCTAAAAGAAAAGCAACAGGAGCTCATATATACTGAGAATAGATTAGCAGTTGTCAGAGGTGGGGGTGACAGGGTGGGAGAAATAGGTGAAGGGGGTATAAGTTAATAGGAAAAAAATTTTTCTCACTGTTTATATATGGAAGAAGCACAAAATAAAATAAAAATGGGAAAAAAATGTGGAACTCTGGAACAGAACTGCCTTTAACGGACAAAACTTGGAAATAATTTTAACTATATTGTAAGAATCTAGTCTCTCACTTCTTCTGTCTCCATTGGTTACTGTTCTGATTTGCCTATTGTGACATGCACCTACTTGCCTCACTATTCATAAGGCCTTGATAAGAATCCTACTTGAAAAAGCCCCACCTCTATACCTCTCTTTGGATGATTTATATTTTCATATTACTAAATTCATGTTCATTTAGTTTTGCCCACATCTAGATCTGTCCATGGTGTTGTCGTCTAGGCCGAATTAACGCTTTGTGTCATTTCACAGCCATTCTAAGTAGAAAGATATTTCAAGTAAAGAGAAAAAGATGATGATTTCAAAAGCTAAGAATTCATTTTAGTTTAAAGGTAACATTAAATATTACTGGACAATTCTGATACTAAATATTAGTTTATAACATATAACTCCAAGCGTTTAAACCATTTGATGAATTTTGATCCATTCACTGGTCAGTAGTTACTGTTTCGGAAGCAAGCCATGGTGGATGAGGCTTGTACTAACAAAATAATGATACCTGATACCCAGTTTCAATGGTATGCCTATTTATTCAACAGTTAAATTTAAATCATCCATAAAAAAATAAAAATTAGTTCAACTGGATATATAATCTATCAGATTTATGTGGTAAATGTGGTAATATTTACCATATTTAGAAAAATGGGATAAAATGATAATAATTTCTGAATTTTTCACCTTAATTGGGAATTAACAGGAGAACAATTCATTAAACAGATTAAGAACTAGAAGATATTCACCACTGAAATTTATTTTAGTAAACTATTTTTCAAGGGATAAACAATCCAGACTGGGATTTGCTTTATAAACACTAGAGAATTACAGAAATGTTGAAAATGCTGAGCTCTAAATAAGTTGAACAAAACAATTGAGCACATGTCTTAACCAGATGCCTACCTTGATTATTTTTATGAACAGCTATTCCGCTGCCCAGTTTTTATGTGCAGTTTTATTTTACATATGTGCACGAAAGAGAAAGAAAAATGGGAGAAAGTTCAACATTAACCATATTTAGCATTCCCTTAAGGCATAACATATTTACCAGTTCAGTCACAAATTGTTTTAGAGAAAACTGGTTGAAATTATTGTAGCTGTTAAGCATGTTATCTTGTACTGAGAACTAACATGAAAGATGATAAAGTCCATAAGGGTATTATCCCAAATTCCTAAAAAAAAAAAAAAAAAAAAAAATCCTGTTTAAAAAAAAAAAAAGGGAAGAAACTAAACCAAAAGTCATCACCACCATCAACCAACAACAACAAAGATCAAAGGGAGAAATATTCCTCACTAAAAAATAAGCACTCAGAATATCTAGCATTTAAGTCCAAGCTGAATTTGAGCGTATTTATGTAAGATG
This sequence comes from Rhinolophus sinicus, assembly GCF_036562045.2. Taxonomy (NCBI): domain Eukaryota; kingdom Metazoa; phylum Chordata; class Mammalia; order Chiroptera; family Rhinolophidae; genus Rhinolophus; species Rhinolophus sinicus. Next base: position 173,041,635 of record NC_133751.1, on the reverse strand, counting down.
CACTCCTGTAGGCTAGTGTGACTAGACTATATTGCTTGCTATACTCTGTCTTCAAAGAGTGAAAATCAAGAAGTTCTATAAATCATGAAATATTGAATCAGCCACCTATATTGATTATTAATATGACCAGGACAACTTTACTGACCTTTTCTGCTGTATCATAATTCATTTGGTCAGAAGCCGACAATCTTGGTTAAAAGTGAGTTTCCAACAGTGGCAGTCTTTGCTGATGAGCAAGTGCCAAAACCATGCTGACTTGAAAATGACAAATGACCTTGCCAAATCCACCTGAGACTTTACTGAGTTCTTGGCCCTAAAAAAACATCTCCTAATGGATGATTCACAAGTTCTGTGAGATTCTCAGCAAAATTCTTTCTTTTCAGGGATGTACAGCTAGCTGTATTTTTGATATCCTAGCAGAAATAGAAGTTTGTTGAACAGATGAACATAGCCAAGAGAGGACTTGCCCCTGTGTTATGGAACATGGACATGGTTTCTTTTGTAAAACATGTTATTGAAGGATAATATACGAAACATAAGTAACACTGCAGCCATTGTAAATGCAGTGTGTTGACTTTTCACAAGCAGAACACACCCTTTCAATCAGCTCTTAGAATAACAGAAAAATATAAGCACTCCAGAAAGCCCCCCCTTGCATCCTTCCAGTCACTGCTTATACAATGCCTTGTCCAACAGCATAGCTTTACCTGTGCTTGTACGTTATATAAATGAAAGCATATGCTATGAGTTCTTGTTGTGATTGTATTGCTTATCATTATTACATGTGTTTTCTATACCTCTTGTGTATGTACATTTTAATAGATACAACTTTTTTTCCTTCTAGATTTCATTAGATATTTCCCAATCCTAGATCATGCTAATGTGCCACTTCCAAGGTAAAATATAATCAGAAGATATAGACCTCAAAATATAAGTTTTGAGAAATCTTTTGGAAAACACATGGGAATTATTCCAGTTGCTTAAGTCAAATAAGAAGTCACTAGAATAAAGATTCAACTGAGTAAGAATGCTATTGGTAAAAGTGCTGAAAACTGACCACTAAATTCACTATGTACACTTAACAAGCAACTGAACAGTCGAAATAAATAATAATAATTGATCATTTTAAAGGCTTTATATACAAATCATTGAACACTGAAGTGAAACATTTTGCACTTGCAACTTCATATAGTCACTGAGTGAAGAATAAAGCTCACACCTTTGACCTCGTATATATCTCCAAAAAATATATTGTGAGAATAAAAGATATTATTCAGTTGAGCAAAGCAGTGAGGGAAAAGAGAAAGGAGAGAAAAAGAATAGACTCAGAAAGTTCACCTGCAAATATGTATTAAATATGTTTATGCAACTTTATACTTAATACTAAATGTTGTTGTGTTCTTTCTTTTAGCAATCTTGACTCCATGTTTGAAATTTTAAATTCTTACAGTTACTGGCAAATTATTGGTTTAGTACTGGATATAAATAAGTTGTCTTAAATTACAAGTTGTCACCATATTTTGGACAATATTAATATTTCTCAGAGTTCACTTTAAGCAATGAAGTCTTTATTACTTTTTTTCAACATTCACATAGTATACCATGTTTTCCCGAAAATAAGACCTAACCGGACAAGCAGCTCTAATGCGTCTTTTGGAGCAAAAATTAATATAAGACCCAGTCTTATTCTACTATAATATAAGACCTGGTCTATAATATAATATAATATAATATAATATAATATAATATAATATAATATAATATAATATAATATAATATAATATAATACAATACCGGGTCTTATATTAATTTTTGCTCCAAAACACGCATCAGAGTTGCTTGTCCGGTTAGGTCTTATTTTCAGGGAAACAGGGTATATTGATCAACTAATAGTTAAAAGTCACTGTGTGAGATATGGTCTGTAATGAAAAACGCATCCTATTAGTTTATTTGCTTCTCTCCTTTCTTCCTACCTTCTTTCCTTTCATTCCTTCTTTGTTTCTTCCTTTCCTTCCTTGCAGAAAAGTTTAGTCCTAACGGCAGTGTGTGGAACCGAACAAGACAGACATTAATAAGGGAAGGAGGTGAGATGGTACAGGCTGAGGTTTAGAGCCTGAACAGAGCTGACAACAGCATCTGTGCAAGAAGCGGTGGAAGCAGCCTTGAAGACAAAAGATGGTTTACATATGAAGAGGATTTATATACAGCAAAGATATATTTATAGAAGATATAACTATATTATATATCTATCATAAGCAAATATATTAAATAGATATATCACTGTTCATGAAGGAAGTTACAAGTATAGGAAGAAAGAAAACTATAATTAAAACTGTAGTGTAATTGTAATTGGAAATATTGGTACGAACACATAATTTTCTGTATGTGCATGAAGATATAAAAATAAAATATAAATACAAATAGGTGTCAGCTAAGAAGGCCTGGGAACAGTGACCCACCTCCTCCATAAAGCAATGAGTACACCTGGGCCCAGAACTTGGTTTCTAAGTACATTCTTCATGAAAAGAAACTAGGGCTTCACCAAAAAATTGGGGATTACAAGATTAGGGCAAGGAATGACTCAAGGAATAACAGAATAACTCTGGAAATTTCTTGTGCAAAAAGTAATGAAGGAATTCAGCATCATTTCCATGGTTTTCTTACAAGACATAACCTGATTCTAAATTGAGAAAAACTAGACAAATCCAAATTTGAGGGAAATTCTGCAAAACAAATTCTGCAAAATACTGCCCATAGCCTTTGTAAAAGTCAAGGTCACAAAAGTCAACAAAATACTGAAGAATTATTTCAAATTGAAGTAAATGAGACAGAGAACTAAATGCAACATGTGATCCTTAGCTGGATCATATTACTATCAAAGACATTATTAAGGATAATCGGAGAAACTTGAATGGGTCTGTGGATTTTATAGCAATTTTAATGTTAATTTCCTGGCATGGATGGTTATGCTGTATTTATGCAGGAAAATGTTGTTTGTAGGAAGTACACTGCAACTTAGCGTCTAATACTTTAGGGACAAAAAAATGGTTTTTAGTACTGTACTTATAACTTTCCTGTGAGGTTGAAATTATTTTAAAATAGAAAACTGAAAACAGGGAGGAAGAATTAGTGTTTAATGGGTTTGGAATTTCAGCTTTGCAAGTTAAAAACTTTCTAGAGATCTGTTGTACAACAATACAATTATGTTTAATACTTCTGAACTAAACATTAAAAAATGGTTAAGATGATAAATTTAATGCTCTATATTTTCACCACTATTTTTTTAAATGGTGACATAAATTAACGAACAAAAAGATTAATGTTGTTTAGGAGGTAAATTCTCAATACTGAATAGTGCAGTTTTTAGAAAATGCAGATGCCCAAATCCCAACAACCCAATACTCTAGGTTACGGTTTGGGATTTTGGGTCTGGATTACGGTTTGGGATTTTTCACACGTAGTCAGGGATGTGAAAACACTGATTACACTCCACTACTTACAAATGGGTAACAAGAGCTACACTAGAGTGGAAAAAGCAACTGACCCAGTTCAGAGCGTTCCACTTTCTGGTTTTATGACCTTGGACAAATCACATCAACACTCTCATCGTTAAAGCCGTCATCTCTAAAATGGGGATAATAATTCCTGCCTCATGATGTTGCTGAGCTGCTCTCAGGAGATAATGTAGATAAAAGCACTGCAGAAATATAAGGCAATATTATAATGCAGGAAACTAATGATTAAATTTCTCCACTGTAAAACGAGTCAAATAAAGTATGATAACTATATCATGTCACTAAAGTGCAACAATAGACTCCAGTGAGCCATTCCACAGTTTCAGATGATACATCTGAGTGATTCCTGGCTTTGGAGCATATAAATTCAGAACCTAGTAAGCAAATTACTGAAAAAAACTCTCACAATTTCTGTGAATGTGAGACCTAAGTGAAATCCCATTAGCAAGCTTAAATCTGGTGACGTTTTCATCTCAGTGGGCCCTTTTTTAGAACCATGTGTGGGATCTTACACTGGGGGGGGGGAATGGAAAAAGATAAGATAGTACATTGAATGATACAAAAGATCTGGTCTCTCACAGTCTTTAGCCAAAATGGCTCCCATCTGGCTTCCCAAGCAATTGCTGGTGGTCAGACTAAATAAAGATTATTGTCCATACGCCATTGCTAATAGGGCTGTGACTTTGGAGGACAAACTCATAGGTTTTAGATCACGGAGACTTGAGGTCAAATGCAAGCCCCACTGAGCAACCTTGGACATGGACAATTCCCCCTGTCTTTTCTGTAACAAGCGTTAACCCTTAAGATAGCAGCTGGGAGAGTCTTCAGAAGGTACTAACTTGACCTCAAAGTTACTTGATAGACAAATATTGCAAAAGTAAATTGATTAATATAAGTAAGACCACTAGAGCTAAAAGTACAGTTCAGATTTGCAGACAATACCTCAACAGTGTTTTAAGAGATGTTAAATTATGTATAAAGCACTTTGTTGAATTAGGGGAGTGTAAGGAGATTTTTAAAATATCAAGACCCCATAGCCAAAACCCAAATTATACTCTTTCCTTAAAATTCACCCAACACAGCACCAATTCTCAGTTAATATATTGTTTGTAGAATTGTATTATATCACTTCCAATTTAGACTCAGAAAAAGAAGAACAACAACAAAACTCTGTTTTGGGCATAGTAGTCAGCATACGAATGCTTAAATACAGGGACTAAAGTCAGTTGAAATATTCTGTGGTCTTCTGTCTTATATCAGAAAGCTAAAATTCCTAACTCTCATGCTATGGATCAATTCAGACTACTTATAGTAGTAGCTACTGGTCTTATTGGTCAACATTTTTGTAAATCCATTCAAGATTTTAAAAAAACTCATTTCAGAAATTTTTTTTTCATAATTCTTTGAAAAGTTTATACTCTCTATTTTACTTCTATAACATTTACAATTGAAATATAAAAATCACCCCTCCTATGATATAAAAAGTCAATTGGCTTTAAAATACTCTCTGTGGAATAACTGAAAAGTTCTTATTTCCTTACTCTTATTAAAAATAATGATCTCAAATATTAGTAACCATTCTACAGATTAATTCATTAAAACTTTCAAGGGCATTTCAGAATTCAAAATTGTTAATGTTGCTCATATTAGTGTTACTTTGTTCTTTGTCACATTATATCAGTCATTAGGTGTCTACAAGGGTTTTGAACATTCAATGGAATTGTTATTATTCTAAATACATTGGTGAACAACATGTAGTGAACAGATAGTTAAAATATTTTGTAACTAGTCATATAAAAATGCGAAACATTACAACTTTTTATTCCCTTACTGTTTAAAAAGACCATAAATTTTCTAATCTTCCTCACTTTATTTCCATGAAAAAATGACAGGTACAGAAATGTCTGCAGGGAAGAAAACATGCTGATTAGGAAGGGTTTCATGCTATCATTTTAGATTTTTAAAAAAAGTGATTAAGTACTTTTTCTTCCTTTACAATAGTCTGTTGATTTTCTTAAATACCACAAAGCAATTTAGAGAAAAGAGAAAGGAAAAAAAAAAAAAAAAAAAAGGACTGTATTTTTATTATGGTAAAATGATGGTGTTGGAGAATTGGAAAACAAGGAACCATTTGGCTTGATTGATCTTGGTTGTGCAATAATTTACAGCACGTATCTCCAAGGTTTGCATACAGTATTTTGGTATTTTGGAGTAATTATCACTGTGAAACTTTCACAAGTACACCTCATTTCCACAAGTAATTAAGGTGACCTAGTTATGTCTGCAGAAGGCTTAGTCTGTGAATAATGCAGACCCAGGGGAGACTAACAGGTCACTAACAGCAACCAATCTAACTGATGGAAAAGAGGAAGAATCTTGTAGATTATATTTGCCCTATACAATTATAATACTATTTTTAAGATGCATAATTTTATCACTAGTATTCTAAGAACATAGAAATCATTTCCTTTGAACTATTCTTGGTCTCAACCAAAGCTTCTTTTAAAACCTGAAGTGTTGAGCATGATAAACTTATCATTAGTCATAAAGAGAACTGAGATTCGTCTTTCAAAATGAAATGCAATTGTGTTGATTTTCAAAAGCATGTTTAAAAAATTGTTTCTATTTGCATATGATTAACAAATCATTAGCGGGGGCTTTCGTGTTTATAGATTATTGTTTATTTACAAGGCATTACAAATACTGTACCCATAGCAAAGTGTTGCTCGCCCCAATAATCATTGCCTCCTTCCTGAAGACAGCCCTGAACTCAAAGACCCACATCCTCCATCCACACAAAATCAATATTCTGGCAGCTGTCTGATCTTACTGAAAGAGGTAGAGAATCTGGTTTCTCGTACCCACCTGCAATATGCAGCTTCTGTCCTTTTTTTTTTTTTTTCCCCACAACCTTGAAATTTGCTGCAAAAAAATCGATGCATCAGAAATACTACACCAACAATACAATCTTGCTCAATGTAAAAAGGTCACAAGCATGTTTATTTAAAGCCTGACTCAGGTTAATTAATGGACACAATTTTTCAGAAAAACCAAATCAAAAGTCAATTGAAATATAAAATAGATCAAATAATCTGAAGTAGATTTAAATACAGATTTTTTTTTTTCCTCCTCATGGCACTATGGCTGGGAAGACATGGATAATATAGTTCACATTTTACTTACAAATGAGTTTTTCATCTCTACTCCGGGAAATACTAACAAATCAAACTCAGTTTCTTAAATGATGTTGTCTGTGCTCCTAGACATTAAAATTCTAATATAGCTCAAACTGAAGCATGTTCAAAAGAAAAATGTATGCTATTAAATATGCAAAGCACTTGCATTCACTCTTGAATCATTATTCAATTAATGAATGACTTATTATCATACCATAAATGGGGATGATACTTGCATAGTAGCTCTAGTTGCTTAAGGGTGAATGTCATGTGCATTTTTCCTGGAGTCCTTAATAAGTGACACACTTGTGTCATTACATTTGAGGTGAAGCAGAAGCCTCTGTCAGATTCGATTCACATGGGCAATCCCCAGTGGCTAAACATCTGATTAACTAGCGAAGCCACTGTCGTTAACAGCTGTATCTTTGGAAGCTTGGAAGTATTCAGCCTATTTAGTAACTGAATGCATTATCATAATCACTCTCTCCCTTTGGCTCCTGTCCAGGAGATATTAACTACTACCCAGATAAATTACTATTAAAATGGTTAGGCATAAATGAAACAGTGTATGTGTGATTTACATTGAACTGTATAGCCCATATGTTCTATTTGCCTCCAATAAAAACCATTTTAGTAACTTCAAGACAAGCTTTTTTGATCTTTTCATTTGTAAATTTGCTGGGTTGGTTTAGCATAATCCCTTATATTTCTATAATGAGACCCTGTAGAGAGGTCTATTATTAGTTCTACTATTTTCAACAAAGTATATTCTACACCTTGTGAGCACAGACAAGTGCATTTGGGTGACCTGTTAAGCTTCCAACAGGGTGTGCATTTTAATTATTTGCAACTTTTAATGAGACAATTATTCAAGTTTATCACATTTATAAACTACGATTATAAAAAAAGCAAAGCACTTAAATGACCCAAAATATCCTATCTTGATAAATGTTATCAATTTTGTCACTATGACCAATTAACATAGCTGTAGAAGAATTGCCAAACAAATATAGTGCCTGCAGGTAAATAAAACCCCCTGACATAAAATGCAAAACTGTACCAAAATCTAATGATATTTTACCTACATAAAAATGAGAAAAATAATTTACTCAATTTAATTTTATATTTAACAAAATTATTTCAATCTTATTTCAAGCAGAAAATTCATTTTTCAGTCTAACATGCTAAGTATAAATATCATTATTATTATATCTTGTCCACTATTCTATTTTACTCAATCCATTAATCTATCATAACCTTCCATTATTCTCCAGAACAAAATTTTAATTTAGAATTTAACAAAAAGTTTTATGCTTCTTTAGTGTCCTTTGTTATGAGTAGCATGGGTTTGGAAGGGGCACTCATAAATAAAAAGTCAAATGAATTATAAAGGCAATATTTTTCAATAACAAAATAATTTAATAAAATTTTGCAAATCTACATCTACTTCCTAAGTCATATGACAGCAGGAATGGAAACTGTAAGGGAACATCAATGAAAAGTGCTTGGAGAACTTAATGACTTAAGCTAAATGAAATGAAGATCTTTAAAAGTGTAGTACTTCTCTGAAATGATAATCCCAGTAGTAAATGTCATCTAAATCCAAAGCATGCTTTCTAAATATGGACTGCAAATACCTAGACTAGGAAGAAGAAGCAGAATGGCTAACTTATATGTGCTCTAGGCAGGTGCCCAGTAATGACCAGTTGGTTTAGGGGTTTCAAAAACAAACATTACATATACATTTATCTCTTTACAAGAACAGTTTCTAATAATTTAGTCTTTTCTTTTACATCTGTAAGTATCTTGTATTTTCTCCAAAATTAGGTTTTCAGGAAGGAATTGCAGCAAAATTTTATATATATATATATATATATATATATATATATATATATATATATATATATATAAATCTTTGGCTTTAATAAAGAATAAAAAAGCATTTATTTGAGTAAAGGAGTGATTGCAATCCAGAAGGTACAGATTCAGGGAGCAACTTGAATTGTGCTCTAAAGGAAACAAAGAAAAGTAAGGTTTATAAATGGCAAGACCATTAAAGCAGTTCTCATGTAAGTCTTCCATGTAAATGAAGGATGTTGGGTGGGTCAGTTGGGATTGGTTAGGCCCACTGTGTAAATGGAGGAAGTTGGTTCTCAAAATAGATTGGTTCTTTTCAAGGTGAAGAATGCAGATGGTCTGGTCACTATAATGAGGAGGAAAGAGAAAGTAAAGTCCATATGTGTCCATGTGGCAATCATTGATCCAGGATGTTTGTTGTTTGGCCTTGAGCAGAGTTCAGCAACAAGTCAGCAACTGAACACTAGTTTCAACATCTACGACATGAGACACGCATAGGCCCCATTTCCTCAATGGCCTCCCGGCTCCATTTTAAGTGACACTCTTAGCGATGCTTATTCCATTTTATCTTCTCCATTCTTATATTAAAGAATGTACTTTAAAAGCAACAAAATGGAGATAGCATCAGAAATTAATGAAAACTATCACAATTCAATTAATGTTATATTTTATTGTCCATGACTTTAGGGAAAGCATTTTCCTGATTAAATGTACAGTATGCTCTTCAAAACTGTTAGAGTCTCTCCAAAGGACAGACTAATTACCAACTGTTAATATTAAGAATACACTTGGGGCAGAAAAATAGGACTTCAATTTACAGTAATAATTTTGGGATGGAGTGATTCCAGCCTTAAATTGTCACAGCTGCTCAAAGTGTGATGACAGCCATGAAAATAAAATAAATACAGTTATACCTACCCAGTAGATCTTAAGACACTTTGCCAAAAAATGTAAAGTATTTATTATACTTTCACAAACTATAAAGTGAGACTGATATCTTATGCTTGCACAGGGGTTATCACACACTGTTTTTAGCTATGACATGAATATATTTTTGAGAATTGAACAAAGCAGCATTTATATTTAATTGTCTCTCTGCTGAATATTATTCATAAATATTTCTTATTTTTAATCACTGATAGCCAAACCAAATAACCTCCAAATTTTTCAAACATAAACACTTTTATCTCAGACTAGTTTGTATTTTTCTGACAGGTTGAATGATCTTACCAATACCATCACCACTACCCTTCCATCCCCAGAATTTTTGCTTCAGTTAGCTGAAGGATTTCCAGGTGTCCAGACATCTGTTTCTGCACAGACAGACTTATAGGCAAGTAAAAGAAGAGTATTCAAGTTACTTGGCACAAAGCTAACACGCTTCCTGCCTCTGAGTCTCCTGCCAAACCCAAACCTCCATGGGTTAATTGCATGGATGAAAAGCTTTTAGGTATGATCTCACTCTTCATTTGTTAGGGTAGGAGAATTTTTCTCCCTCCATGCCTGCATAAACTCAATCTGGTCATCCTCATGTAAAATGACTTCTCTATCTGCAAAGGAAGAGACCAATCTCATTTCACAACTTGATTCAATCTGTTCACATACAATAGAAGTACCTTCCACTAATCTGGCAGTTTACTTTACAAAGCATTTGTACTTGCACCATCACTTTACATCCCCACCACCCTGTGACATAGAGAGCTAGTTCTTTTCACAGAATAAAATTTAAACATGAATTTTCTTTGTCAAAAGTGCTTCTATTTATATTTATCATATTTGGTTATTTTAAATTGCAATATTAGGTTTTGTTAGAACCTTTCTTTCCTTTTTTTCTTCATGACAGAACTATTTGCTTTTTACTGTTGCCTCTTATTTTTGTTCAGTGGCTATATGCTATTTATATAGTATCATAGATCAATAATAGCATAACCAAATAGAACCTGCAAAAACTGAAATAAATGTATGCTTGAAACTTGCCTTTTGAACCACTGTGCAGTATAAAAATAAATAAATAAAACCTCTTAGAAGAATTTGTAGTTTAGTTTCAGTGTAGCACTAATTCATACTGATAATGTACCTTACATGGATTTTGAGCACTGCTAGAGGAAACTACTAAGATCCCAACTAATACACAGAAAATTTTTTTTTTCTATTTTGTATAATGGGCATTGATCAAATAAAAGTATCATTACTAAGGTATCTGTTTATAACTCTTTCTAGGCTCTTTTTTCCTAACTCCTTCTAATCACACATCCATATTCTTTTGCATTCGACACTCCCTTCATGCACCTTAATATTCCTGTTATAAAGGTGGGTCCACCCATGTAGCCACGGCTCTTTTTCCCTTAACTTGACAAAATGGTCATATTTTAACTATTATCACCCACAGACGCAGAGAGAAACTACAAACCCAATTAGGAGATATGTTCCAATGGAGATAGGAATAAGTTTGATCTCTTTAAACCACTAGGTTACTGTAGACTTTCTGTTAAATTGTTTATTCATTCATATATTTATTATATTTGCTGTTTCTGAGTGTTTTTTCCAATCCTACACTCTTTTATAGCATCTAGGGAAACATCACATATTCCCAAAGGAGCTTTCTATTTTTCCTATGCCCATTTATGCTTTATGCAAAGAATAGTCTCACTCTCTCTCCTGGCCACTACTCATCAGACTAGGACAAGAAAGACTGAGTCAAAAATCAGTTGGTCACCAAAGCCAGACAATATAACTGTAACTAGAGATAGCTTTCAAAGAAAACGATTTAACTATAAAAATTCACAAAGGTACAAGCCACTAATTGTTTAAATGTTGTACAAGACTATATTGTGTATAATCTCTAAGGTACCAATGATATCCTTCTGTAATGACTGAAGAAATATATCCTACTCGATTAACAAGTTTTACCAAAAGAAAAAAAAAATACAGCAAAACCCCTTCAACTTGCAGTTTGGTAGTCAGGAAATATGTCTCTCTTTGGAGTATTACTTTTTAATACAATGGTAATAATTAAATTCTAAAAGAAGGGAACAGCAGCTCAAATACAACATGTCATCCCATACTCTTCATTTGTGTTTTACAACTGACATTTAATAGAAAGAGAATCAATTGATGAATTGATATAATTGCTATTTCATAGCTTTATTTTCAATCACTTGTTCTTTACTAATAGTTTCCTTTGTTCAATACACCTCTAAAACGGACTGGCAATGAAATAATCTTAACAAGTTAATTATCCTCTCTTCCTATTGTCCAAAATGGAAGTCAGTAGGAAACACAGAAATGAAAACACTTGCCTAGCACAGTTATCAGATGCTATTTAAAGTCCCTGCTACTAAAGCTCCAGTGTGCTATAGTGAAACTGCTCCAGTGCTGCCAAAATACTGAGGTTGGAACCTCAGCTGTGCCAGATAGAAGCTGTGTGAGAGTTTCTACCTCTGCCATCTCCTTCACAGGTTTGTTGTAGGACTAATTGGGATCCCAATTTGAGAAGGTGCCCATCACATTTAGACTGGAATTAAGCATTAGTTTTATTCCATATTTTTTCAAATAATTTTCACATACATGGTCTTCTTTGATACTCACAACTACCCTGGGAAATAGTGTGGTGAGACATTATCTCCACTCTATAGATGAAACGGAATCAAATGGAATCAGATCTCTTACTCTTCTGACTTTGGTACAGTGTTTGTTGTACCACATGTCCCCTCATAAGATTCACTAAACTATTTCAATTAGTGAGGCTCTTAGAGAACTTTCTAGCAAACTGCTTGAGCTTAGGAACAAAGGGCAACATAACCATCATGGAAGGATCAAAATAATAAAAAAGAACTGACTATGTTCTATTGCCATAAAATGTTATAATTATTGAAGTACATAATTATACTATCTGCTTTGAAAATTTTTCAACAGGCTCTATAGCTGATGATGATGGGAGGAAACACAACTGTTTAGGAAAAAGGTACGGCATAATAGGTAGCCAGTCTAAGAGTATGAGAGTCATTTGGAGAATTAGAAAGAACATGGTCATAAGAATACAAAACAATATCAAGAGACCCAAGTAGGTGATGTATTTCAGAAAAGTCCATTGGAAAAATGGCAAGGCCATCAGGGCTAGTAGTTCTTATTTATAACATATATATCCACAATCACTTGACATGGTGCCTTGCACATAGTAGGATTTCAATACATAGTGAATTAATTAATTAACATTCTATCCCAATGAGTTGTTCAATAGAAGATCAAGGAGTCATGTACTCTGTTTTCACTTATAAATGAATGAACAAATAAATGAATGGTATTTTTTGGGGGATGGGAGGATCTCTATGTGACTTCTAAATAAGTAAAATCAGAAAACCATATGGAGCAATAAATTATTGGCTGGATAGACTTTTATTTGCATACCTATTTTAATAACCATGAACTTTTGCTTAACATTAATTTTGGTTGTTGACTCTTTATAATCAAGCAGCTATTTAGCTTTGTGCTCAGTATGCACTGACCTTTAAGTAGCATAACCTTAGTGATGTGCTGGCTCAACCAATAAATAAAGACAAATAAATATCAATTGTCATCTTCTAATAGGTTTATAGAAAAAATTCAATTTAGACGTATAAGGATAAGAAACTCACAAGAAATAAAAAATGAGATTATGAAAGAAAATGAGAGGTTATTATCTCAATATACTTCAGGAAACTAAAGGCTTAAATGCGTATTTAATAAGGTGGTTTAATTCATAACCATCTTCTAAAAGAGAAAGCAAAAGGAAACAAAAACACATTTCCTACTACATGATGAAATTGATTTATTTTCAATTAGCTAAAATAAATGTTTAAATACGTTTCCATATTACAGTAATAGAGAAATTAATCAAATCAAGATACAATGATGGTAGGAACAAGTTTTTTCTGTGGAAAATATAAAATAGCACTTCTTTCCCAAAAGTATACAGTACAAGACAAAATATCAAATGATTTGTCTTAATAATGATCAGGTTTACAGCATTCATGGAAAGGTTTCAGGGCAAGACAAAGCTTGCTGTTAGGGGGAAAGCCTACCGTATAACCTAGCACAGTGAAGACACCTACAATATAATCATTTCCTTTCTCTCCTTTGAATTGACCACATCCCATCCTTTTAAAGGCACAGACGTCCACCCACACAGCCATCTAACATCAATTCAATTAAGACAAGAACTCCTTCCTGTCTTAATTGCAGTAAACTCTGCAATTTCACCTTCTATAATCTTGATTAATTAGAAAAGAAGTAGCAATTTTTCAAGGTGATGAATTACTACTCAAAAATTACATGACTATTCCCCAAAGAATGCTGCATAGGATAATGTCCCCCAAAAGTTTCTCTAAAAATAGAGTTCTCTGAACAAGTACATTTGAAAAATTCTGTATCCTCTCTCTTACAGATTCACAATACACATTATACTACTAAGGGAGAAGGGGAAGGGGCAGGAGTAGGTGTAGAGAGCTGTCAAATCATAATGCAGGCCTACAACTATGAGAGAAGAGAAGGACAGAAGGAGGATTGGATAAAAAGATGTTTCAGATCACAGCAGTTCTGGGAAAGTCTGGGATAGGCCAATATGGAGACTCAAGAGCAAAGATTGCCCATTAAAGGAATCCTGCCTTGTGCAGCAAAGACCTGATTCTAATAACCTCATCTTCATGATCATTGGCTGAGAGCAGCTTGGGATATGTGTGGCCTTGGCATATAGTCATAGAGTATCCAAAGGTGAAGTAGTTGGAAGCTATCAATCAGTTACGTCCCCTACAGCAAGTTCTCTTGAAAAGCATTTCCCATTGCCAACCAACTGGATTTGTCAAAAAGATGTCAGTTGAGCTCAAATGCAATTATGGAATTATGAGGCAATCCAAAGATGAGGAGCAGCAGAAAGCTACTAGCCCTGCTCAGGAGTCAAGAGAAGCAGTGGTTTCAGTAGAGACCAGGAGCTGGGGCCACCAAACAGAATCTGGAACCAGAACAGATTCTGCCTGGTGATGGTGTAGCAGAGGAAGTGACTGCATGATGAAAACAGCTCACAGCAGAGACTTGTAGCTCTGAGAGATATCTGCTAAGGCAGAGAGAGGAGAGTCTTCTCCCCTCCTTCCTCTTTCCTATCTCCGTCTAAATTTTCTTGTGTCATAAGCTTAAATGGAAACTACTGGCAAGGGACCTTCAGAATATTGCAGGGTCAGCACTCTGCAATGCAGAGCAGATCAGTGGAAGTGTCAGCAATGGGTCTGGTAGGAAACCAGCCCAAGATGGGCACAGGAAGTCATGGGATTAAAAAAATCCTGGATTTATGCTGAATTAACAAACAAATCAGTACAGTGATTATCAAAATAATCAAGTGCAGTCAAGTTATTTAGTCTACAGCATACTGGGAAAGATGTAATGTATTTTTACAAAAGACACCAAACATAAAACCTGATTTTCTATTGGTAATGAGAAACAATAGATACACGATTTTTTTAATATTAGATATTCCTTTTTTTAATTACATAAGGAATAATCATGCTGATTAATAAGAATTGTATTCACAAAATCATACTGACAGTAGTTTCATAGTTGGGAGAACAAAGATCAAATGCAGTTTCACAACTGATTGAGTTAGACAAGAACTTAATGTGCATATTAATAAAAATGTTGAAAATAGTCCATGACTGAGAGCTGCAATTTTTGAATGGATTGAATAAAACAAATGTCAAAAGGTAGGGACTATTTCTTAAAATTCAATAACATAAAGCCCTTTAATTCAGGATTCATGCCTCATAATTGTATATTGGGTATCTTTTTAAATGATTTATTGTCACAGGTAGTGCTCGTCCCCTGGGCTCATGTAGAGTAAAGCCTCAAAGACATTGCAAGTAATGGGTTTAATCAAGGTCTTGCTTATCACACTGTTACTCCTTCCAATTTAAATGACTACCAGAACCCAAAGGCTTGCTCATATCTGACCCCAATATGAACCAATTTCTCCTCCTGTGCTCTGATTCTTCTGGCCAAGCCCAGAATATTTGCATAGGAGCTAAGAGAAGCAGTGCAGATGTCTTTCCGGAGCTAGCTTACTATTTCGCTGTTATATCAGTGTGCACCCGCCGCAGAATGCGAGAGGGCAAGAGATAGTGAAGTAGGAGGGACAGATGCCCAGCATGCCAGCTTTGTGATGTGCTAAAAATAGCACACGGGAAATGATGAGGCAGAGGATAAAAGACATCCAGGTGCTGAAGACTTTGGGGGCTCAGAGCAGCCCTGGTGGTAATGTCCACTACCCGCATCACAGAGCTGTAATTGAGTGCCTTAGACAAGATTACAGGTTTGCCTCTTCTGGAAAAGACATGGTATCCTGCCCCTGTGTGTGCACTCTTTCAATTTCACCATTGGACAAATAAGACCTGCGATGATGGGGTGATGTTTTAATGTGTTCCTTTGTAAAGTTCCATTGTTAAATGTTGGCTTGGAAATAAAATTGGGGAATAAAGTTAATTTGCTGTGCTTGTTCAGCTTAAACAGGCAAAGTTATTTTATGTAGTGAGAACACTGTGTCCTGATCTCTGGTGATATGCTATTTAACTGTCAGTCACCCACCTGGGCTTTGATGGCTCAGACTGAGTGAGGAGAACTTTGATGGACACCAGGATGCAGTTTTAAGATTAGAATTACAGTACTCCTTCCCATCAGCTGAAAGGCAATGGGCATCAAAATAGACTGAGAAAAGCTTCTTTTCTCCTTTTTCTTTTTATAAGAACCTTAAAAGTAAAAAAAGATAAGGTTAAAGACAATAAAAGTGTTACTACAAATGTTTCAACAGTTTTTTTATAGAAACAGGATCTGGAAACACCACAGGAGTCCACAGAGCAAACACATTGATGGAAGACCTGGGTCCTAAGACCTACACTGAATTTCCTTGGGACATTTACTAAGATGAAGTTCAATAAACTTTAAAAGCAAACCACTGAAATCCCAAGACAGGAAAAAGAGAAATGTTTGGTACGGCAACTTCACTGGCTGTGACCTTCTGTTGAGATCACTCAAAGCATACACACCCCAGCAGAAAATAAATGATAGACAGCAAACTGGCAGGTGTATCCCAGAGGACTGAGCAACATAATGTCATGTAGTTTGTAAAGGCAGGGATATTTGTCACCACAGCCTGCATTAAGGACACACACTGTGCAAACTTTTATTAATGTGTTCCATCACTTTGGTGTGCTTATGTCTTCTTCCCCCACATCCATTACGCAAAACATCCTGGCATTTGGCACATTGTTTAAAAAGGGTTGCAGTTAGCTATGCTAATACTTAATTATTATGGTATGCACATACATGTTAGCTTCTTTTATGAATTTTCTCACATATTAAAATTATTTAAACTTAACCCTCCCTCCACACCTCCATGAAGAATCCTGGTCTGGTAATATCCAGGAGATATAGTCAATACTTGTAAAAATAAAGGGGCCATCCTCCTCCACTGAGGGACCCATCATGGGTTTTCCAAAGTAAGCAATGAAAGAATGGCTATAAATTATTTATTGAGTATGTTTTTCATTGTCTAGACAATAAAGTTATTCTTACTCATAAGTGTTTTAAAAAAATCTGATCATGATTTTTGACATTGATATTTTGTTACTTTTTTGAAAGCAGATAAATAATTGATGACAAATATTTTTTTAACATTGTGAAATTGTAAGTGATGAAGAGAGTGAAGACCTATTTTAAATATACGTACTCATGCTATGAAGAGCATGTTAATAAATATATTGAACCATGGCTAACATATTGTGTTCTTTAAAAAAATCTTTAAATTAATGTGAAGCAACTATACATAGAAAAAAGTTTTAAAATATTATGTTAGTTTAATTAGAATATATTTTAACATGCATTAGCTTATTTAAGTTACTTTTATTTGACCCTGTCACAATTTATGATTTTATAGTGCCTTATGAACATTCATAGCACCAGTTTGATTTTGCACTTAAAATAAATGAAATGAAACAAGGAGGAAAATAAGACTAGAAAAAGTCAAGATAAAGCTTAGGGTGCACTTAGGGCACATAACTTCCTACTAGAAAGTGGGTCATAAATTCACTGTAAGCTGTCTAAGCTAATTCAAAGTGGAAAATTCAATCACTTATATGATCCTCAGTGTCTATAAAATAAAAACAAACTATTTGGTCAAGATTAATCATTGTTGATTCTACTCCTTGAGAAGAAAAAGTCCCAGTGTTTCTTTATAACATCACTTTGTTTAGTGAACACATTCATCACCATACTTAAAGCAAACAAAAGTCAACAATATGTTGTTTAGTGATGTTTCTTGTGATGTCTCTCAATGCAGCCTTACTACATAACCTCTAAATGAAGTCAAGTAAAAGTTTTTCTATGATGCTCTAAAATTATGCAGACTTTTTATTCTGAGCTCTTACGTTCTTACTCAATGCCCCCCCAAAAAAAAATGTGTTTTAGATGCCCACTGAAGTATTTGTATTAAAATCACAATTCTTTTTTGAAATGTATCTGGTGTTTACATCTATGGTTGATACCTGAAAATTGAAATCAATGAAGAGTATCTGTATTTACTATTCTACAGTTCTGGGGAGATGGGATTTTGAAACGCCAAATAAAAATTTGAGGTCTACTTTAGGAAATGAATATTGCAAGAGCCACTAACATATAGTAGCCAAGTCTTCAAGTGTATTTAACAGCCCTCATTCTGTCATTATATAGAGTTTTCACTCTACAGATTTCAGATATCATCAATTAGATGTGACTAAGCAGAATATAATGTACAATTTTTTTTCTTTTTCTTTTTTTAAATTAAAGTTTATTGGGGTGACAATTGTTAGTAAAGTTACATAGGTTTCAGGTGTATGTTTTCTATCAAAACCACCCAACACAAGTGTTCCCAAATCATTTCACCAACAATCTTATAAGTAGCTTTTTAATCCATATAACTCTATCACACCATTTTCCAAATTTTCATATAATATAAAATAGCCTGGTAAGTTTGTTAGCAATAAATATGATTAACCCACTCATGTCCGTTCCCAGGCTCCTCTGAATTGATATCTCAAGGAGCCTAACCCCTCCCTGTCAACTTAACAAACTTGTTGAACCTGATGTACACCAAAATCTGGAAATTACTTCTCTAGAATGGAATTTCCATTTAAAATACCCTTCAAGTTCTAAAATATAGCTCTCTATATAAACTTTGTTGTGTTTTGTGTTTTGTTTGTTTGTTTGTTTATTTTGTTTTGTTTTCCCAGAATACAGCAGTGTTTGTTATTTAGGGGTAGTTGTTAAAAATTATGAGTCTCTTCCCCAGATATTTAAGACAAATATGTGAATTGGATAAGTCTTATGCATACTAATATTGAAGTGCCATTACCATAAGAGACAGCACTAACCAAGACATTAAAAATAATAGTAAAACACAAGTATTATATAGATAAAGCCACAACTATACCTGTCTCTAAGATTTATCTTAGGATTTATCTTGTAGCAATTATAGTTGCTCATGCACTCTGAACTCTGATTATCTGTTAATAAATACACACTTAAAAGATTAAAAACCTAAAACTCCTTTCCAAATTGCACAGTAAGAGTATTGACAAGTAAGTAAAACTGCGTATGTATCTATTAGTCAGAAGTAGCTCTTTTCTTTTCAAACTTCCACGTCTCCTACAATTTAGAAAGAAAAAAATTACCTTAACAATGGAGGAGATATGAAAGAGTTCAGCAAAGTACTCGAATTGTGGGGTTAGACATATGTCCTTTCAATCCTGGTTCTATCACTAACTAGTTTTATGATCTTGGGTAGTTTATTTAACTTCTCTGAAACTCAATGTCCCCCACCAATGAAACAGCCATAATAAATTTGTGAATGTGAGGATTAAATGATATCTTAGACACCTTCAATAAATGTTACTTTCTTTTATCTCTGCTTCAACTCTAATGAAGCTACTAAAAAATGTATTCCACAGAATCCATTACACCATCTGAGTTCCTGTCTCTGCATTCTTCAATGGCTATTCAGGTGGGAAGATAAACTACCATGTGTACTCATTTGTAGAGTGCAGAAAGACTGTGGTGTCCTGGAAAGGATGGGATCTTGTGGCGTGTGACATGATTTCAAAGTTTGTCTCTCTTATTTGATCTGCTTGACTTGGGGCCAATCTCAGCCTCAGCTTCCAATCTGTAAAATTCTTACCTCTTGTAATTTTATAGAACATAGATGAGATACCATGGTAAACACCTGGCACATAGTAGAAACACAATAAATGTTAACATTCTGCATCTTTGGTGAACAGACCCTGTATGCTGCCATCACCAACTTTAGAAAGTCAACAGTTGCCATTAGAGAATTCAGTTGGAACTGTTACTGAAATTATCAGATTAAAAAAGTTCACTTAATATTAAAGGAAAATCCTCTTATAAGGCATTGCTGTCATTTGGATAAAACACCTTTATGAACTTGTGAACATTATTAGATCTTTTAAAGATGAAAGGAATCCCCAAAGTAATTAGCAATTATTATTTCACAACAAATCATAGTTGTCTACTCACTAAAGTATTTCATTGGGATTCAGTAGACCTGAATTATATTCTCACTTCTGCTATTCTCTAATTTCATGACATTGGAAAGTCACTTCACCTTTCTGTGTCAAAGAAAACTTATAATTAACTTTCATTAATATATAAGCCACTTTCTACAACAGCTGGATAACTAGAATTATATTTCCTATTAGAATATGAAATTCTAAATATTTCCTATATTTACTATGGAGTGGAGTTTGGATATTTTTAGAGATTGAAATTTTATTGGTGAAAAATGAATCTATACATGTTTTTGAGTAATCTTATATTTGATTATACATTGCATATGCAAGCATAGCAATTAAAATAATCTCTATATACATGAAAGTGATGTATAATATATTGAAACTTTTTCCTACAAATCATCAAGGTGATAACCAACACACACCTATAGAAAAATGGGTAGAGTAATTCAGTAGCCCATACAAAAAAGAACAATAACATAAAAAAATTCAACCTCATAATAAGCAAAAAATTCACATTAAAGAAACAATAAGTTTCAATATTTTGCACTTAGATTTTTAAATAGTTTAAATGACAACCCCTATAATTTTTATGGGATGAATTAGACAACAAATATCAAAAGTCTTATAAATATCCATACTCTTATAGTAAGTATTTTCACTTTTAAAAATTTAAATTAAATATAGACTCAGAGATACACAAAACATTTCTGTGTAAGAATATTCATAGCAGGATTATGTATAAACCTGAATGAAGTTAAATATATAAATGTTTAATGGGTAATAGTTAAATAAAACATGGTTTATATAAGCAATAAAATGAATTAAAGAGATTTTCAGAGAATAGTTTCAGAATTGATAAAAATAATGACTGTTAAGGGTTGAAAAGCTGCAAAACTAAGTTTAAAAACTATGTCCCCCACCAAAAATGATATGGGTCTTCACTCTGAGTATCTCAGAACACGTCCTATTTTGGCGATAGGATCTTCCCAGTGATAATCAATTTAAAATGAATTCATAAGAGCCCTAATCCATTATCACTGGTGTCCTTATCAAAAGGGGTGATTTGGTCACAGAGACACGCACACAGTGAGAATGCCATGTGAACATGAAGGCAAAGGTCAAGGTTATGCATGTATTAGCCTAGCAATGCTAAAAATTGCGAAAGAACCACCAAAAGCTAGGGGAGAAGCCTTGGACTCCCTCATAGACCTCGAAGGAACCAACCACACCAATGCCTTTATCTCAAATTTCTAGCCTCCAGAACTGTGAGAAAATAAATTTCTGTTGTCTCAAGTGACTAAGTCGTGTTATTTTGTTATGGTATCTTTAGCAAACTAATATAACTACTATATGAGTATGTGTTGGAAAATCTAAACAAAAATATATACAGGCAAAAATCCAGACAAACATACATTTTAAAAAAGTACACGAACAAGGAAAATGACAGCACAGGAACACTTAAAATTATGTTTTTGTTTGTAGATTGTAGGATTATAGCTCTTTTTAATTTGAGAACACAGATTTACTTTTCATAAGCACAAAATATTTTCTAAAATAAAAAAATGAGCATTATTCCAAAATATGGTTGTTTTCGTAAGTCCTACAATTCACTATTCTGTTTAAGATTAAAGTTTGCTAATATTTTGTTGGTGGTGGTAGTAATAAAATTATGGAATGTCCCAGAGGAAGGTGGTTTATTCTGACTTGGAACTAATAGCTACAGGAAGTTGGATGGTCCAGTCTCCCTGTGGAGAAAAACCGTCCCAGACAGCTCTTCCTGGCCCACACCGGAAAAGGAGGGAGCAGATTGTAAGGAAACTCAGATGTAGCAATTGTTGTAGTTTGTTTGAAATATTGGTAGACCTGCCTGCATTCAGCATGGGTGCCTCTCTCTGTACACTGTATATTTTACCTGCGCCCTCCTGCCTAACTTGATTTTCTGGATGCTGGCCTCTTCCTGCAACTATACTTAGTGTCTGCCTGTGCTCCCCTTCATGACGTAGACCCCTGTGTGAAGATCTTAGTCTAACTCCTCATATTCTTTATTTCTCAGTCTCTTCATTCATTTAAAAATGTAATTGCTGACCTTGATTTTGTCCTGAGGATTTACCGTATCCACAAAACCTTCTATCAGTATTTCTCAAACTGTTTGTAGTGAAGGATGATTTTCACCCCCAATTCACTGCAGACCAATACTACTATAATATACATGAAAATGCTGGAAACATAAAATTTTAAAAAATAACAGATTAAAAAGCTGAACTCATTATCTATCGAAGACCAAATCTTCTATAATACACATTAAAATAAATTATGAAATAAATAAATTAAAAATTGAAGACAAAAAATGCAAGTTATTTTTTTTATTATTAGTGTGAACAGACATAGAATTACTCTGCAAACTGTTATAAAAGTTTCTAAATGCTTACTCTTAATTTCCATACTCACTTTGTTTACAAATTGCTTGTGGGATAGCACCTATCCACAGATTATCTGAACACTTGCTTCAGAGCTCTCCTACTCTGTACACTCAGTTTTTTTTCCTTACTTTAAAATTTTATCCAAGATTATAAAGCAAAGTTTTAAAAATCAACAATAACTAGCATTGATTAACCACTGTGTACTTCATCCTTATCTGTCTCTTTCTTATTTCATATGTTAAGATCACAGCTATAACTCAACAGTTAACTCAATGCTAATATCTAGCTGCTCTAAAATGGATCATAATTTAAAATTTTGGATTCTTACTTTTTAAACTTAAGTTTGCAGGTTTTCAACTCTTGATTTAATTAACAACTACTGAGACTGATTATCAAAGTAGTGGTTATATGCATTACAAGGGTTTTGCTATCAAAGTCTGGCCTCATATTTAAGTTTCCAGCATTTATTTTCTGCTTGAATCTGAGCAAGCTACTCACCATCACTGAGTCTTGGTTTCCTTATTTTTGAAAAGAGGAAAATAACACCTACATCAGATGGCTCTGGATACCGTATGTGTAAATGACGTAAGGCTCAGAGCCCTTTGAAATAATAGTTCCTACATTAGAGGATGGCTGTGTTGTCCATGGTCTCTGTCCAACCAAGAAATCTCTCTTTCATTTGATGATAAACAGCTTCTTAAAGCCCATTTGGGGCACCTTCAGGAAGTCCATAGACTTGCATCACCAACTTATTCTTGAACCATATACCTTAACTATTTTTCCTCATTTAGAGCCCCATCTGATTTTCCTAAGTACCATTTCACTGTTTTCCTAATATTACTAAGTAGTCTTTTTTCCCTTGCCTTAGATTCCAAAGTTTAGTATTTATCCTTTGGATAAAATTTATATTATCATATCATTAAATGTTTCTACAATCACCTAGGTTTTCTGACATTCAAGAATATAATCTCTATACTTCCTAGATTAAATAAGTAATGAAGTTTCTGACAAGGAATGCTTTAAAATGATTGCTCTTCTTTACAAATGGTAACATTCTATAGTTACTATTTTCCATATTTTCTTTAATGGTAAGGCATTTATTTACTTTGCTTTCTTTTATACATTTCATTTCTTGCTGTTTCATTCTTCTCCTATTCAGTTGGGAATGATCAGTGTACAGTAGAAAGCCCTGTGAGAAAGTCCCAATTTTTTCAAATGGGAATAAAATACCTATTACATAGGGTCATTTTAAAATTAAAATAAATCATAAAATAAAGAAACTAATAACTTGTTAACATGTAGAAAGTATATAAAATAAAAATTTCAACACTCTATATCATATATTCATACGAACTCTTTGTCTACCTGAACTTTTTTACTTAATTCTAAGTTCTCTCATAATAATGTTTCCTAATTATTGAAGCACATTGAAAATCATACACGTTATAAAATTTTAGGCTAAGGTTATAAAATATTTAAATTTATAATTACCAGTGGTGTTTAATTTTATTCTGAAGATTCCTACTGCAAATCAACAATTGATGTTGATTTATTTTTTTAATAACTATAACATCTGCTTCCAGAATTATGTGATTTACTGAAAAAGCCAGTCATTGGTAATATTGTGAAAATTTAACATAATATTTTTCTCAGTAAACTTTACCATTTTTGCCAATTCAAATACCCTCACATAATCCCATATCTGCCTCAATGATGTAACCTACTAATCACATCACGTCAAGTTCATGTGTCTATGAAAAAACACTCTCAGGATGTTGTTTGGGGCTGTGATTTTATTTCTGTGACTAAGTAATGATAAAAATAATTTAATAGGTAATTGTATTGCTTATAATTTCAGTAAGTAAAAAACTACTGTCCTTCAAATCAAATATTTTGGTAATATGTACTATATAGATGGGTCTTTAAAAAAGGTGTCCATAAGTTTGTACTGTATGACCCCATTCCTGTTGAAACAAAAATACATTGAAATATTTCCCTATAAAGAGATCCTTTTAAAATGATTAAGACTTAAAGACTGTCATTTATTTTTCAGATGAACATACTTTATTAGCCAACCTTACCGATATAGACTTGTTTATTGGTCAAATGGCACAAGACGGTAGAGAGTGCAATGGATTTAATACAAATTGAGCGTCACATAAAGATACTCATGTCACAGTAATAACTGTAAAGTACATTGAAAATATGAAGTTCTGGGTAAATGATAAGATTTTTTATCAGGTATTAGTGGTCACTGACAGAAGCAGAATAACATGTTTGATGGATGAAAGACTTGATATAACCTGGCCAACCCTTAATTCCTACTAACATTTCACCTCCATGTGAGACTGATAGAGAATTAAAAACAGGGCCTAAACAATTCATCAGGCGGTATCTACCAGTTCCTGTTTTTGCCACCTGCCACGCTGCATTCTCCATGGTCATCACCATTAGAACATTGACGCAGGTGTGTATTATTTTGGGTTCTAGTTTCATTAAAATGGTGTTTTGTCCTATTTCCCCCAAGATGAATTCATAGCAACATTCAAATATGCATAATAGTTTTAGCAGAATGATACCAGAAAACATATGGGCTGAAAAAGTAAAATAAAACATTCATTCTGACTTTCTTCCCAATTATGGGTTAGTTTACACATAATTTCTGCTTCTAAAATAAAGAATTCTGCCATTGTGGGTCCCGAGATGGAAGTCTCTTCTGTCTTCATTTGGAAAACATTTATTTATAAATTACATTTAATAATTTAAAAAATGTAGCATGTTTCCTCTTATTTGAACTTAATAACATCATTTGAACTTAATAGTATCATGCTGGGGTGGAAGAAGTTTTGGATCTCTATTACAACAAAATTTAGATGGACTCAAGTTTCCTTAATACATTCCCATAGCATCATAGATGACCTGTTCAACACAGAGGCGACCAATGGATCATATGCACTCTCAATTTATAATCAGTTTAGCTATTATTACTAGTAGAAATCATTTAAAAATGAACATGATACTAAACTGTTCACCCTGTCATTCTCCTAAAATAGAGAGCACATCTTTATGCTTTATAACCCTTTTCTGTAGATTTCCCAGAACTACAGAAACAGAAATACTAGCAATCTCTGGATCACCTATGTAGGGTCAGCATTTTTCCCCCTAGGAGTCCAAAGTTAGTGAAAGATTATTTCAAATAAGCCTATGTGATAGGTATTTCATTCTGATTTAAAGAAATGAGGTTTCCACTGTACCATGCTGATTCCCAACTGAGTAACTAAGTAACATTAGGAAAGAAAATGTACAAAATGAGAAAAGATAGATTTCTTGATAAATAAATATCTATTACAGGTAGCTGAATGAATATACCAATCTTGTATTTCAAAATTATATGTGAAAGCTCATAATATACATTTTTTTAATTGACTAAGTATATCTTAGGGTAAAGGGATTCTAAATCAAATTCCAACATGTGTGATGGGAGAGGGATGTTCCCCTCCACACCGCCAAGCAATGCTCTGACAGCAGGTGGGTGTTCTACAATTTAACTCAATTTGGACACTGTGTAACCAGAGATTGTGTCAAGTCTCACAGATTAAGGCCTCAGTAATACAAGACTGCCAGCTCCCCATGAACACACACATCAGATGCCAGTAACAAATCCAGGTTTTTATGCCCTGTGCTTCTGACTCCCTCCCTGTGTTCCATTAATTTGCTAGAGTGACTCACAGGACACAGAGATACATTTCACTTACTAGATCACTGGTTTATTATAAAAGGAATATAACTCCGTAACAGCAAGATAGAAGAGATGGATGAGGCACACCATGGGGAAAGTGCTTCGATATTCCAAGACCTCTTCTAACACCACTCTTACCAAATCTCCACATATTCACTAACCTGAAAGCTCTCTGTACTGTGTCCTTCAGATTTCCACGGAGGCTTCATTATATAGTCTTGGTTGATTAAATCATTGGCCATTGGTCATTGAATTCAATCTGCTGACCCTCTACCCTCCCTGGAGGTCAGGGGTGGGACTGAAAGTTCCAACCCTCAAATCACAGGCTTGTCTCCCCTGGCAACCAGCTCCTGTCCTTAGGTGAAAACCTAAAGTTACCTCATTAACATAACAAAAGACACCCTTGCCACTCCCATTGCTTAAAAGTTCCAAAGGATTTAGGAGTGCCAGAAACAGAACTAAGACGAAATACGTATTTCTTATCACAAATCACAATATTATATAGGTCATCTGCTTTTAAACTGGAGCCATGAATTTTGAAAATATTTAATGAGGTTAATGAATTCCTTGAAATTCATTAGTAGGTGTGTGTATAGCCACATTTTTATAAAGAAATTTCTCTCCCTTGGGTAAGGTTCTCCTATTTGGCAAACAAATATACACTACCTCTTAACAGAAAAGTCCCTTCTATCATAAAAAGTTTCTACTCTCCACACCCTAAAGTCCACCTTTTCTTTATAATCAAACTCCTCGAACACATTTTACATACATATAGTCTCCTCTTCTTCCATTTCCATTTTATAGTCCTCTCACAAACATTTGTCTTTCTTCTTCATGACACTGCAAAAATGTGCTCTGGGGAAAGATAACCATAGCCTTAATTCTGTCATATCCTTTGTCAATTTTGAGATTTTTCTAGAAATTTTCAGTTATTAAAAGCAGCCAGATAGCACCTTCTGAGATCCTTTCTCTCCTTGTCTCATCAAATTAGAAATCTGCAGTAGCTTTCAACCTCTCTGCCTGTTTTTAGCATTCTCCTTTGTTTTATGCTTCACTTCCTAATTACTAAATGTAGGAGTTCCTCAGCCTTGGTCATGACCCTTCTGTCTATTGTCTCTTCATAGAGGATCTCATCAATTTCCAGGCTTTTACAAACCAGCTTTATGCCAGCAATTCCCAAATCATCATACAACTCAGACATGTCTTCTGGGTTCCAGACTTGCTTATCTAACTGTAGACTGTTGGACCACTTGGCAGACAGTGCAGTGAAACCAGCCTTGTCTCTGTCCCTCTAACATTTTAAGTTCTTTCTCCCCATACATAGAATATTCCTTGCCCTTACTCTGCATGGTTTTCTTTTCCTCGTTATCCAGAAATAAATGTAAATGTCACATCTTTAGAGATCTCTTCTTTAATTTCAGTCTAAATTAGATTGTACCCTATTACTATTTCCCATAGCAACCTGGTCTTTTCCTTGACTTTTCTTTATCTTCATATGTGTTTTAACATGTCCAATATCTGTCTTCCACCTGCCAAACTTACTTGATGGTGAGGCCCATTATCTGCTTTATTTCTTGTTCTTACATAATACAGTACCAGGCACACAGTACGTATTCAATATGGATTAATTATATGGATGAATAAATACATTGATTTATTTATTCAAGAAATCCTTAGTGCAAATCTACTATGGGTCAGGCATTACCTTAGGTACCAAGTACCTGAAGTGAAAAATGTGATGAAGTTTCTGCTCTTAAGGAACTTGGATTTTATCAAGAATGATGGCAATAAACCAACAGATACATAAAATTTTGAGTGAAGATAAAAATTATAAACAAATATAAAGTAGGGTAAGAGGAATAAAATCTGACCAGTATTGCATAGTGGGCTGTCCCTTTTATGTCATAGTATGAACACTTCACTGATAATATTTAGGACAGATATGAAAAAAGGAGCAATGCCTGTACATATTTAGAGAAGGGCATTCCAAAGTGAAATAACAAGAAGTGAGAAGACCTTAAGAGATAAGGTGATGCTCAGCAAGATCACAGAACTGCAAAGAGGCCAGTGTGGCTGGAGCAGTATGAGTGATGAAAGCTCAGTGAACTAAGAATGAGTTCACTGAAGCAGTGGGCAGTGGTTAAGTAGTGCTTTGTAGATGCTAAGAAAGACTTTGGATTTTACTCAGGGCTGGATAGGAAGCCATTGAAAGCTATGAATGAAGATAAAATAGTCTTCAAATATTAACCTAAAAGCCAAATTGTTCCCCCAAGAAAAGAGAAAGAAAACTGAGGCTCATTTCTATGATTCTTCTATGAACGATTAATGTAAATCTGGGCAAGTCACACCACCTAACTTTCTATTTCTAATAAGAGAAAACAATATAGTAGCTAAGAATGGCAGCACTGAAAAAAAAAATAAATCTGGGGATTTTTAGACTTGAATCCTTTGTCTAACTAAAACAAAAATTCAAATCCAGAGATTTTTAAGGGCATCTAGAAAAGTTTTTAAAAAAACACTCAATTGTTTCTAGATTCACGCATAGTAGTTCATTGCACAATTACTATGGGCTTAGAAGTAGAGGGTTTCTATCCTGATACATTGTATAAGAAAGAAAATGAAATATGCATGAGTATATTTATGCATGTGGGTCTATAGGAAGTATATATAAATAAACCAAGACACTCGTATAGCTTTGGAGTCTAATAAATGAGTAGTTGTTGGCTAACAACTTCACAGCCAGTCAGAAAAGCCTAAAAGCCTACAGGAAATGAGAAGGCTGCCAGAGAAGCTAACCAATGAATTCATTGTTTTTCTTTGAACTCCTCAGAGTTGGCTTTCTCACTGATCCAATGTATCAAGTCCTTAGTTCTTCTAACTCAGACTTGGTGAATCGGCCAGAGGAAAAGAAAGAATTTGTAAAAAGGAAATCTTTAGGACTGATCTTGCAAAACACTATTTTAAGAGCTGGACTTGCCTGCTTTTTTTTTTTTTTTTTTTAGGGCAGCTCAGAAGTGTTCTGGACTCATACTTTAGCAGCTTAATTTTGAAGTTTTGTTTTTAATTTCTTGAAATAAAAATAATATGTTAATTACTCAATTATTTGAATAAAATATTCTATAATTTAATGTGCTATTAAACATATTTTATAAAATATAGCTAGCCATTTGACATACCTACAAAATTAAACAGATGCAGGAAAGGTTAGAAAGCTTAATTATGTTATTTATTAAGAATTTGTAGATGATTATTGTAAGGGTATTATTAAAAATATTTACCCTTATATTGTATAGCATTTTCTCTATGGGGAGTTTCATATGTAACTATCTGGTGTCAGTAGTACTTTTTCTGAAGAATTTGTTTCTAGAAACTGATTCTGATAACTGACATATTTTTCTCTTCCTTACTATTTATGTGTCCAATCTCTAGCCAAAAGTTTAGGGCATAATAATGCTGATTTTATTTTGTCCCCTTCTTTTTTATTTGCTTAATTTAAAAATATTTTAATTTTACCTTGCTGTATAAATATTTAATAATCATTAAACCAGGGTTTTTTTGGATAAATTATTAGGAATGAATGTAAATGTGTACTTTAAATCTATCTAGGATGTGTTAACAAAATAAAAAATTAAATGAAATGCGTGATAGTGTGAAGTAAACAGACAAAAATGCTTTCTGTAGTCAGTGAGATTTTGACATGTTTAAGGGATCCAGAATGATAAGAGTATAGAAAGACACTTCCAAAAATAAAAATAAAAGGCAATTATAGGAGTAAAGATGGGCATGAGCAAGTTGTGGTCAGAAGACAGCAAAAAGTTTGATGGGGATCAAAGAAGATAGGGTTCTAAATCAGCAGAGAATATCCAAGGTATAAGCCAAAAATGACAACTGGGAATTAGTTAGGTACAGAAAGAGGAATATGAAAATAGTATGTCTCCCAAGGGTAAAGGCAAGTTTAAAGTTAATGAGCTCAGGTTAAATTCTACTGAGGAAGTAAGGATTTGCATTCATTCGGGCCTGTGTAAGTCTTTTAGGAGTCAGCTCAGAACATAGTTTGCACATCCAGGGGTTTGAATTGGTCCCGAGTAGAGACAGGTCATGAGTACAGAGGCAGTGGCATATGAGGGTGAACATCAAATAACTGAAACTAAGCATTAAAATTCGAGTGGTAAATGGAATTCAGAACAGCCCAACTGCAAAAATGAACAAGGTCTCAACATCTGACAGAGATGTGTATAAATTCATTTATTGCAGCATAAATGAGACGGCTTTCTAGCCTAAGGACTTGACATGTGTACTCTGTGCTGTGCTTCTGGGCAGATTATTGCAGGTGTCATAGGCCTTAGCATAGATGGGAACCCATGCCCCCTGGGATCTCTAGTAAGCAGAGACCATGCAAATTCAAAGGTGGTTTCAGATCAGCACTGAGTGAAGCACAGCACCTAACAAAGAGGCCATAAGATAGGATTGGCTTTGCTTTTCATTATCAAGCAAAGATAATTATGACAATATTTTTCCTCGATATCATTTGCTGTAGTCTACCACAACTGACTATATTCTTCTATATACAGTATGCTCTCCCCGTTCTATCCCTTCTGAATATCTGTCAGATCAATCTTCCCAAAGTGCCATTTTTTTTTCATTATTTTCTCCATTTTCAAGAATAAACAATAGTATTCTATTTTCTAGGGGGGAAAAAGTTCTTGACTGCTTTTGCCATCATTCAAAGACTACCCACTGGCTATCAAAGGCTCATCTGTATTTTGCTCCTGGGAAGAGAGATGCTGTTGATTCTCACCCTTCCAAACATCTCTTCCCCAAAACAAAGTCCTATGAATTCATTTTCACTGCCATGACTTTTAGTTTGTATTATATGAATTTAGTCATTATTTAATTTCTTTTACCTGTGCATGTTTTATTTCCTTGACATGATTTTAACTATGTAAGTACAAGTCCTCGGTTCAGTGTACACTCAGGAGAAGTTCAGTAAATACCTAGTGGACTAGACCTTGTCAGTTGACTAAGACTTAATTAATTAGCATATGTTTTATTTTCTACTCTGCATTCTATATATTTTTTTCTCTCATAGAAAATATAGCTATTAACTTTTGCTCCTAGCAATTTCTCTAAAATTCTAAAACCTTTCTGCTGCTGCTTCTCTCTCAATTTAGTTTCTCGCCAACCTCTTCAACTCCTCCTTGGACAATATTTTTCCTGCTATTTTGTAAAATTAGGAATTGAGCAAGATTTAAATCTAAAATTAGTTTTGAACATTTTAAAGTGACAAAGAAAGTACTTATACCATGGAAGAGTCTTTTTTAGTGGGCAAAAAACAACAAACTTTTGTCGTGAGACACACCCAAAAGTTTCTTTCCCACTTTGCCCTTCCATAACATAACTGTAATATAAAACTTCTGGCTGTGAAATAAAGTGTGGTTTCATGAAATGATTCCAAGGTTTGTATTGCACAAGTATGTCAGCATCCAGGTTCCCAGGAAAAGTAAAACCAAGGGACTAAGGAGGAGTGTCAAGATCATTTGACAATTCTATCGGTATTAATATTATAATTTCTGCTGATTTTAGTTTCTAACTGACGCATCTCTCTCCTGTAAGACTCATTCACTGGCAAACTGTAAATGTCAAAGTCTTCAGATGATGAATGGAGAAGAATATATGACTGATAGTAACTAAATGCTGCAGCATAGAAAATGTGCATATTATTTTCCCTATATTTCTAAGCCCAGGGAGAAATCTCAGTAATACACTTAAAACAAACAAATAAACAAACAAACAAGCAAACAGACAAAAATTCTTGTTTATAAAACAAATGATAATACTATAAAAGCTATAACAAGACTTGGTCTCCATTGAACTTACTACATTGAAAAAACTGCAGTTTTTTATATTGTTGTACACAATCAAAGGGCCCAGGAGGTGTTCAGGAACAGGAGATGTCATAGACCATTCTAGCTACCAAAACATATAGCTACTTTTATTGTCTTTGTTCCTTTCTAAAACATTTATATGGCATACAGCTTTTCACATAAAGTCAATGCAATAGAAAAAAAAATCAGCAACCACTAGACAGAAATTTACTTTCAAAAGTAATACACTCACATGTGCATGTGCCCATGCGCATGCACACATACCCACACATAATGTGTATTTTCATTTTTCCTTTAAAGGAAAGAAAGATTAGTGTGGTCTGTTTATCTATTTTTTGCCCAGATAAATATTAACTTTGGTCTCTAATTGCATATTAATTACTGGGATCATGATTAACTTAAATTTTAGCTACCTTAATAATCAGTTTGTACCCCAAAAGTCACGTGTTCCCTTATCCTCACAGCTTCTCATTGTCTAGCTCATTCAAACCACTGTGCAAAAATCAATCCCTTCACTGTTTTAATTTTCAATTCTATCACACCCACTATTTCAGGATTTTTGCTTTTAGTTTTATTAAAGATTGCGTCAGGGAGATGAGAAGACTTTTACATCACACGCATTTACATTTTCCCTTTAGACACTCTGTTCTCCCTACGGTGCTTCTTCTGTGTACCTAAACTTAGCTCCTCCTCTCTTTTGACACTTTTCTGACTTATGGTGGTTTACACCAGCCCCTCCTTGTTCTGCATTGAAAAGATCACAAACAACAAACAAGTGCTGGCGAGGATGTTGAGAAAAGGCAACCCTTGTGCACTGTTGATGGGATTGCCAATTGCTGCAGCCACTATGGAAAACAGTATTAGAAGTTCCTCAAAAACTTAAAAATAGAACTACCACATGATCCAGCAATCCTACTTCTGGGTATTTATCTGAAGAAATCCAAAAGATATATGCATCCTTATGTTAACTGTAGCATAATTTATAATAGCCAAGATATGGAAGAAAACTAAGTGTCCATTGATAGATAATTGGATAAAGATGTGGTATATATATATATATATACAATGGAACGCTACTCAGTCATAATAAAGAATTAAATCTTACCATTTGCAACAACATGGATGCACCTAGAGGGTATTATGCTAAGTGAAATAAGTCAGATAGAGAAAGACAAATACCATATGATCTCACTTATATGTGGAATCTAAAAAATCAAAATAAACAAACAAAACAGAAACAAACTCATAGATACAGAGACCAAACTGATGGTGGAAGGGGGGTAGGGATCTGGGTAGAAAAAGTGAAGGGATTAAGAAATGCAAATTGGCAGTTACAAAATAGTCATGGGGATGTAAAGTACAGCACAGGGAATATAGTCAGTAATGTTGTCACAGCTTTGTGTGGTGTCAGATTGGTGCTAGATTTGTTGGAGTGATAGACAGGAGGGAGTTGGGAGGCAGAGTGAAAAAGGCAAAGAAATTAAGAAGTACAAATTGGTAGTTACAAAACTCTCATGAGGATGAACAAAAAGCACAGGGAATATAGTCAATAATATGGTAATAATTATGTATAGTGCCAGGTGGGTACTAGACTAGTTAGGGGGATCACTTCTTAATTATATAAATGTCTAACCACTATGCTGTACACCTGGAATTAATATAAAATATTATTGAATGTCAACTATAATTGAAAAAATTTGAAAAGGGGGGAAAATGTGAAGGGGAATAAGAGGTCCAAATTTCCAGGTATAAAACAAATAAATGATGAGGAAGTAACATACAGCATAGGGAATATAGTCAATAATATTGTGATAGTGTGGTATGGTGTCAGATGGTTGCTGCACTTATCATGGTGATCACTTTAGGTATATAAATGTTGAAAAACCATGATGTACCCCTAAAACTAATAAAATATTTGTTAACTTTTTAAATAAAAATCTTAAAAAATATATTTGTTGTTATTGCAAGGGTAAAATGCAACAAGAAATAATGATTGTAAGAGCTATTTATATACAAAATCATAAGTGATCACTTTAAAACAGTTAAATAGAGAAATAAATTGACAATACAACTATTCAGAGAGTTGTATGCAAAATAATTTAAGGATAATGCCTTTGTGATTCAACAATTATTTGTAAAACGGTAATGAAACAGGAGAAAACTAGAGATTAGATGATGCAAATCTTTAAATAGAGAACTAGATTGACAATACAACTATTAAGAGAGTTGTATGCAAAATAATTTAAGGGTAATGCCTTTGTGATTCAACAATTATTTGTAAAACAGTAATGAAACAGGAGAAAACTAGAGATTAGATGATGCAAATCTTTGCAGAATTGTTTGTTCTATTATACCATAATAAGTAAAACATTTTTAAAGCTCATTACATTTTGTCGCTTAATTAAGTTTAGGTCATAAGTTAAGTGATGGAAGAACAAAAAATAATTCCAAAATCCTGTATGACAATATCCATAATCAACTTTTTTTAATCTGGACACAATAAACAATAGAAATCATATGGAAAAAAGAAGACAGTGTTTGAGGAAAACTGGGTATCACCAAAGTTGCCTGCTTTGCAACTGACATCACTTGAAAATGAACTTGTATTTAATCGAAAATATTCATTAAAGTGACCACAAAATAATTGCATCAGTTAAAAGTGCTGAGAAATTCATGTTTTCACTCTGTAACATCAAACTTAAAATTTGACTACTGTAAGTTTAAAAATAAGCTTGTAATGAAAATTTAGTGTTTTTTTAATTAAAATTATAAGTTAATTTTTGCAACCCAAAGCTTTTTCAGATACAGGTATTTGGGAATTTGGAAGGCAAACATTTTAATTGCCCTATGAAAGCAATTAGATTATGATTATTAATCTTCATTAGTTCAGAGATGACTAAATACAACAATGGTTTTACCAGTGCCTGTCACATACAAACCATGCTATATGGCAATGCTTGTCAATCTGTACTCTGCATGTAAATTGCATAAAGAATTTGTTAAAATGCAGATTTAATTTGTTATATCTTGAGTGAGCTAGGGAATTTTTATTTCTAAAAAGCTTTCTGGAAATGATGTCAGATGTGCATGTCTGGGTAGACACCTTGAGTAGCAATGTTGTAAGAGATACATGTTCTAAGCAGACATTTTTCCCTTAAAATTTGTATAGCCATACTGGGGAGACAAGACATAAAACCATGAAATAATGTTTTGTTAGAGCTGAATGTCTCAGTAATTTAATCTGTATAGAAAAATATTGGGAAGGGGGAGTAAAGTGAATTGGGTTTCTGGGTCCTATTGCCTCAGATTTTCTTTATGGATACTGTTCTTTTGTGTTGCTTTTCTACAGTTTATGCCAATTAAAGCCAAAGAAAATAAACTTAATTAACACGATTAAAGATTAATGAATTTTGTGATTTTAAGAAAAGGACAAGGGATAAGAAACACCAAGACAGTGAATTTTAATTATGTCAACCATTGAGAAGCTTAGAAAAATGTGGGGACAGTTTCCAAGAAGGGAGACCCTAAGAGACAGATGATTTCAGAGGAGCAATACATTCTTTAAGATATGTGCTCAAGAAAAGGTTACACTAATAAATAAGAGAAACAGTAAATGTAAGAAGAAATCAACTTGGCTAAATTGAAAGCTGATACTATTAAAGCGTGACAGTTAAATAGGTAACTAGCTCAGATTACTAGGAATAAATACAAAGAAGGCCTACTACTTTGATTAAAAAAAAAAGGACAAGAAAGGACAAAAGCAAATAGAAGTGCCGTTTGCAAAAATAAAGAGCAAGGAAACAAACTTAGAGGAGAGAGGCAAATAACAGAACTCAAGAAAAGTAAAAGATGGAAAATGCCAACTTCATCAAAATAAAGCAGCTGTCTTTATAAACAAAATCTGAGGTCAAAAAATTTAGAAGATGCAGGTCTTAGATTTTGTTAGCATACTTTTTGAACAGTGAAATACATTGTTGAATACATTGTAAAGGTATCAATTTTCAATAAATTATTTTAAAAGTATCAAGTTGTTTTAAAATTATACAAAATAATTTGTAGGTGAGAAGGATTCAAGGCCAATATTTAAAAATAAGCCGATTAACTGAAGAATAATTTTGGATTGCATTAAACAAGGAATGTAAGGATTTGAAACTTGCATCAAAAGTTAAAACTGGGATGGGATACCCAAATCTAGTATGCAGAAAAATAGAAATACATGTGCTTGCAAGAAATGTTTATTTGATATATTTCTGTGATTAGAAAAGACATACACTCTCATACAGACATGCTATAAGAAAACTTATATGACTACTGAGCTTTGTAAACTATGTACACGCTAAATTTTTATTAAAAAAACCTACAGAAAAGAGAGAATTTAGATTATATGTATTTAATTCATAATCAGCTAGTTTACTGTACCCCTTTGATACTTATAATATTTTAATTGATTTTCTTTGCAAATAATTAACATTTCTATCTCCTCATTTTTCTTCTCAATTTTGTCTGATCGGTTCTGTGCAGAAATTATGATAAAGGGTGACAATCATATGTTTTCTTCTTTTAAAGAAAATGTTCCTGTTGTTTCCCTATTAAACATAGTGCTTCCCTTTAAAAAAAAATATTTCTGGCCTTATTTCACTACTGACTTTGGTCAGGACTGGTATTGAATATAATCAAATACTATTTTGGCATAAAAATTTAATGATGCAGTTTTCCTCATTTAACCTATTGCTATGGTAAGTTACAATAATTTATTCACTAATATTAAGACATCATAAAATCACAGGGCTATCAGGATACGGGTGGGATTAAGTGAGGTTGATTTTGATATGCTGCTGGAATTTATCTAATATCTTATTTACAGTTAAATATTTTATGCTACCTTTTATACTATTTAGATATCAAAGTTTTATACTATTTAGATTTTGATATGCTGCTGGAATTTATCTAATATCTTATTTACAGTTAAATATTTTATGCTATCTTTTATACTATTTAGATATCAAAGTTAGGGGGTTTTTTGTTTGTTTGTTTTTGTTTTTGTTTTTTGTGTATGTGTGTGTGTGCGTGTTTTCGGTTTACTGTGCAAGAATTTTAATAAGACTGGCACACATCTCAAAAAAGTCTGTTGTCTGAATTCCAGGTCTTAAAGTCAACAGGAGAGTTGAGTGGGTCACAGATGAGAAAATCTGAGGATTTTCCTTGAGCCTCAACATCTGAATCACTTGATTGGCAAGATCCATAGTTGTTAACTGATCCCATTCTCCATGGTGTAGCAGTCTCTCATTTGGCTTCAAGAATTTCATCATCAATACTATAGAAATTTAATAAGTACGTTCTACTCACCACTTGGTATAACTGTAGACTCATTTTGGAGTATGTACTTGTCACAGGATTCTTCCTTTGAACATACAAATAATATGGGTTTACAAACTTGCATTCATAATCCAGTTGTTTAGTTGCTCTACAAACTTCTGCCATGATGTCATTTTGTTGACTTTGACTTCTAAATCCCAAATGCTATTTTGCTTTCCTTAGAACTTGGTGGTTGGATTTCTGTGGATTTAATTCATGGAGGTTATTATGCGCCATTAGTGTTTCAGCAAACAAGAATGGTACTTTTTCAGGGTGAGGCCAAGTCAAATAGTGATCATTGAAAAATGAATCAGGTGGACTCGTAGCCAAATAAAAATCTTTGGCCTCATTCATTATTCTCCTGTTATCTATTATGAGTTGATTGGCCACTGCCAAAGAGTCCTAGTGATTTCTGTTACAAAAGAAGCTGAAAACCTCCTCTTCTGCACATTAAAATTTTTCATATACCTCTTTTCAGGCTTCATCATCAATCATGGTGAACTGTGATGCTCAGGAAAGAGATATTTGGGAAAATCCTGTTTAAACCATTTATGTTCCCTGATGTCTTTAATTGTGTCCCTCTTCATGCGATCCACCCGGATCATATGTTACAAAAGGCTAATCACAGAAAAATTTAAATATTGAGGGGTGTAAAAGATTCCATCACATATCTTCTTAAAAAGAGTTGGCACATGATCAACATCAAATGGAAAGATTCCACCTTATAAAACATACAGAATAACCCCATTGCTCCATATATCTATCTCTGGACCTGCATGCAATCTTCCTGAAATTACTTCTGAAACAGCATATTTGGGTGAGTCATAATTTGTTCTTAAAAATTCACCACCTGACATTATGTTTGAAAGACCAAAATCAGCTACCTTTGTATTCATGAGTGCATCAAGCAGGACATTTTCAGGTTTCAAATTTCTATGAACCACCACATGCCTGTAACAATAATCCACACGAGAAAGGATTTGTTGGAACAGGCGTTGACTTTCTTTTTTATCCAGCCTCCCATTTTTAAAGATATAATCAAATAGCTGTCCTCCTGAGGTGTATTCCATCACCATGAAAATATCAAATGGTGCACTGATGACCTGGTACAATTTAACATATGAGGATGCCTTGAAAAGCTTGATGTTCCGAATTTCTGTGCAGATTTTTCCTACCACATCAAGGCTTCTAATTTTCTGTCAATTGAGTATCTTCACAGCAATCTCATGCCCAGTCTATTCATGTTTTCCAACCTTCACTTTGCTGGAGGTGCTGACCCCCAAGTGTGTCCATCAGGAGGGAACTTCACCGGGACTGTTGTGTTTCTGCTTCTGTGCTGTCACCATCTTTCTCCAGGAACTGAGTCTGCACATTGTGCCACCGCAGATAAATGGAATGCTTTCTTTCATTTCATATGCTCTAATTTTGTTTAAACAGCAGCATATTTATTTGTTTAAATATTTAAAACTATCTGGACCTAGAAATTTTAATTTGCTTCACTGTCTTGTTTAGGAGCTTATTAATAAGAAATATTAAAATATTAGGTTGGTACAAAAGTAATCGAGGTTTAAAAGGTTAAAAAGGGGCCAGCCCGGTGGCTCAGGTGGTTGGAGCTCTGTGTTCCCAATGCCGAAGGCTGCCAGTTCCATTCCTACATGGGCCAGTGGGCTCTCAACCAAAAGGTTGCCGGTTGGACTCCCACAAGGGATGGTGGGCTGCAACCCCTGCAACTAACAAGGGCAACTGGACCTGGACCTGAGCTGCGCCCTCCGCAACTAAGATTGAAAGGACAACAACTTGACTTGGAAAAAGTCCTGGAAGTACACACTGTTCCCCAATAAAGTCCTGTTTCCCTTCCCCAAAAAAAATCTTTAAAAAAAAAAAAAAAAAAAAAAGGTTGAAAATAATTGCAAAAGCCACAATTACTTTTACACCAACCTATAGATACAGTACCATTTAATGTCTGAGGTATTTTGGTCAATTTTTTGAGAAAATGGTATTATGTATCCAGACTTTCATTTCTGGTAATATATTGTTATAAAAATCACTTTAATATAATTGTTCTTAGTCTTTCTCTTTCACTGCGTACTTTTTGATTCTTAATTATGAGCATATGTATTATCTTCTCTTTTTTTCCTTGATAAATCCAAGGAGGTTTTAAATCTCTTCCAATGTTTTTAAAGACTTAGTTCTTAAATTCACCGTTTTTCTGTTTTCTTGCTTTTTTAATTTCCAATGGTATGTTAATGTCTTCCTTCTCTCTTCTAAATAACATTTTTCCCCCAAATTTGTGAGTTCTAATAATTTCACTTTTTTTGTTGTTATAAAAGCACTAAGGCTATGATTTTTTTAATGTAACAATATTTAATGTCCTTATTGCATTTATTTTCTAGATTCAGTATTAACTTTTAGCTTTCTCATTTGTGGTTACTATGATCTGATTTGTCTTTCTTTGGCTAACTGGATCATATCTTACTGCTTTTGTTTTGTTTTGAAGCACAGGAAGCTCACAGATTGCTAATGCATAGCTTCACAAGTACCTTTCATATACACAATGATATGAGTGGCATCCCTGGAACTGCTGGTGAAAAATACTGAACACTTCTCATCTATTTCTGTTGCTTTCTCAACTCCTGTTTGATTTAGTCTACGTGTTCTTTAATTTCTTTGCAAGTACTGTTTATTTGAGAATAATACTTTCAACTGCTTTCTAGAAGCAATCATCCGAGATTCTCTCTCTTTTTTGTGATATGTTCTATTCCTTATACTTTGCTCTAAATTTTGTATTGGTGCCATGTATATATTTTGTATCCTTATTGTTTATCTTTAAACTGGAAAGTCCTGTTCCACATCAGCCATTCCTCCAAAAACTAAGAATATCTTCAGACATTCCCTTGGCACTTTGTTAAAGGAAACATTATTCTTCCTCTCTCACTTTTTCATGAATAGACTTCTCAGCAGAGGCAAAACAAAAGATAAACTCCTGAGTCCTCTCTCCACCTGTTTCAGTCAACCCAACCTTCATTAATACTAGAGAGACTGACAGTTCTGATGACTCCATCAAGTGAGATTAATGTGTTAGAAGTTATTGTTTGTGTGGCTTCATCTCTGAGATCTACTTCACTGTTAATGGCAAGTCTCCTCTATACTGCATGCTCACCAGGGCCACTCTGCCTCTGCAGCTCTCCAGCTGCTTCTCTTGCAATGGGGAGAATGAAATCAATTCAGCTGGGTAAGAAGCAAGAGATCCACTTCTAGGGCCCAAGCTTGAACTAGAGCCTGGGGTGGGGGGCGGAGGAGGGGTAGCTAATGCTAACTAAATTCCACCCTAGATTCTTTTTTTATATCTCATAATTGTATTTTTATTCATTCATTTTCTTTTTTTTAATTAAAGTTTATTGGGGTGACAATTGTTAGTTAAGTTACATAGGTTTCAGGTGTACAATTCTGTGATACATCATCTATATCTCATATTATGTGCTCACCACCCAGTGTCAGTTCTTCTTCCATCAGAGTCAGTTCTTCCTCCATCACCATATATTTGACCCCATTTAACCTCTTCTAGCACCCTCCTAGATTGTTATCATTGGATTTATCATTTTATTCTGAATCTGGAAGATTATTAATTAGGTTTCCTTTAAACCTTGAAACTCTTGATAATACAAATTGTTCTCCTTATTAAACTAAAAGAGATGGGAAAGGAGCTAGGGACACAGGAGGCTAAATTTTGGAAGCTTGCAAGAATTCTTAATGGATTTTTGTAAACTCCTGAATTCTAGGACATTTAATTTTAGTTGAGAATATATCATCTTCCATGAATAATGGTGTATGGGTATGAGGTGTCTCTCAGAATTCATTTGTTCTCTCACTTTTAGATCAGCCCTCACTCTAATTATTAAATGTAGAAACTATATGGCTAGTGAAGAAAAGCTAAGCTCTCCTCAGGGAGATATAAGTATAGTGCTCGTAGATAACACGATATGAGATATGAGACATTAGTCTTAAAACACTGGATACAAAGCACTGAGACACCAGTAATATTGTGCTTTCTATTAAGACAAGGTTTTAAGCTCCAGTTATATTTATAAATTACATATGTTAAGAAGGATAATAAATGAGAACAAGTAAAGTATACTAAAATATACTAAAAGGAAATGACATAAAATGATTGAAGCTGGTATATCTAATCGGGAAAATCTTTTTGATAGAGACAAGTTTGGTATAAGACTATTAGAAGAGAGTAGATATAACTTCTGGAAAGATGGGCTAGAAACTCTGATTAAAAGAAAATGTCTGAGAAGAGAACAACACATTCAATTCTTGTTGGGGGAATAATAGCGGTTAAAATACAAGGAGCTTACTTTAAGCTTATACATATATTTGTTGAATTGAAGAGCAGTCTTAATTAATCTCATCTATCTCCAATGACTGAAGAATAAGTTGTTTAAAATGACTAGAATAAATTCAGAATCAAAATAATTTAAATGATATATGTTAAATCTTTAAACTTACATTATGCTTTATAAGGTGCTAAACAGAGGTCTAAAATCCAACATTCAAAAGGAGATACCTGCCCTCCAAGGAATATGTTTTCAAATGAGAATGCGTAAGTGTCTAGGCAAACATATCCAAAACTGGTTATAGCTGAGAGTTCAGAATGAGGGAGACGAGGATGATTTTATAGCACCACTTCTCTACCCTTAAACATTGATTAAAAAAAAAAAAAAAATCCCCAAAGAACCATGAAACATTGATGTCATCAACAAGAATAGAGACATTTCTGAGAAACCCACTGAGCATCTCGGCATTTCTTCCACATTATGTAACGATGTGAGGTTTGGTTCCTACCACTCAGACTTCCAAGTCCTTATTCAGATATTCTCTCATTGCCAGAAAGTAGTTCAAGTGCTTTTACTCTGATTACATTCTTCTGACTGTTTTGACAAAACTAGTAATATCTTAGGATCCAAGGAGGTGTACTAAGCAGTTCTCAGGGGACCTTTAATTCTAGCACCATTCTGTGAATTATGTCAAATCTTTTCTGTACACATTGAGGACTATAGATTTTTGGACAGCCTTAATGCAGACATAGATAATCATTATTTTTTTTTTTAATCTCAGGATTAATACTGCCAAAATCAGAAAACAGACATTCCAAATGGAACCACAGATTTTAAATCTCCTAGAAAAATAACTATGTCTCCCTCATTTTTCTTGGATCAGTTGCCAAGACTGACATGTCAAGGAATCATTGTGATTTTTTTTTCTTTTTTTTTTTAATTTTAAACATTTCATTTCCTTCTTTGGTTAAATCTAAATAAATACTTTTTGATTAGGAGGGACAGCTGGATATTTGAGCAGGTGGTTGCAGAAGATTATGGAATAGCTTCTCAGGAAAACATTCCTAACTAGATACACAGCCATCTGTTAGGTAAATTGTTTAAAAATTCTTGTGTGTAGGAAAAAATTATGAAATGAGCTCTTAATGACCCACATATTGACATTTTCATGGGTCAGGTAAAAAGAGGGAAGTGTTAAATAGCCCAAGTGTTGTTGTTTTTAACAACAACAAAAAAACAATTGCTCTAAATCAGAGTTGTCCTAAATGATCTCCATGAATTCTAAAATTAGAATTCTAGTACATGTTGTTAATTAAAAGGAAACTTTGGCAAATACTGCTAAGAAGTTCTTAGTTAAACAAAGTTAAAGAAATTTTATTTTTGTTTATTTGTTCATTTGTTTTATGCCAGAAATCCCCAGAGACTTTAGGGCATATTACATATGTATTATGTATCTTGCTAAGTAAGAAGTGAATTCTGGAGAAAATTGATCATGAAGATAAAGAATTTTGAACTAGATAGGTAATTAAAACATCTAACTAGAATTCAGAACAAGAGACATCAGCTGCATACCATTTCCAAACTATTTTCGTGATTAGAGATTGGGAAAGATGGAACGTAGAGGAGCACTCATATCTCACTCTTCAGTGAGTCCTGACTCTTCAGTGAAATAGTTTCTCCAAGGTCTTGACGCTTCATCCTCTATCCTAACACCACATCATTTTAGATAGAAGAGATTTGAACAGAAATTACCAAAAGAAAATGAGAAATTGTGTGTTCTGGACGTTGCAGTCCCAATGTACGCAGAACTGTAGACCAGAGACAGAGAAAGGAGGAATCACGTAGCTGAGCATGAATGAAATTATGGTTTGATAAGTGCAGAAACAGATGGGGGTGAAGGAGGCTGCTGTCTGGGCTGAGAGTACTGGGGTATGAGTCCAGTAAATAGATGACTAGGACTGGGAGTGGTATGGATTAAATTAAGAATACAATGGTGGAAATCAAATTCACGATGGAGACAGTTAAAAGCAAAACTAATATTGAAGAACATTTGATCATTGATGTAGAGACAGACTTACTTTGTGTATTTTGCCATTTTACTGTTGTATAAATGTTCTTCACAGGTAAATTCTCTTATTAGAGTATATATGCTCTAACATATATAAGTTAAATTAACCTTTTTGTTCTTAAAATAAATGACTTTTGTTACTTTGAGTTGTCTTTAATTTTATATTAGTGCTGCTTTTCCTGCATTTTGCAGCATTTTCCTTATTCCTTTACTTTAGCCTTTATGTCACAATTTGTTTTAAGCATATCTTTTGTAAATATGATATAGCCAAAGTTTTTTCTTATTTTGGGGGGATGGTGAAAGTAACAAAATTCAATAATCTATGCATATTAACAGTAGTATCAATGTGGGTGTCCACCAAAATAAAACTAAATTTTTATTTTATTAATTTAGTAAATTAATAAATTATTGATAATTTTTACTTTTTACTCTAGGCATCTTATTCTTTCTTTCTTTCTTTTTTCTTTTGTCACCAATGCTATCCTTTGCATGGCTTTTTTTTTCTCATTTTAT
This sequence comes from Rhinolophus sinicus, assembly GCF_036562045.2. Lineage (NCBI taxonomy): Eukaryota > Metazoa > Chordata > Mammalia > Chiroptera > Rhinolophidae > Rhinolophus > Rhinolophus sinicus. The sequence goes on along the minus strand of NC_133751.1, from coordinate 172,997,188 downwards.
TAAAAAACAGGAAGGTAAACACAGGATAATGATTTTAATAACATAGATTATTTTCAAATATGGTTTGTAAGTATTTAGGAAAAGAAAATCCTCACTAAATATAAGAGCTCAAGCTCATTTTGGGGGAAGGTCATTGTTGATGAACTGGTATATCAGCAGACTGCTGTAAGCCTTTCTACATTTGCCAAAGTGAATGTATTTTTTAAAGTATCCTATTAGATCATTGAAATTTAGATGGTTAAAAGTGAGATAGATGATGATATGATTCAGTGCATTTCTAATTTATGAAATGGCTCTATCCAAGATTAATGGGTAATGAAAGAATGTAAGCCCAGTGTAAGATGCACAATAAGGTTGCTTATACCATTTCTCTCAAATGTTCATGAGTCAAATCTTATCAAATTATTAAATAGCATGGTTCTTGAAAGAAGTCAAATAGGTGGAAGCTTCATGTTAAAAGAAAATAAAAAAGAAATATGAATGGTATACTAAATTTATTAAGATGCAATTTCATTATTATTTTTTTAAGTATTCTCCTTTGAATTTATTTACCACATATTCTACCTTGGTTACTGAGTATGTAAATTAATAGCACTTACAAAGAAGAGTTAAGAGTAGTTGTTGAGAGAGACCCAAGTTGGCAGAATAGCCAAACACTATGCCTTCTAACTTCTCTGAACACCTTAAGATTACAACTAATTATAGAACAATCAACCTGGGGAAACATCTGAAGTCTAGCCAAACAGAAGTCCTATAACTGAAAATATAAAGAAGATATGTTGAGACTGGTATGAAGGGTGGAAACGCAGAATGGGCCCCAAACCTCCCTGAGGCAGTTGAGAATCAGGAGGATATCTTGGCCACAGAAGCTCCCCCAGAGGACCGAGGGACCCCAGCCCCATGCCAGCCTCCCCAGCCCGGAGTACTGGTGCTGGGAAGGAGTCCCACAACATTTGGCTGTGAAAAATAGTAGGAATACCGACTGTTTGGGTGGGACAGAAGGCTTCAGGAAACCCAGATGTCCTCTTAAGTGGCCTGCACTCACTCACTCACTCACTCACCCACTCACTCACTCACTCACTCATTCACTCACTCATTCACAGGCACTTGGGCTTCAACAGAGGTACAGTGACTCAGGGGGCCTGAGAGACATAGAGAGGGCAGACTGAGCTGTGTGGCTGCAGGGGGAGGACAGGAGGAGAATTGGCATTTCCCTGTGAGGGGTCTTTTTCCCCTGCAGCTGGCAGGTGGGCACCATCTTTTCTATGTTGGGTCCACCCCCACAGGCCAAATCTGAATCTGATTGTCCTGGTGAGCTACATAGTTCCACCCTGCTGACTCAGTTGGGACCCTGCCCCACCCAACTCATCCACCGCCAGAGGCACTTTCTCCACAAGTAGCCAGCCCCTCCCACATCGCCCTCTTTCTTGGAAAACTATCAGAGTTCAAAGACCATAAAACTTTTTTCAAACTTTTTAAATCTTTTAATCAATGTTTCTCAACTTATTTTTCATATCATTCCCCTAATGAAAAAAAATCTATTTTAATTTAATTATTTTAAATTTAATGTAATATCTACCCAATAAAAGAAATTAAATATTTAGAAAGAAGATTTTGTCAAATACGGTTGTGCTTTGGAGGACCACAAACCACTGTAACATCTAAGATTTTTTGCTTACCTTCTCCTACCCCTCCAAACAAATTTTGTCCAATTGGGGCAATATTATTCCCATTGAGAATGCATGCTTTACACAACCCATGCTTAGATATTCACTCAACATCTTATTAATTTCCATCTCCAACCTTTTTTTTATATTGTTCCTTCAGTGAGCCTGCTTTTTTTCCTTCTTGTAATTTATATATAATATTGTCATACCAGGTACACAATTCCAATCCCTCTTTCCTTGTGAGTATTTATTTATGATAATACAGATTTTAAATGAATTTATATTTTTAAGATTTGCATTTAAATGTATCTTATTTGTTTATTTTATTAAATGTATTCAATTTTGCACAATTATTTCATTGTGAACATCAAAAGAGACTATGTGTGTAAAGCAAATATCAAGTGGACACATAATAGCACAGCAAAAATTGATATCAATTACTTTTATATTACCTCTTTATAATTTGTGTTACTATACTATTCATATAAGCTATAAAATTATTTTATAATTTAATACTTAAAATTAGGTGTTTTATTATATTATATTAAATAATTTTAATATAATTTTATTATATTAAAATTATGTAATTTCATATTCATAAGGAGGGCCTCAAATGTTCAGCCAGAAAGAAATTTATTCTGTTGAAATGGAGGAGATGAGTCATTTTGCCCTGAAACTTCCTTTCTATTTTCTTCTCCTTAGAAATTTGACCCACAGTTATCGAATCATACCATTATAACAGCAGTTTAGAAGTGTACAAGATGAAAAGGACAGATTATTATCAATTCTAGGTGACAATGATTACTTTTTTAAAAATTCAAAATTCAAAACCAAGTAGAGAATTCTGTGGTTCTACAGAAGATTGCCAGGAGATATATACTTTGGGAATATAAATGATGAGAAGAGGCACTTTTAAAATAAGAAATGGCAAATATAACTGCCCAGATTTAGAACAGGCTCCAATGTTGTATGATGGCTTGATTGTGCATCTGTCAGTTTTTCCTTCTATCGTATTACGCATCGTTCAGGTAACTGATATTGGAGTCTCTCCAGCTTTTCAAGGTCTAGTTTTGGTTGATTTTTATATATGCTTATTTGCTTTTGTACAAACTGATATCCTATTTTAATCCATTACAACTGGATTGACAAAAAGATTTTAATCCTGGATTAGATACAAGAGAAATCTTGTTATACGTTTTATCTTTGTGGTTAACATATTTGTACCCTATACACAAGTTATATATTCAGAAATTCTTTAAATGAAAACATCAACTTTAAACAGTAAAATTAAGAAACAATATAGCAACATCATTTCAAAAGTATTTTACAACTGTGAAGTTTATGCTATACTTCATAGCCACATTCCTCAAAGCTTTTGTATTCATATTAATTAGCTAAAATTAGAGACATCCTCTTTAGCCATATCACTCAGTTATATTTGAGCCAAGTATATAACTGTGGATAAATCTGAAGTCATAATCAATCATAATATTTATGTGAAATAACTGATATTTATTTTATTCAACTGAATTAACTGGGCAAGAACTGTACTTGTACTATGATTCAATAAGCAACACACGGAAATAATATGACAGACAATTCTACTTAAGACAAAGTGTAGAGATGTCATGTATTACACTTCACACATCAAGAAAGGAAAAGTATTAGTAGCTCATGTATTTCCAGAGGCACAAAGCAACTACCTAATTGAGTCCTAAATTTGAACTTACAAAAGTTTGTATTTTCCTTCCATTATTCAAATGTTTTCTTTCCCATGTTATTTTAAAACACAGGAATCATGTTTGTCACCTAAGAAACACTGAAAGTTTTACTCTATCCTCCACTCGGGGTTAGAATTTTTAGCATGAGGAAGACACAAATAGGACAATACTATAAATGGTGGAGGTGGGATCAATTGCAACTTTCTTTTCAAAAAAAATGTATCCCAACACGCTTTCTGATGTAAAATCAGTTGTCTTTGAAAATGTGGAAAAGCAGAGAGAATGGAGACCACCCCCAAGTGACTTATAAACAGAGTTGTAGCATATCACGAGGTCACTTCCTCTCTGAGTGTCTCGAATACAACCTCTCTCCTTTTTTCATCCTTTTCAACACCAATATTTTCCACAGTTTTTGTCATCGCCAATGTCTCCTTTCAGTCCCAATTATAAACTCACCCACTTTACTAGTTTAGAATATACGTCGGTAAATTAAGCTTATTACAAAACAGAGAAAGCATCAATTTTATTTAAATTAGCCGAAAGAGAGCTGTAGTTTAAGGCTGATATTCATGAGAACGTAATTAGTTAAAACTAGACAAATATCACCATTCCCTTGGCAAACACTTTACACACGTTTTCACAATGAAATAAAGCTGCATTAACCACTCATTATGTCATGCCTTACACTGCATTAGATACTCTAGGGCATAAAAATAAAAAGCATGGCCTTATTCTCAAATAATTTATCTAAGAACCAAAAGAGCATATAATGAGAAATCAGGGGAGAAAAAGTGCAGTACATAATCAAAAATTAAGGATACTTGTACAAAGTAGATAGGGAGGTAGATGAAAAATTAGACAGATAGGTAGATACATACTAAGAATTGTTTTTTATTTCATCATATATACGGTTGGACAATTAAGTTTGCAAATTCATCCTAGAAAAAGTGCTACATACCTCATTGCTGAATACCACTACAGTCACCTTTAAAGTACACCCTTTGGGACGCTATGCACTGATGCCAGCACCTAGTGTACCCATCAAAGCAATTCTGGAACTCTTTTTCTGGATTAGCCATCAGAGCTGTCGTCGTATTACCCTTGATGTCCTGAATGTCATCAAAATGTCTTCCTTTCAATATTTCCTTTATCTTAGGGTAAAGAAAGAAGTCATTGGGGGCCAGATCAGGTGAGTAGTGAGGGTGTTCCAATACAGTTATTTGTTCACTGGCTTAAAACTCCCTCACAGACAGTGCCATGTAAGCTGGTGCATTGTTGTGATGCAAGAGCCATGGATTGTTGGCAAAAAGTTCATGTCGTCTAACTTTTTCATGCAGCCTTTACTTCCAAATAGTAAACTTAGTTAACTGTTCAGTTGATACAAATTCATAATGAATAATCCCTCTGATCAAAAAAAGGTTAGCAACATTGTTGCAACAAGTTCACGAACTTAATTGTCAGACCTCATACAATTTATTAAAGTAGGTATAATTTGCCTTAAAACTTAAAAATGTAACAATGCAAGTGTAATATTGGCAGAAAGAAGGCAGGAAGGCAATGAATACATAAAGAAAGAAAGGAAAAAAGAAAAAAAAAGGAAAGAAATCAGAGCATCGGTGGATTTGGCATCTCCTTCCCTTGAAACTATGGAAAATTCATTGATATCTTCTGGACATTTCTCTTCAATCCTATTACATTCTTTTTTTTTTTTTTTTTTTTTTTATTGATGATGCTAGCATATTATGTCTTGAGTTTTATTATGTAGCAGATGGAGGTATAAAGTTGGTGAAAAACTGGAGAGATTTATATTTGAAAGCAGATTACTTGATGGAGAGAAGAATAAATATTCAGGAGAAAGAGAGGGGAGGAGTTTAAAGAAAGCCAAAGTGAGACCTGTGGAGAGTTATTTTCAGGGAATTTAGAATGGGAGAGAGGAGTGTTCAAAACAGTTGGATCTCTAATAAACTATTAAGAGACCGAGGAATGGAAACATAATTTTAAGTATTTTGATGTAATGCTCAGGTAAATGTAATTTTTTGGTGTTTTTAAGATACTTTTTGGCATTTTTAGACTATTTTCCATGTGGTTTTCTTCTTAAAGGAGATCACATATCATGTATTTCTGCGTGTAATCTTAGGCATCCCCACATGCCTAGACTTACTTCAAGTCAGAATAGAACGACTTGAAAAACAGCAATGGTTGAATTATTCAAACAATAGTATCCTAAAGTTTAGTATTATTCAAACAACTGGATTCTGGTGAACACTTGATTACCTATCATCTTTAACCTTGGAGTTTTTCACTCCCATTTACTAGAAACAGTTATTTCCCCATGATTACGCAGCAATTAGTAGCAAAGCTAAGTAGAAAGCAGATCTTTTACTAGTTCTCCTTTCATTGAGCAATTATTTGGTTCTTGAAGAATGTCTTAGAACAAAATCTTCTTTACGTATTATACAGGTTTGTGAAAACTATAGAGCAGAAGGAAAACTGACAAGATTCATAAAATGATTACAAAGTAGTATTTTCATCTAGAATTATCTTTCCTTTACAATGCCAATTTTCTTGACACTTTTGTCTCATGGGATGAAAGATTAAGAATGATTATTGCCCTAGTTCATTACTCCAATCAGATTTAGAAGGATGTTAAATTTTTCAACAACTTTTACTCCTAGCCTAAGAGAAGAAGGAAACAAAGACAAAGGAGGAAGAAAATAAGAATGGCAGCTGGGTAAAGAGAGACAAATGAGTGTATAGTTGTAGTACCCTCCTCTTACACTAGCTTGTGAGAAAAATCTAGCAGCTCCTTTAATTTAATCTTTTGCCTATACTCAAAATAGAGTACTGTCTTTAAGCAACCTATGGTTGTTTCAAACCTGAAAAATTAACGGCACTGGGAGAAGAGAATTTCACAGGGGGAACTATTGCCCTTTAAAAGCAATGACCTTTTCCCCCTCTTAATCCCCAAAGCTCTTAGCTCAGAATGTCACACATAACCTCATTTTCTCTTGCTGTCTCTGACACAGTCATGTATATGGGGGTTCCCATGCATATGCATGTAATTAAATTTGCTTATTTTCTCTTGTTAAAAAAAATATATCCACATAAGGAACTTTTGAAGACAATAAATGATTGAAAAGAATAACACTAGTCTTTTCAGTAATTATAGTAATTGACAGGATTAGTGAAAAGTAAAATCAAAAAGAATTATATTGTATTGGCTTCTTTATCTCCTCCAATATTGCCACTGATTTATCCAAGCCACATAATAATGGTATTATTCATCTAATGTCACTCATCCTGTCAGAATTTCACCACTGCCTTCTTTTGCAGGCTTCCATCACTGCATTTGGATTTCTTCAATGCTGCTCACCTCCCTTTGCCATCTCTAGAACATAGAGTGACATTAAGCATATAACTAACAACACATTAATTGATAATAATCTAAACTTCAGATTTGATCTTTCACATTGCAAGGTTTGAAAATGACTGCCAGCTTTCATAATAAGAACTTTAAAAGTTTTGGTGAGCTTAAACTTCAGACTTTCAGATTATTTATATAAACACTCAGTAATATAGAAAGTCATTCAATGAATATTCCAGAGAACAAAAATGGTTATTTTTTCAAGTATTTCACTATTCAAAAGGAAAGTGAAAAAAAGAAAGACAATTGATGGAGTATCTGTTGCAGGCGGTAAAATTTACTACTTGTTTATTTCCCCTTTATCTGGTGTTTCCAAAAACAAAGGACCAAAAACTGAAAAGATCTGGCCAAGAATATACCCATTCTCATCTGAGCACCTCTTTGGTGTGATCTGGAAAAGCACAGAAGAAGGAGAAAAAAAAAACAAAAAACATGAGAGATTTCATTTTGTCAGTAAGAGTTCTTTGAAGTTGCTCATTAATCTTTTAGACCATTTTGGCATGTTAATGCCCAACTGTAGACTATTCATATTGCTAAGTTAAGAAAAGTGAAGTTATTGCCGTTAAAGTTCTCTCTATAACCCAGCTCTGTGGTAATTCTTCCTATTTGAGTCATATTTTAATTGACTATGACTTTGATCTTGACTATTCCAGCAGTTTGGCAGCTACTTTATTTAACACTATCTGGATTTTTAAAGAAGAAGGTGGGAGAAACGTATAATCTTGAAAAGTGTTTAAGTCCTAAACTATCAGGACAATTTTTCACGATGGGTTTGGATGGATGAATACATTTTCATAAGATCAAATGTCATTCACGGGAGGGGTATGTATAAAATAATCACACACACACACATGCAACATAGGACAAGTTCTTTGTTCATCTATAAGCCAATAATTTTCTGTAGTGATTAACCTTGTATAATAAGTATTGTTCTGGGCAACAACACTACCACCATTTAAAAAAAAAATGAAGGTGATGAATGTCACATTAGATGGTTTTCCAGGATAAAGAGTAAAGATATTTAACTAGAGTGCCCTTTAAATATTTGCCTGCTGTATTTTTTCCTATCACTGCTGTTACAAATTACTCAAAACTTAGTGACATAATACAAGACATATTGTGTGATCTTATAGTTCTGGAGGTCTGCAATCCTAGAACCATGGTGTTGGCTGGGTCACATTCCTTTGGGATGTTCTTTCTCCTCTTATAGCTTCCATGGGCTACTAACATGCCTTGGTCTGTGGCTGCATCATTCCAACCTCTGCATCATTTGTCACATATCACATCACCTCCTCTTACTCTGCCTCTCTTACCCCCATTTTATCAGGACCGTTGTGATTACATTATGCCCACCCAGATAATCCAGAGTAATCTCCTCACTTCAAAACCCTTAATTTAATCACATTTGTAAAATCCCGTTGCCATGTAAGCTAACATATTAATAAATTCTAGGAATTAAGAGTTCACTCTGTTTGCAAACTTGCAATCACAAAAACATTAACCTTCTGTTCACCTCAGCTCAATTTCAAACAAAAGTGGTAATTCAGGATGTAAAAGCACCCAGTATAGAGTACAGCAGTTGGTTTTAGGGTAGTAGAAAGAGGCAGAAGAATAATTTCAAAAGATCCTTTCTTCCTCCCCTAGGTTCAAAAATTTCTTTTACATACTGCCATTTGTGACAACATGGACAGATCTTGAGATTATCATGTTAACTGATTAAATAAGTCAGACAGAAAAAGTCAAGAACCATATGATTTCATTCATATGTGGGATATAAAACTGAAAGCAACAAATGAACAAGTCACACAAAGAAACAAAAACTCATAGGCACAGACAACAGTTTAGTAGTTATCACAGGATAAGGGAGCAGGGGGTGGTAGATGAGGGAAAAGGGGGTCAAAATACATGGTGGTGGAAGGAGAAGTGACTTTGGGTGGTGAACATACAATACAATAAACAGATGAAGTTTTATATAAACGTACACTTGAAACCTATACAATTGTACTAGCCAATGTCACCCTGGTAAATTTAATTTAAAAATAAATAAAAATTCCTTTTCATTGTTTAATGAATGATTTCTGGTAAATGCTAAGAAATGTTTACAATTTCATCTTTTCTTATGGAAGAGTGGTAGTCCATTGGATCTTGAGATTATTATACTAAGCAAAATAAATCAAACAGAAAAAGTTGAAAACCATATGACTTCACTCATATATGGGATATAAAACTGAAAGCAACAAAGAAACAAGACAAACAAATAAAGAAACAAAAACTCACAGACAACAGTTTAGTGGTTACCAGAGGGTAAGGGGGGATGGGGGGGTGTTAGAAGAGAGTAAAGGGGGTCAAACACATGGTGATGGAATGAGAACTGACTCTGAATGGTGAGCACCCAATGTGATGTATAAATGGTGTATTATAGAACTATACACTTGAAACTTGTGTAATTTTACTAACAATTGTCACCCCAATAAATTGAATTAAAAAAAAGAAATACTTACAGTTAGTATAAAAACCCTAAAATAAAAAAGTGACACTATTTAAATTTTATTCTGAAAATATGCATACTAATATTTTATAATTGAATGATTTTATAAATGCCTGTTTCCCTCAAATATTTCTAACATCTCACCTGGAAAATCCTGACACTATAAACTTCCTATAAAATATAGAGGTGAGATGAATTTCTCAAGCTTAGAATCCACGTCTTATTCATGTTTATAGTCCTACTATCTTCTACTATGTCTGTTCCTTTGTACATGCTCCCAAAATATTCATTGACTTGAAATTTATTGTTTATAAGAGCACTCACAAATGCACATTTTTAAAAAGGGACACTGAAAACTTTACATGAGACCTGTGCCTCACAGTCTAGTGGCTCAATGAAGTGGTATTTCTCCTATTTACTTGGTACAATGTTCTCTTGTAGTCTCTCTTGTTAAGAGCTCAAAATTTTTTGTGCACGTTACAATTATGGAAATTTTCAAACGTAAGAATGTTAATGCAGGTGTTTTGGCCAACCACTACTGGTTAATGTGTATTCTGTCTAATTCTGTCTATTCCACCTTCCAGGTTCCCACTAAGTGGAGAATGTTTCGCCACTTGTGCAACATTTCTGTACTTGGTTAATCACTTGTCATGTTTCACCCAAGAGATGTCTGCATTCCAGAAGCAAGCAATGTCATTCCTATATTAGTCTATTGTGAATTGGTTGTCAAAGTTTTTCAAAATGCCTTGAGACCCTTCTGTTTGCAAGGTGATTTCTAAATATAGCATTATTATAATAAGATATTTCAGAAGTTGCTATTGCCAGCAAGATAGGTTGTACTTGATTGGAACTATTGACCCACTGCTCAGTGAAAGAAATTAGATGCTATGTAAAGAACACCAGTCCCATTCAGTGTAAAATATAAAATTCTTTCTACTATTGCTTCTGAGATATGAAGACATCAGGTCATACAATGAAGTGCTTTGTCTTTTCAGTAGTATTAGGTGAAGTGCCAATGTTCCCTGAACTACAATGTGTTTCTAATTAAAACTGTGTCACTTTCTTTCTCAAATGTGTGTAAGGAACTGGCTGGAGCTTGCCTTTAAAAGATTTTGTTTCTAAATCTCTTACTCCCTTTTTATTTCATTTCATATATGGTGCTTCTAATTGTATAGTTCTTCCTGTACAAGTACAGTAATAACTGCTTTAAAATTCTCCAATTTATAGTTAATATGTAACAACTACAAAGCCAGTTATGAAGATTTCAAGTTGTAGACACTTAACCACAAGGTGTCAAATCTGATGACCAAATTAAAAGGAAATAATGAAGTTAAATGTTTTTTAAAAGACTGAGGAAAAATGAGAAAAGCCTGCATTCACTGTTGTGTTGTTTGTGTTGTTAAAAACAGTAAGAGTTTAATACATGAAAAGGAAGAGCAGTCAGACATTGAAAAATAGTAATTACAGATAATGTTTTAAATTCAGTTTTACAACATCCCAAAGTAAAGAAAATTATTTTAAAAATTGTAAAAACTAACTGTAACTTGTGTTCAGTTCTTTTAAATGATTGTATAGTTCATTTATATTAATAAATATATTCTATTTAAAATCAATCAATCTTTTTGCCCACAGAAATATCAATAAGCTACGGTGATTAAAAACAGCTAATTTATTATTTGGCATAACGGCTGGTATTCCAAGACAATTCTTTGTAAGTCTCTCATATTTCTCCAAATCTTTTGAGTGAGGCACTGACTTGATTTGTCCTGGACAACCTTTCAAAGAGGTTTGTATAGCAAATTGCCTTGGGAGATCGAGGCAGTGTTTCCCTCAGAAGCAAAGGGTAGGCATGTTTACTGCCCAATAGAAAAGACCAGGTTCACTAAGCTCTCAGATCCTTTCCTGTAATGCAAACACTGCATGTGCAGCTGTCACTTTGCCCTCTTAGCATTACCCTGGGGAACCATGACTCTGAGTACAAGCCCTCACGATGGCTACTGCTATTGCTGTGGATAATAAATTGTAGCCTCTGACGCAGGAGTCTTCTGTTCTCTTTCAGCATCCATGAAATGGTGACAAACTAATACATTATCTTGCAAATTGGGCAAAATCTCAGACCCATAGTATTGTTCTTTTCATGCTGGCTATTGGCAAATAGGTATAGATTCCACCATGTCTTTAGTATTCTTCCCCATAGTCATTCTTGTATTTACTCTCACCCTTAGGCTCATGCATTTCTTTGGCTCTTTACAGCCCTGAATTAAGTTCACATTATATAAAATGCTTCTGCAATATTATCACCCCTTAGAGTGTGGGGTGTGCCCCCTAGAGTGTGCTCCTTAAATTTAAAGTTTTAAACATATGCAACAGTTTCTTCAACACACTGGCCTTTTACTTCCTTAAATTCTTTCCCTCAACTGATCATGTCTTCTATGTTACCTCCTCCATTTGCTTGTATGGTAATAGCCTACACCATGTCATTAACAATAAGTGCTATACTTCTACAATTTTAATTTCATGAGTTAGCTTTTGGCCATCAGCTTCTGTTATTCTAGCAAACTCTAATAACTCAACTCTATCAATGCCTCAACTCAGCTGGAATCTACAATCCATTAAAGACAATTTGACATTTTTTTTTTTTTTTTAAACACTCACCCAACTTATGGCCACTCTTCTTTATGGCTTAACTTTAAGTTGATTGTCTTATACTAACAATACCTCCTTCATACATACTCTCAATCTTTTGTGCCCTCTCACTTCATATATATGATATATTTAATTGTTATGCCATGAGGGTTGTTAAAGAAAAAAAGAAATTCAAACCAGACAGGATGAGCAGAAAGAGGTTAATTTTATTCTGACATTATTGCCAGTAATAGGTAAGAAGGCCAAGATCAAGTCTGGATACACAGCTCTAGGGAGAGGTAAAAGGCTGGAGAGATTATGATAGTTGGGGTTGGATGGTAATAGGCCATCTATGTTTGCTAATTGGCATTACCCAAAGGAGAAGCAAACTTTCCCTTACCTGCATGACTGGAGACAGTTTTACAACTTGGAGTAAGAAGGTCACTCCCAAGTTAAACTCTAACCCTCCCATAGAAACTGAGAGATTTGGACTCCATCATCCTCAATGATTATATTTCAAAGAGATGGTTCACAGGTCTTTGAGAAAGATATTTCCTGGGTGGTAAAACTGGCAAGAGTCTGGGAGAAGATTTATAAATATTTCAAAAAGGCAGAGAAAGTATTTTCAAGTTTTCTAAAGTAAATGCTCTAAGAAAAATAGATAGGGACCTAGAGTCTGAAAAGAAGTCTAAATTTTAGTCAATCTGAGGGAAACTTGAAGGCAGTCTTGGTCATGCCTTATAAGATTGCCTGACATTCAGTAAGAATTCAATAAATAATCCTTGAAAGAAGAATGTGATTTAAACTATGGCATTTTAAGAAAGAAAAAAAAGGATATTAACTCCAGTATTTTGGCAGCCAAAAATTGTTTAATTAATACTCTGCTATCTCTCCGTTATTGTCAAACAACTTATATTAAGTAAACCATTGCAGGTCTGCATAGTGGGGTGAACCAGCTGACCCCTTCATCTATAGTCTTGCCATCTTCAACCACCTACTACACAGCCTCCAGAGTAAAAAGTCTACATATATAATGATAACTTTCTATGTCCCTCCTTAATGTCACAACGCAATGCACATCCGGTTTAAATTTTTTAGTTGTTTCTGCCAGGGCTCAAAAGATGAACCTCCTTACCATGGCCCATCAATCTTACTTCATGTATCCTGAATTTCTCTACAGACCAGATTCTTAACACTGTCCTTACCATACAATGTCCTGGTTTGTTTGTTTTCTAACCTGTTAGCAAGAACCCAGGAGTCTTGTTTAATCCTTTCTATGAGCCATCACACCTACTGTTTTCCTGATACTTCATATCCTTTTATTTTAGAGTGGCTAATGTCCCTCATCCTTCAGGATGTCACCAAGGAATCTTTCATGTTCACTTTCTAATCCTCCAATTGTTATTCCACCAGACATGTCGTTTCTCCTAAACTCTATGTTATGATACATTAAACTCTCTTTTTTTTTTCATATTGACTTATCTGGATCACCTACTTTATTTGAAGTTTCTAGAGGACAAGTAACATTCTTTTTTAGTCTTTACTCCAAGAACGTAAGAGATGAAAAAAAGGAAGAGTACAGGTTTTGGAGACAAAGCAGAAATGGGCTTGAATCACAAACATTAGAATATTAGCAAAATGAATTGACTATTCATTCCTCCATTTCCATATTCATAGACTGTCTATTATATAATCCATCCCATGAAGTTGTAATGATGATAAAATGATGTAACACATTAAGGTAAATTACACAATGCCTGGCACATAGTGACTACAATATACACTTTGAATGAATATGACAGGGAAAAAATTTGTTGACTCCTCCCAAGTGTTTAAGCCAGAGGTACTTAAGGAAGTATTCATGTGTTATAATCAGTGTCATATTATAAATTAATATTTTCATAGTATGCTCACTCATTCAGTTTCAAAGGATAGACTCTATATATTATCCTTTTGCCAAAATGATTTATCATAGATTATATTAAAAAATCTATATTAAAATAACAACTATTATAAAATATTAATGATATGGATATTTCCAGTAAAAAGCATTTATTGCACACTGTTGAAAATGAAACAAAATATTTTTTAGTATTTTCACATCTGCTAAAAATGTCCAATCCTGTGTAAGATTTCATACTGGAAAACGCCAGTACCCTATGAGCAGTCAAATGCTGTCTTCTTTATTATCTTTTTTTTTTTTATTTTAGAGGAAAATAAAATTAAATGATCTCAAAATCAATTTAACACTAATTATTCAATGTCACAAAATTTCTACAATTTCTATTGGGTTTCTTGGATATATAATAATTGTATGCTCTGCCGGAATAATGATTATGTATAAAGTAAGTCTGTTTTGCCTGAAAATTAAGTAAAAGACATCTCTCCATAGGGCATTTATTCAGAAATTTATTGTCATTCCTTGATAATTTGATTTAAGGCTTAAATTCTAGGAAAGAGAAAAAAAAAATCTGTACGTTCAAATGATTTGAATCTTCCTTAAATAAAGATCTGGTGGTGGAAAATGTTCAAAAGGGTACTATGTTAAAAAAAATCCATTCCTCATGAATATTAAACATTTTAATCATTACTAACATGAACTGAATTTGAACCAATAATATAAGTCAAAATGCCCTTTATTGCATGCTTAGTCAGATAAGTTTTTATCTCTTTATGGGAATTAATTAGAATTTTATTAGTTTCTTAAGCACTTGTCAGCATACTCAACAACGTATGGCTGTGACAGTGTCCCCACGTTCATCTTGCCTCAGTATTTAAAATTCACTTTGTGTACCTCTATGCAAAATACTCCATGATTAATCATTATTCTCAGCAAAAAAATTACATTTACCTATGAAATAATACATTTAAACTAGAAATAAAAAGCCTAAAGCATAAATTTATTTTGTTTTGTTTTCCAGTAAGTTACATTGAGTACAGTAAATCCTTCTTTCCATAAAGGAGGGATTTTCTGCAACACAATAATAAACACATATTTGGAATAAGTATTTTATTAATCTGATAATGATTATCATTTGCAATAGAAAAATACAGTATCTTGAGGTACTTGTTATAAAAACATATAAAAATAATATAAGAAAGGTATAATATATAATATTTCTGAATATGCTCTTCTCTGACTAGCCTCATTATTGTTCACTAATACATTTATATAGTTCAGTTAATCACATTCTAAATGATTCTGAATTTTTTTAAAAAGTCTGTATTTCTGCCAATAGACTCATAGAATATTTGGCACTGTCAATGATGTTACCAGAGTAATTAGAGAATAGAAATAACTAGGGTTATCAGATAAATATGTTTTGAATTTATTTTAAAATTTGAAATGAAAATGGCTAATATAAGTCATTATGGATAGCTTCAGGATATTTATGTATAAATTTAGCATGAGGCAGACACTCACATAATATACATATATTGTCAGATAATTTTGCTCCACTAACACTTACCTTCAATAATGCAATAAGTATGACTTAATCTTATACCTTTGTCTAAAACAATAAAAAAATAAATTGGGTCTTTGCTTTCCCTAAGCTATCCTGATTTTTAGACGTGGTATTTTATTTTAATATTTCACTAGTATGAAAAAGAGATTAGAAAGAAGTAATTAATATGATTGTCTCCTAAGAAATACAACTATAACGATATCCTGAATTTTACAATAGTTTATTTTCATTGCTCAAGATATTTATGATTGAGTAGAAAAATAGCCAAGAACCTAATGGTGCTTTCTTTTTCTACTAATGACATCTATTAGGCTCTTACATTAGGTTCTACAGTCTTGGTATTTTGAGACATCTTTGGAAACTTAACAGCTTCTTTTCCTGTATAATTGCCATACAATAAACCTCACATATTTAACTAGTCCCATTTGTAAAATTTTACATATGTGTATCATAATCACAATCAAAATATTGAACATATCCTCTACCATAAAAGTTCACTCATGCTTTTTTATAATCTCTCTTACCTCTCCTCTCACCCCAATCCTCAGGCAGACACTGAATTGCTTTGTGTCATTATAAACTAGTTTGCATTTTCTAGTATTTTGTGAAAATAATATCATACAGTATGCTCCTTTTTGTCTAACTTCTTGCATACAGTATAAATATTTTTATATTTGTCCATGTATTTTAGTGTAACAATAGTACATATATTGGTATTGTTGTTTAATAGTTCAGTGTTTAGATATATCACAAATTGGTTATCTATCAACTTGCTGATGGACTTTTAGGTTGTAATCAGTTTGGGGACATCACAAATAAAGACTTCTAAATATTCATGTGCAAGTCTTTGTATGGACGTAAGTTTGAATTTCTCTTGGAGAAATATTCCCTGGATAAATTTGCTTGTAAGAATCAAGATCAATATACAAAATCAATTGTATTTCTATATAATAGAAATGAGAAATCAGAAAATGAAATTTTACAAATACCATTTATAATAAAATATTTAGGGTTAAATCTGACAAAAGATGTGCAAGACTTGTACTGTACACTTACAAATACAAAATGCTGAGAGAAATTAAAGAAGATGAATAAATGAAAAGATACAGGGTTTTATGGCTCCAATGATTCAATATTGTTAAGATATCCCTAAGTTGGACAATAGATTCAATAAAATTCCAATTAAAAGTCAGTAGACTTTTTTGGGTAGAAAATGACAAACAAAAACAACTCTGAAAAAGAAACTTAGAGAGAGGTTTATCTAAGATGGTAGAGTAGATAAAGGCTGTGCTTGCTTCTTCCCATGACCACATTAAAATTGCAACTAAATGATAGAACCTGGAGAACCATATGAACTCTAGCTGAACAGAAGTCTTATAACTAAGGATATAAAAAAGATACCACATTGAGACTGGTAGGAAGGGCAGAGACACAAAAAGTGCTAGCCTCATACCTGTGCCTGGCAGTTGAGAGTTAGGAGGGATATCTCAGCCATGGAGGAGCAAGGGACCCCAGGCCCACACAAGGCTCCCTAGCCCAGAGTAGCAGTGCTGGAAAGAGGAGCCCTCACAACATCTGGCTGTGAAAAATAGTGGGGATTCTTACTGCCTGGATGAGAAGGAAGATTGTGGGAAACCCAGATATCTTCCTAAAGAGCCCATGCCCAGATTCACTTGATCACATGCACTCACCTGGTCTCTGGCAGAGGGACAATGACTCATGAGGTGTCAGAGACATACAGGGAAAGGTTGAGTTCTTTGGCTTCAGGGTGAGAACTGGATGGACAGTCTCTATTTCTGCTGCATAGAATCTACCTCGCTTGCAGCCAGCAGGCAGCCACCATTTTTTTTCTTTTCTGAGCCCTCCCCCACACAATCATATCTGAATCTTCATTGGCCTGGTGAACCTGGCTCACTCTACCCTGGTGACTTCCTGGGACCCTGCCTCACCCAGTTTGCATACCGCCCAAGGCTCTATCAGTGGCTAACCCTTATGGGATCCAACAGGTAGCAGTGGCCCTCAGGGTGTCCTGGATTTTTGCAGAGCAACTCAAGGCCCAGTACTGGTAAGAGTCATCCTCAGATCAGAGCGTGGTCTCCCCCACATATCTCTAGGTCCAGCACAGGCAGTGACCAACCATGGATCACTTCGTAGCACCCACCAGGTAGTCCCTGGCCAGTCACAGGCAATGGCTGAGCCAGGCCTGTCCCAGAGCACTATGCAAGAGGCCCCAGAATGAACATTCCCAGAAGTCAGCTTCAGATCACACAGCAGTACACCACCCAATTAGCTCCAAAAGTGGCACACCCAAAGGGCAGTCTCAGCAGGCACTATAGCCTGCTGGGGCAAATTCTGCTCTAAGAGGTAAGACCCCTGCACAGCAGCACATAAGTTGTGGACAAGGCCAAACCCTACTGCCAGTCAATCCCACCCACAGATGTGCCAATTGCAATCAAGGCTCAACTACAACAGGAAGGCACACACAACACACTCAAGTGACACTCATGGAGGATCAGGTTCAGATGACCAGTGAGACTGTGCTACTGGGTCCCACAAGGCACCTACTACATAAAACTATCTGGCCAAGATTGGAAGATATAGCAGATCTACCTAATTTGCAGAACCAAACACAGAGAGGGAAACAAAATGAAGAAACAAAGAAATATGTCCCAAATGAAAGAACAGGAGAAAATTCAAGAAAAATAAACGAATAAAATGGAGGCAAGCAACCCACCAGATACAGAGTTCAAAGCACTGGTTACACGGATACTCAAAAAACTTAGCGAGAACTTCAACAAAGTGATAGCAAGCATAAAATAAGACATAGGAACCATAAAAATGAACCAGTCAGAAATAAATAATATAACAACTGAAATGAAGAATATACTAGAAGAAACCACCAGCAGTCTAGATGAAACAGAGGATCAGATCAGCAATTTGGAAGACAAGATAGTAGGAAACAACCAATCAGAACAGCAGAAAGCAAAAAGAAACCAAAAAAATGAGGATAGTTTAGGAGACAAATCAAGTGTAACAACATTCATATCATATGGGTACCAGAAGGAGAAGAGAGAAAGCAAGGGAATAGAATCTATTTGAAGAAATGATTACTGAAAACTGTCCTAACCTAGTGAAGGAAATAAACATACATGCTCAGTAGTGCAGAGAGTCCCAAACAAGATAAACCTAAAAAGGCCCACAAAAACACACATTATATTTAAAACGGCAAAGTTTAAAGACAAAGAGAGAATCCTAAAAGCAGCAAGAGAAAGACAACTAGTTACTTACAAATGAGCTCCCATAAGATAGTCAGCTGATTTTTTTCAACAGAAACTTTGCTGGTTAGAGGGATTGGCACAAAATATTCAAAGTGATGAAAAGCGAGAACCTGCAACCAAGACTATTCAGCAAGGCTATCATTCAAAATTAAAGGAAGAGATAAAGAGAATCCCGGAAAATAAAAAGCTAAAGAAGTCCTCACCATCAAAGCATTATTAAAAGAAATGTTAAAGGGACTTATTTAAGAAGAAGGTGGGAGAATGTAAAGATGAATAATAAAATGGCAATAACTATGTATCTAGCAATAATCACTTTAAATGTAAATCGAATAAAAGCTCAAATCAAAAGACACAGAGTAGCTGAATGGATAAGAAAACAAGATCCACACATATGCTGTCTACAAGAGACCCACTTCAGATTCAAAGACACACACAGACTAAAAGTAAAGGGATGAAAAAGATATTTCATGCAAATGGAAAGGAGAAAAAAGTTGGAGTAGCAATACTTATATCGGACAAAATAGACTTTAAAACAAAGGCAAGGCTATAAGAAGAGACAAAAAAGGACATTACATAACGTAAAGGGATCAATCCAACAAGAGGATATAAATTTTGTAATCATATGCACCCAATACAGGAGCACCTCAATATATAAAGTAAATATTGACCAATATAATGGGAAGGATTGACAGTAATACAATCATATTAACTTTAATGCCCCATTGACCCCAATGGACAGATCTCCTGAGCAGAAAATCAACAAGAAAACAATTGCTTGAAATGCCACAACAGACCAAATGGATTTAATTGATATTTTTATAGCATTTCATCCCAAAGTGGAATATACTTTCTTTTTGAGTGCACATGGAACAGTTTTCAAAATAGGCTACATGTTAGGCCACAAAAAAAGTCTCAACAAATTTAAGAAGACTGAAATCATATCAAGCATCTTCTCTATCAGAATGATATAAGACTAGAAATCAGTTACAAGGAAAAAAAAAAACCTAAAAAACACACAAACACATGGAAACTAAATAACATTCTACTAAATAATGATTGGGTCAATAATGAGATCAAAGAAGAAGTCAAAAGATACCTTGAGACAAAAGAAAATAAAAACACAACAACCCGAAATCTATGGTACACAGTGAAAGAAGTACTAACAGGGAAATTCATAACAATACAGGCTTACCTCAAGAAACAAGAAAAATCTGAAATATGCAATCTAAACTTACACTTAAAACAACTAGAAAAAGAACAGCAAACTCAGCCCAAAGTGAGTAGAAGAAAGACGATAATAAAGATCAGAGCAGAAATAAACAGAATGCAGTCTAAAAAAAAACAATACAAAAGATCAATGAAACCAAGAGCTGGTTATCTGAAAAGATAAACAAAAGTGATAAATCTTTAACCAGATTCATCAAGAAAAAAATAGGACCCCCAAAAATAAAATCAGAAACAAAAGAAGTGACAATGGACACCACAGAAATACAAAGGATTATGATTAAATATTATGAACAATTGAATGTCAACAAACCAGACAATCTGGAACAAATGGATAAATACTAAGAAGCATACAGCCTTCTATGACTGAATCCAGAAGAAACAGAAAATCGGAACTGACCAATTACTATTAATGAAATATAATCAGTAATCAACAAACTCCCAACAAAGTCCTGGACTGGATGGCTTCATAGGAGAATTTTACCAAACATTCATAGAAGAATTAACAACTAACACCTATCCTTCTCAAACTATTCAAAAAAATTCAAAAAGAAGGAAATCTCCCAAGCTCATTTCCCAAGGCCACTATTACCCTGATTCCAAAGGCAGACAAAGACATTACAAAAAAAAAAAGAAATATATATATATATATATATATATATATATATATATATATATATATATATATATATATATATATGCCAAAATCCCTGATGAACATAGGTGCAACAATCCTCAATAGAATAATAGCTAACTGAAGTCAGCAATACATTTAGAAGATCACACAACATGATCAAGTGGAATTTATTCCTGGGATGCAAGTTTGGTTCAATAGCTGCAAATCAATTAATACTAATACACAACACATACAAAATTGAAGATAAAAATCATATGATTATATCAATAGATGCAGAAAAAGCATTTAACAAAATCCAGCATCGACTTACGATAAACAGTCTCAGCTAAGTGGGAACAGAGGGACTATATCTCACTGTTAACAAAGGCCATATATGAAAAAAACACAATTGATAACAAACTCAATGGGGAAAAGCTAAAAGTGTTCTCCTTAAGATCAGGAAAAAGATAAGAATGTCTACTTTCACCACTTTTATTCAACACAGTATTGGAGGTCTGAGCCAAAGCAATAAGACAAGAAAAAGAAATAAAAGGCATCCAAATTGGAAAGGAAAAAGTAAAATTGTCATTATTTTCAGATGACTTAATACTATATTAAAAAAAAACTAAAGATTCCACCAAAAAATCTATTAGAACTGATCAATGAACTCAGTAATGTAGCAGGATACAAAATTTATATTCAGAAATCAGTTGCATTTTTATACACAGCATTTTCTAACAAGCTGTTAGAAAGAGAAATTAAGAAAACAATCCCATTTAAAAATGCATCAAAAAAATTAAAATACCTAGGAATAAATTTAACCAAGTATGTAAAAGACCTGCACTTAGAAAACTGTAAGACACTGAAGAAAGAAATTGAAGAAGATACAAATAAATTGAAGCATGTACAGTGCTCATGGGTAGGAAATATTAACATTGTTAAAATATCCATACCACCCAAAGCAATCTGTAGATTCAATGGCATCTCTATCAAAATAACAATGGCATTTTTCACAGAACTAAAACAAATCATCTTAAAATTTATATAGAACTACAAAAGACCCCAAATAGCCATAGCAATCTTGAGAAAGGAGAACAAAATTGGTGATATCATGCTACCTGATATCAAACTACACTACAAGCCTATAATAATCAAAAAAGCATAGTATTGGCATAAAAATAGACACATAGATCAATGGAACAGAATCGAAAACTCAGAAGTAAACCCTCACCTATATGGTTATTTAATCTATAACAAAAGAGGCAAGTGGTACAGTGGGCTAAAGACAGTCTAGTGAAAAATGATGCTGGGAAAACTGGACAGATATATGCAAAAAAAAAGAAAGAAAGAAACTATGACACCTTCTTACACCATATACAAAAATAAACTCAAAATGAATTAAAAACTTAAATGTAAGACCTGAAACCATAAAACTCCTGGAAAAAAATATAGGCAGTAAACTCTCTGACATTGCCCTTAATAATATTGTTTCTGATCTATCTCCTCAGGCAAGGTAAACAAAAGAAAAATAAACCAATGGGACTACATCAAACTAAAAAGTTTTTTCACAACAAAGGAAACCACCAAGAAAATGAAAAGACACCTACAAAATAGGAGAAGATATTCGCCAATGATACATCTGATAAGGGGTTAATATCCAAAATTTATAAAGAACTCATACAACTCAACAGAAAAAAAAAATAATAATAACAGTCCAATTAAAAAAAATGGGCAGAGGATCTGAATAGACATTTCTCCAAAGAGGACATACAAGTGGCCAATAAACATATAAAAAGTTGCTCAATGTCACTAATCATTTTAGAAAGGGAAATTAAAACCATAATGATATACCACCTCACACCTGTCAGAATGGCTACCATCAATAAATCAACAAACAACAATATATTGTTGGTAGGATTGCAAACTGGTGCAGCCATTATGGAAAACAGTATAGAGATTCTTCAAAAAATTAAAAATAGAACTACTTTATGACCCAGTAATTCCACTTCTGGGTATTTATCTGAAGGAATACAAAACGTTAATTCAAAATTACCATTAGCTTTTGTGGGGATCCCATCATGCTGTTTTCTCACAGCTAGTGTCTTAAAAACTAAATCCTGTAGTGGCTCACAAGTAATGAGCTATCTGAAGTAGGCATTTCAAGGCGGTGCAGCACCTCCGAAATTCAGGTCATAGAGGTTTTTGTGTTTGTACTCTGTCATTATTAGCTTTAGAGGTTCATTTTCATAGTTTACTAGTCACAGTTGGCTCTTATATTTCTGATCAAGGTGTCTAAGACCCAGGAGAAAGCAAGCTGATGCGCAAAATGTTCTTGCCAGAATATTCCACAGTGACTTCAGCCTTCATTTCATTGAATGTACCTGCAAACACTTCAAGTAGTAGTATTTTTTTTTTTTTACATGCAATGATTTCCCACCTGGTGTTCATGCTCCTTAAATGTTGGGTCACGGGGGGTAGAAACAACTTTTCCAGTGTGTAACAGCCCACAGTGTTCTGAAATGCCCCACCCAATTGAAGAATGCTCTCCAATCTGTTTCGATGTTTATAAAATCTCCTTTTTATGAATCCATTTTAGAACCCATGCTGTGTTCTCTGAGCCATTATTTTTAAAAAAAGAGAACTTTTTTTTTTTCCTATTCTAATCTTTTATAGCATTTCATGTCTTTTACTTTCCTCAAGAATCACCATAAGTAATTAGGGCATAAAGTGGTTTTTTATAGAGATGCATATCTGTGTTATGAAATATCTCTTTGCTTTGAAATTAATTATATTTTAGGAGTTTTAATCCCAGGAAACAAATCTCAACTTTTATTCTCTAGTCTTTTCTTTTTTTTTTTTCCTGGAAGCAAGGATGGAACTCACATTTATTGATTAGATAAGTAATATGCTAGGTACGTTCAAACTTATTCAACCAGCAATGTTGATTCACAGCCAAATTTAAAATTAGAGTTAGTACAATGAAAGTAAGAGAAAAAGTTATCAAACTAGAAAATAGTATTTTATTTATGATTGTCATTTATGTACATGTGTCATTTTATGATTCATCCATATATCTTCATGAATAAAATGAATTATGACAGTATTTGTGACTAAATGGTTTTCCTTTTAATATATTTGAGAAAATAATTTCCAGCTTAGTCCAAAATGTTGTACATTCATAAGGATCAATGGAAGATATAAAGAGATGATGCAAAGTCTAACAGGGAAATGAGTCTGTCCTAATTTTTCTGTACTTATAGCAATACAGTAATTATATTAATGAAATAAGAACATGAATTGCAAAGTCATAGTATGATGATCTGCCTGAGAAGACCACAGAACTACAAAGGATTCCTATCAGTACAGACTCAAGAATAACGTTATTTCTGCTAAAATAAAATATGAAAGTAACTAGTAAACATTGGTTCTGAGTAGAAAGCTTTGAGACTGAAATCAAGTAAATACATTCTATAAAAAGCAGTTATGAGTGCATTATCGTCTAATAATTTTTATTATGATTGTAAATTACAAGATATTGACAATAAATATTTTCTACTACTTTATGATATTTGACACAAATTCAGTTTTCTTCTTTCTTAATAGGCAGAATGCTTCAGTTTCTGAGACACAAGGAAAAGAAAAATCTCTCCTTAACAAATAAAGAAGTTAAATAGATAAAACTAGCCCATTTGGTAATGTTACTCGAATGCCTCTTTTCAAGAATTTATCTGGGCAAACACAATGGTATTTATTCAAATACTTTAAACTCTTTATAAGCTAATACTCTATAAATGCAAATACAGCTATCTATGGTTGTTATTTTTCTCAGAACTCTAGGCTCAATCTCCTTAGAAACAAACTAAAATTTACATACTATTATTAAGTGAAACTATTTGAGGGCACTCATTTGGTTGCTGTCAAAATAGAACTTTGTTTTCAGAAATGGTTTATGAATGTTATTTAACACATCCCTAAGGCTTCAAAAGGAAAAAGTTAAGGGACTTTCTGCAGGAGCTCTGTCTAAAATTAAGTATCTGTCAGCCTGGTTTTACAAAGCACATTTAAAATGGAGGAATGTTTCATAATCGAAGACAACTGAAAGCAAAATCAGTGACCTTAATTGTCACTTTCCCACACAAACACATGGGGCCAAATTGCAATACCATGCACTACAAAACCTGTTAAATATTGATTCTTGACTTACAAGGAAAATAAAGAAAGCAAAGGGGTAAGTGAGCACAATGATAGGTAAACATACTTTCAAGGTGGTTTCCAATTGTGAATCTTTATCTGGGAAAGATTGCTCAGTATAGTAAACTGCAGGGTCGGTGTGGGTAACGTGGCAAGCAGAAAAGGTGCACTAATATGACAGGAGTGTAAATATGGTGTCCTTTTAGGTTTATAAAGAATGAAAAGAAACAATTTTACTTTAGCTAAGAAACTATAGCCTAGCAAAGCGATTTCCCCCTATGTATTTGTTTATTGCAAAGTGGAAAAGTAGCATTACACATACAAAGAGAGAGTGAGCTTTGTAAGTGCCTCAAAAACTTTCAGCCAAAGTGAAAAGAAAGATATAGAGAGAAATCAGATTCTGTATAGCCCCCTTTGAGAGATCCTATCAGTTTTACAAAGGAAGCAGCTGTGTACACTTAGCTCGCTTGGCAATGTATGCAAACATGTAGCCATCAGTACATTTATTTACAAAATGCTCCCTTGTTATATTTCAAAATCTTTACATGGATGTAATTTAACTAAGTCCTAAAGACAAAATATATAGAGGGATTTTAATGAGGTAAAGAGCAGATAAAATGGAAGAGGAAAACCCACAATTTAGAAAACAGATACAAAGGAATTAAGCAATAAAGCACATAAAGATTTACACTGGATCTTAGCCAAAAGGCCAAGAAATGATGCAAAAAGATTTAAAATGTAAAAACTGATCCACAAGAGAATCAGATAATTTAATGAATATGATCTTTAGCAATTATGGTAACTCCACATATAAAAAAATGTAGTTGTTTTTTTTCAATCTTGTATCATACTGTTCAGTTTGTAAGGTATATTGGGTGCTGTACTTTGAAAAAGTCCAAAGACTGACTATTCAGTACGAAGCCAGAGTTCTGTAAAGACTCTTTCTGCTTAGTGCATATTTAAAAATAGTAAAATAGGAAAGGAATCTATAAAATTCTGTCTGATTTTCCAATCAAATATTATGATAGAGGGAAAAATCCATCTGTGGACAGTGATAGAAGAACAATCAGAATTCCTTTAGTTTATGTAGGGAGTGCCCATTCAATATAAATATATACTTATATTTATATTTATATATGAACAACATATATAATATAAAAATGTTCTAGTAATCACAATGAAAAAGTAGATACATTAAATTAATTGAAATACATTTTGTTAAACCAAATATGTTCAAAACACTATCATCTGTTTTTAGAATAACTTATTGCTCTTTGAAGCACAAGTGTATCAGTTTCAAAACTATATCTGCCCAAGTAATTTCGCTAACTCTTGTGTCAACTCAGTATTATTATCGTTGAGTTCAAAGTATTCAGTAAGTTGAAAAGCAACTCTAAATGTGTTGGTATCAAAAACTGTTCTTCTAATTTTTCTTGTAGGTTATGCTGTCAATTTATATAATACTAGGTTACAATTTAAATCTTCTGCACATAGATTCATGGTGGAAAATGTAAAATCTTTATTATTGATTTGTATTATGAAAAATTTAAATTTCAACATAAATTCTTGTACCTATCTAGCTAGGTGACAAATAAGCTTTTCATTTCCTTGGAGTTTTGAAAGTTATCTTATTCATATACAGTGTGATACCAGTAAAGGATTTTAAGTCATGCTGCCATTTTCTCTGTGTCTATGGTTAATTGAATATTTGGCAATCATTCCTTTTGCTGTAAGAAAATCTTGAAATGAAAATAACAGCATAGTCATTCATTATAAAACTTTTCCATAGTTCAGTCAATAAGCCTGAGCAAAGGACATGATCATTGAAGTCATTGCCTTCTATTTTTTTTATGCATTTCTATAAAATGGTGAAGATTCACAGACTTTATATATGCTGGACAATTTTTAACAACACTAACAATGATACCTTTCTTTGAACCTGCCTCAGAAAACTGAATGCCAATATTTTGATGTATATCACTTAGCAGAACAAAGCAATAAAAGAAACATCAGTCTCGTGTTATAAAATTTCAATAAACTTGGATTTTTTTTTTTACTTAACATAGCTGGGACACTGTCCATCAAAATAGAACTAATTTTTTGTGTAGATAAAATTCTCCATTGTTATGTTGAAGATTCAAAATACTCCATAAATTGTACTTTTTAGGCTGCAAATTTACATGTCATCGTACATTTGTAAGTCTTATAAGATAAAAACGCAACCAAAATATTAATTGAGCAGTACCTCTTATGTTGCATGACTCATCAGATAGTTGCAATCTTTAAATTTTTTGCATCAACTGATATTTTATAGTATGATAAAGGATTTATATTACAAGCAAATGTTTAGTGGCTTAATTGAAGATCTTTTCTTTTTTATTGAACATCAATTTTAATCTTTTTCTTATAATTCTGTAATGAAATTTTTATAACTGAAGTAATAATTTATCATCTTTCGATCTAAAAGTGTGTATGTGCGCGTGTGTGTATGTACACCTGCATGAATCTAAGCAATTTTACAGCCGGCCAAAGTTAAAAAGATTAGATCCTGTTAATAATCACTTAAAATGTACATAGGCTCTGATGTCAATCAATCTTAGGTACAAACCAAGGCTTCAATCTACTTATGCGAACTTAGAAAAACTGCAAAGTCTCTTTAAATTGTGCTTTCTTGTCTCTCAAATTGGGGGAAAAAGAGAATACAGCTCATTAGCATGGCTGTGATGAGTAAGTGAATATGCATACAGCATATAACATGGTACTCTGAATATACATACTCAAAAACCCTTTTATTTTTATTATCTCATCTCATTGCCAACACCCCTGTTTCTCCCCGTTCTATGTCAGAATCATCCTTTCAATTCTCCAGAGCCAGGGTAATAGTAATGCAAATTGGTTAAGATCATGATACAAAAATGAAAATGAGATGACTGGGTCATATTCATTTCCATCTCCACCAGCCACATGATAAGAACAAGTTACACAAATTTTCCAAAACTCAGCTCTCCTATGCAAAACACAATGTTAAAGGAAGTGTTCAAGAGGATGTGATTGACCACCTGTTGACCAGTGATCAGGATCCAGGCAATCAGAGGCTCCTCACCCCTTCCTCTGACCTTGGAATATATGTTGTTCCCACAGTGAGAGCTGTTCCAAGGACAGAGCCTTGAGAGAGTAAGACATTGTGGAGACCATCTGGGCAGTGTATGTGACTGAACCCAATTAAGGTCTCTATATAATTTTATAAGATTTGGCAGATAGGGGCAGAGATCTACTTGCCTTGCAGTCACCCAAGACAAGCTTTGTATATGTTTTCTTGCTTATGAAACCTGTCACCTATCAAACTGGAATGGTCTGCTTCTTGCTTAGGTCACTTCCTGCTCTCCAAGTAGGAGGCGAGTTTCAGATTTCACCTAGGAAGCTCTCAAGCTTGCATACCAATGTAACGATAATTATATCTACCTGCCAAAAAATTAAAAGAAAAAAATATGTAAAAGTATTTTAGTAGAAAATGTTTCACAGGCTAATTAAAAATGTAGTAACTATTTTTTTTTAATTTGTTATGTTAAAATGTTCTGATAAGTTCGCATAAACCTCACACAAATTAAAATAGTGGCTTATTTAACTTTATTCTGTGAATGGCACATATCTCAAGCCAACCACATCTCAAATTAACCAATACATATAATTTTTGTTTTGAGTAAAAATGCATCATATGAATTAGTTATGTAAGATAATGGATTAATGTATTTTATTCACATAAATCATGTGTCTAAAATTGTAGCATCAAAATAAAGTTATTTACAATACACTGCATGAAATTCATTTTCTGTTTTTTTGTGGATATAAATTTATTAAATATTCAGTGTCCTTCAGAGTTCTGCACTTTGGTATTCTGGACACATGCTCATAAATATTAGAAATAATACTGATCAAAATTAAATCTGTAGCATAGAGTATAACCTTTAGGAGTTGTCCCCAAATTCAGAGAAAAAGGAGAATGAGATGTAAAATAAAACAGATATCAAACCTCTAGATCACAATATCCTTCACCAAATGTCTTCTGGAAAGGTTAAAACAATTTCAGTTCCCTGTAGTAGGGTAGGAATGATAAATTCATTGAAGCCCTAATGACACTGATGATTCTTTTTCTTTTCAAAACTAATAAAATGAAATGTCTCTATTATGGAGTATTTCCCTTTTATGAGAAATGTTAAACCATTTATATTATTTTACCATTGATAAGTTTGATCTTTTTCTATCTTCTTGATTATTTCTTTGCTGTGCTTTATGTCTATTGTTCTCTGTTCTATTTTTTTTTTATCTTTTCTGTACTAAATTGAAGGATAGATTGATATTTTTATTCTTCTGATAACAAAAAGTTCTTGTAAATTCACCTATGTTTTTCTATCAAATGCCGTGTTGTTTAATTAAAGCTATATAGGATAAAAAATGAACCCATATACATATAATTTACTTTCTTATTGTCTTAAATTATCATATACTTTGGTGAAAAACTTAATAATAAATATATTTATAATAATCATTAGTAGATTCCGGGTACCCTAGCCAAGATCCTTTTGGTTTTAAGTGACAAAAAGTTTTGAACGTGCTTAAGCAAATAACAAATAAACAAGCAAACAAAATGCTAAGTGTGTAAGAGAGGGTCAGCTTTATTAGCTGACATAACTGAAAAATTCAATTATGTCATCAGTGCATAGTTCTTTGTCTTCTCTTGACTTCATTCTCAAACACTGTGTGTTGGCAGCACACAAGATCATATACTAATTGTTAACAGATACCATAAAAAATAAAAACATAAAAAACAAAACAAAACAAAAAACACCTATTTCCCAATATTTCCAACAACAGTCCAGAGCTTGACCCTTCTTTATTCCTGTTGGGTAGCCTCTGTATTATTGAACCAATAAGTGTGAATTAGGAAAAGAATAAACCTGATTAACTTAGGCTAGGTTAAATGCTTGCTCCTTTACCATATGAAATAAAAAGTGGGGAGTTGTGATTTTCCATAGAAAAATTGTGGAAGTTTTACCAGAAAAAAAGGACAATGGCTTCTATGCAGAAAAACCAACCAAACAAAAATCAATGTTTCCTACAGTAAGATTATAGATATATTTTATATTATATTTTAAATAACTATTTTTCTTTATGCTGTATTCAACATATTTAAAGTGTGCACAAGTTAATTTAAAATCAGAAGAAAATATATAAATAAAAATATTATTCATGATTTATTGCTTGCTTTTTTTACATATGTGGAAAAGGCCCTATAAAAAATTAGATATATGAGGTCGGACAATGAAGTTCTAGAACTCATCCTAGAAAAAGTGCTACATACCTCATTGCTGAATATCACTAGAGTCATCTTCAAAGTACTCCCTTTGGGAAGCTATGCACTGATGCTAGCACCTAGTCCACCCTTCAAAACAATTTTGGAACTTTTTCTCTGGAATGGCCATCAGAGCTGTCATCATATTACCGCTGATGTCCTGAATGTCATCAAAATGTCTTCCTTTCAATATTTCCTTTATCTTTGGGTAAAGCAAGAAGTCATTGGGGGCCAGATCAGGTGAGTAGGGAGAGTGTTCCAATATAGTTAGTAATTTGTTTACTAGTTAAAAACGCCCTCACAGATAATTCCGTGTAAGCTGGTGCATTGTCGTGATGCAAGAGCCATGAATTGTTGGCGAAAAGTTCAGGTCATCTAACTTTTTCATGCAGCCTTTTCAGCACTTCCAAATAGTAAACTTTGTTAACTGTTTGTCCCGTTGGTACAAATTCGTAATGAATAATCCCTCTGATATCCAAAAATGTTAACAGCATCGTTGCAACAATTTCGAGAACTTAATTGTCAGATCTCGTATGATGGTGCACTGATAAGGATTTTCTGTGTTCTCACTATGTCATATACATCTACTTTACTAGATTCAATATAAATTATTGAATTATATATGTGATGTGATATATAGATGATATATTGCAGAGTTGTACACTTGAAACTTATTTAACTTTACAAACCATTGTCACCCCAGTAAACTTTAATTATAAAAAATTTATACATTATAAAAAAAATTATGTATATGATTTTGAGTATATTGTGAGACAGAGTGTTATAAATTAGACTAAGTAGAGAACTAGTCATCAAAGTATCTTAGCATTTTTAAGAATGTAGAAAATCTTCGTGGATTTTCATACACACACACACACAAAGTGTGATCACAAAAGATAATGAATGATGCTGCCAAGTGCCATCAATGAAAAGGCAGGGATCTCCAATACTGGAAGCAGCTGGTCGAACCTCAGTAACAGTGTGTGACAAGTCTCAAATTGTTCAGTGCAGTCAGTCAGGTGTGAGCTACGGTTGAGAGAAGGTGTGTTTTAAAGTGTGCCGTAAATCATCCTTCATCATGACAGTGTTCCGTGTCACATGGCACTTCTGGTACAGCAATTTCTGTCAAATAAAAACATTATGGTGTGTGCTTATCCACCTTATTCACTGGATCTGGCACCGTGCTACTTCTGGCTCTTCCCCAAAGTCAAAATGATTCAGGACATTGAGGCAGCCATGACACTGCAACTAAAGACACTCACAAAAGAGTTTTTCCAGAACTGCTTCAGAAAGTGGCAAGAACAATGGAATAAGTGTGTTCTAAATGAGAGGGAATATTTTGAGGGGGATTAGTGGCAATGTGTCCCTTACTGTAATAATTTTTTTTAAATTTAAACATTCACCGTAATTTTTGATCACACCTCGTACACACATATATGCTCTCCCATTTTGCTTGGATATACTGAAAGCCTTTCTGTTGTGATATGTCTGGTGTCATAGGTAAAGGTGATTCATTTCTAAATTGCATCAACTTTTTCCAGCTATATGGTCAAGATGATGATTTCAAATAGTTACATAAATTCAAAAAATTAAGTAATTATTTAAGGACTATTTTGCGCCATAACTGTTAAAATCTCTGGGGGAATTAAAGTATTTCTCAGGAATTAAAGATAACCCTGGAGAAATATGAAAATTAGAATAATAAAATAAAGAATTAAATTAATCTCAAGACTGTAAGCATACACATATATTTCATGGAAACATTTTTTAAATTGATCTGTTATTATAATTTGCCAACATCTAAGTATTTCAAGTATATTCTTTCCATTTATAAAATGTAAATAGTTCACTATTATATTATTCCAGAATCTAATTTGAAATTCAAACAATAGTTAATAAAAGATATACTGTAAGTATATCTATCTATCTATCTATCTATCTATCTATCTATCTATATATATATATATTTAAAGTACATATGCTGTCTCAGAAATATTTTTCATTTCTTCCTATGTGATCTGATTTCAGTCTTATTTTTTCATGCAATGTTCTTGGTTTCTGGGTAGAAGCTACTGAATATACTGAATATACGTATATGACATTAAAATCATTCTTAAAGGATGAAAGCAGACCAGAGAGTTCCTTGCATTTAGGAGTATTTAGGTATTTTGACAGTCAATAAGAAAAATTGCCTACTTAATCATCTAGAGCAAAGGTCTGTTTTGGTAATTAAATGTTATTGGAACACAGCCATGCTTTTTTGTTTATGCATTGTCTATGTAGAATTGAATAGTTGTAACAGAGACCATGTGGTTAACAAAAATTCATACTATTTTTCTCTGGCCCTTTACAGAATTAAAAGATTGTTGATGCCTCATCTAGAGTGTTCCCTTACTTTCATACTACCACTGGAATGATTATTATTGCTATTTTATTTTAAGACAATTCAATAGTAAGTTATATTTATCCTATATAGCTTTAATGAAACAAAATAAAAATCAGGTTAGTAGTAAGGAAAAAGTGAGTGACTGGAGGGAATCTGGTAGCTTTAATGAATGTAAGTTTGCTTTGTACAAGTAGTATTTAACCAGTGATCAGAAGATATATTCCTTGTATTTAAGCTTGGCTTCCTTTCAAATTAGGCATATGAAATTTGTTGGGGACATTATTTCTGAAACATTTATTTATCTACAAAATAGAAATACAATACCACTTCTCCTTTTCATAAACAGGTATTGTCAGAATCAAATGAAATAAATTTCTATTTCTAAAGCTCCATATAAATATGTAGCAATTGCTGTCAATTTCTAATTATAAGTAAATGCATTGCAAACATTTCATATCTTGTGTGCAGCAATTTTTTTTTTCATTATAAGATAGATTAAATCTATTTAAGAAGGATAAGTGGCCTATTCCAAATCCAGAATGTAATGTAAGGCCATTGAGGACCATTAGGTTTATTAAGTTCTTGAACCAAACAAGATTTGCTATATTTCTATATGGCCATCTATATGAAACCACATGATCATCCCATCTTTGTACTTCCTAAGTCGTTGAGTGTAATCTAACCCTGATTATATTGATTATATGTTTAATAAAATGTTCTACCTATATTGAATGTAAGATTTTGTTCTTAATCTTGGTTTTTCCAATCTCTATTCTATATTGCCCATTATGGAAGTTTTGTTAATGTCCAGCTTCTGCTTCTGACATCTCACAGATGGAGGGAAGTAAAGTGGGTGGATTTCAACAACCTATCTGCTATACTCCTGTCTGATTAGATATCCCCTACCTTGGCTTGGCTCTGTATATGCATAATATTCACAAACGTCTCATCCTATACTTACTGTTCTCCATGGCAATGACTTTAGGTATAGACATAGACATATATAGGTATAGATACAGATGTAGATATATTAATAGTTTATAGATCTGCTCTATCAGTTGGTCCCAGCCTTGGTCCTAGCCCATCTTGCTTTTCCTTCACTTGTTCTGTCATTAAACATGACCTTCTACATGGCACTGAATCAAAATTTTCATGGCTATTCCTACAAATTCATTTTTAAAGATTTGAGTTTTGTCTTGTTTACCTATCCACAAATAAGTCTATTTTTGTAGATGAGTAGCCTAAGAACCAAGATTCATCAAAGACAGAGAAATGGATAGATTTGGGATGACTTCTATTCTCTTGCAGTAACCTTTGCCTGGAGGATCTCCTGCTATATTAAGGCAGTACAACTTAAAAAATGGGTAAACCTAGAAATCAAAAAGTAACAATAAACAGGATTAATATTCTGGAAAGAGCAATGATACCATATTAAGAAACTGTAAATGCTGTCTGCTAAAGAAAGCATTAAGTTAAAACTAAATAATAATTTCCTGAAAATTTTCCTTTTTATGTTAACTTGAAGCTAAAGAAACCATGTTAATGTTTCTAACTATGAAACAAACATCTATTACTAAGGTAATTAGGGTCCTGATTGTGATTCTAGTATGAAAGATAATTGTTTATAGACCAGGTAAAGTAAGACTGTTTGGGTACTGAAAACTATCATTAAAATTTAACATAAAGGGAAGATAAAAGGCACTAAAATGTTAGTATGTTCAGGCTTGCCTTCTTCCAAGAGATTTCATGGGTGTGCAAACTGCACATTGGTGGTGAAACACCTCAGAAAAGGATACTCTTTTCTAACCAACAAAATGCAGAACATTTTTTACTTTAGAGATAAGCTCAAACATAACATCTTTGTTGAATTTAGTAAAAAAAAGCACATAACTATGAACTTAATTAATTAATCCAGTAATAAGTAGTACCGATCTATAAATAGAATTATTGTACTTTATTGCCTCTCTTAGATAATTAAGTTGTGGATATCAATACTTCCTCCTAAATAATATAACTTAAAATATTTCTCAAAAGATTCTATTCCTATATTTTATTTCCACTAAAGTTATTATAGTAATGCTTCTGATAAATATATTTCTCGTTCTGTTAATGAAGTATAATAGAAATGTTATATATACACTAAAAATATGCCTTGGAATAAAGTATGTAGCATTGAAATTGTGAAAATTCCCCTAACTTTCTGATTCTTATAACTGGTGATAAATGATACTGCATACAGATCATTATTTTTGAGACTTGAAAAAAAACTTCACAAAGGTGAATATTACCTCATAAAAAATAGGTTCCCAATTTCATTTATCTAGCCCATAAATAATTAAAATTTCTATTCTCCAAATTGGATTACTTTGATACAAATGCTTACTGTTTCCATTACTGCTCATATTACCTAAATATTATGCTCAATCAAAATGTGTTAGATGTCTTAAATGTTTTTTATAAATAATACTATATGCTGGCATGGAATTTTTAAAAGGTAACCAATATTTCTGCTCTCTGGGGAAGCTTCTCTTAGTATGGAATCACAGCTAATAAAGATTTTTCAGGAAAGAAAAGTGGAAAAAAAAAGATTTTTCAGAACAACAGTTTGAGCTTTCCATAATTCCCAACCCATGATTATCTAAATTATTCCTTCACTTTCTCCTATGTAATTCCTATGGACCAAATTCTTTGCAGAAAGGTATATAAATATATAAAGTGAGCACAAAGGAAGAACGTATATCCATGCACGCATGAGGCATGAAAAAGTGAATTGTGTGATTTCAGTGATTCTTCGTAAAGTGAAATGTTCTCATGTTTGCATTTAAAGCAAGCATTGTTCAATATGAAGGTGAACAATGGCATTCATGCTAGTAAGTTAAATGCTTAATTTTTCCTTACTTAGAATGACATCAAGTAGCAAATTAAAAGAACAAAACAAAACAAAAACAAAAAAACAGGCAAGTTGTGAGAGATCATGGGGAAAAAGGTAAAAGCTTAATATTTTAGTACTTCTATTGGAACTTTTATTCCTGGTTTTTGAACAAGGGGCCTGTATTTTCATTTTGCACTAGGTGCCACAAATTATGTAGCTGTTCCTGCTGTTGGAATTAACACCTGTGAGAAAAAGGGAAGAAAGCAGGATTGGGCTGAGGGAGAGTCTGCGATACAGCTACAACAAAAGCCTCAGCCAACTCTACAGGAAGCTTTCAAGTTGGTATAGCCTTCACAGGTGTCTCCAGCTAGGGTGAGAGGATCAGCCTTCATACACCGTGTGTGCTAGTCAACAAAGGCAGGCTTCCCTGGGAAGACTGCTCTCCTAGGCCAGGGCAATTCCCAGGGAGGAACTCGGATGCAAGCTTGAGCTGATATCAGTCCTGAAGGGAGATCTGGCCAGAGCAGCACAGCATCCAGATCAATAAATAACGGAGTTCGGACCTTATGTCAGATGTTGTAATGCTGTAATTCTCTAACTAGTTTTAAGTGGTCATTGTTTTAATTTTGTGGTATGTCTATGAGAGCCCCCTGACAAAGAAGATGCCTTGCAATACTGCTTCCACATTGCAAGGGAATAGCCCATCAAAGAGAAATCGGAAGATACCCTAGCTGACATCTGGCTGCCTGATATCTCAAAGAGTAAGTCTCCTAAATCAAAGCTTATAGATAGTGAGATATGAAAATCTTTTAGATATGACATCCTTGAAATAGACCCAGGAGAAAGAGGCTGAAAAAATTAACTCTTGACTAGGAAAGAAACTGTGATTTGTTTGTCTGTTTTGTTTTGCCACAAGAACATTTATCTGAAGTTAAGGTGGAGACACAAAATCAAAGCTTTAACTTCCTCAAGTGTGCTGTGCTTCATTAGAGCTGTAGCTTTGACACTGCTGGGCCTTCAGTCCAATGTACTACACAAGACTTATAACTACGCCTGCATTAAAAATAAATAAATAAATAACCATGAAGCAGCTGTCTGCTGGACACGCATGCTCAGGTGACTCTACTAGGGGATAGATGCCTCCACAGTCAATTTCCCCTGTTTTAACTGAGTGTTTTAAAGTATTTTGTTAATTTTTTTAAATAAAACTGAGAGCACTTTAAGAATATATGTAATCTATAAACAGCCATTCAAATATTTGACTTTCTTCTAGTGACGTGTGAAAGCTGGTTTACTATTTTATTGTTTTCCATCAGATGAGGGCTATGGGGTATGATTCCTGTAAATGCTGCTGGCACGTTGGTTAATGGCTGAGAAGCTCAGCAGCACTGGTGGCAACAGTGGGGAGGAGGAACCCGCAGATTCTGATGAGCACTTGACAACTTGCTGCCTCCCTTCCTACGAACTTTGTGGAAGCCCCAGCAGTAGGATTCTATACCTGTGTGCCTGCTTGGAACCATTTCTGTCCCAATTCGGGGCTGCTTCATGGGTGTGCAACCTGTGCAGTCCCACTGGGCCCTGCACTTAGAAGACCCCACACTTGGTTTAATGCTCTGCTGTCACTGTCTTAAAATCCTTCTTTTTTCATCAAGGGGCCCTGGGTTTCCATTCTGCATGGGATCCAAGCATTGTATGGCTTCCCCTGCTCATCTTCCAAAATCTCGGATAGGGTGAAAATTGAGAGACCAATCTCAGACAAGTTTTGACATCTGGAGGCAAAATAGCAGCCTCCTACAAATGACAAAATACTCTCTCTACACAACAAACACAAAAGTGGAGTTGCTCTGGCAGAGAAGAGACAGAATCCTACCCATTTGGTCTTTGTTACTATGAGGCCCCAAGTTAAGTCTGCAGAATTTTCAAAATCTATGGAACACACATTGGAAACCATTTCCTTAGGGT
Organism: Rhinolophus sinicus; assembly: GCF_036562045.2. NCBI lineage: Eukaryota > Metazoa > Chordata > Mammalia > Chiroptera > Rhinolophidae > Rhinolophus > Rhinolophus sinicus. The sequence goes on along the minus strand of NC_133751.1, from coordinate 172,959,917 downwards.
TTATTCTAATGACAACAGAAAAATAAATATCCAGAAAACAGTCACTCCAGTAATCTAGCAACTAAAATCGGCACATACAGGGGATGCCATAAACATGTATAATCATGACTTGTATTCATCTTTTGTTATCGATATATATTGAGTATTACAATTTTAGTACAGTTTGTTTCTTTTCTTCCTTAAAATATGTGTACATGTTTTTGGCATCTCTGGTATTTCTTTAAATAAACTATTTGTTGTTTGGAGGTTTGATTTTGTTGTTGTGTGTGTGTGTGTGTGTGTGTGTGTGTGTGTGTGGTCCCCTCCCCCAAAATATGGCAAATAAAATATACTAAAATTGTTTATATGACACTATTGCCAAGTTAGTGGGTGCTTCCACTTTGCCATTCATTGTGATAACTCTTCTTATAATTACATCATTGCATCCTCACAATAATGAAGCTCAGAGAAGTACCCAGTGTTTTATAACTATTATATCACACAGCTAAAAATTGGTAAAGATGGACTTTTAATTCAAGGTGATACAGGGCGGACTCCAATCCAATGTCCTTGAGCTAAACATCAATAAAATACTGAAATGTATCATCTGTTTGAACATGCTTAAAAACCTGTTTGTTAATGAATATCTGTGAAAAGAAAAGTAATAAAACTAATTATGATTAGAAAGAGATCATTACACTGAGTAAGTAGAAATAGGAGTAGTTTTAAATGCGTAGGAATATGAAAGAAGTCATTAGAAAAGAAAATTGAGTGTCTTGGATGTAATGCTAAGATTTAACACATATGTTTGGACTTTCTATAGCAATTCTTATTCATTTGTAGAAGGGGAGAAAACGTTAAGTAAATAAATATCTTTTTAAATTTGGTCTGGGTCCAATGTTTGTTGGTTTGCATAAGCTGAGTAGAACAGCAAAAGAGATTAGAAAGAAATAAAAGGATATTGAAATGTCAGTGATGAAAAAATATGAGGCAATTCCACAACTGGACTCTTTATATAATGTAGAAGAGTAAATTTGCATGTGAAAACTGACTTTTCAGATATATAAATATTTTCTTCTGAAAACTCCATCATCAAAAATAACTCTTCCTACTGAAATGATTATGCTTCTGGGAATTGGACAAACCACATCACTTAGAATTCATTTTCCCTGGGTTCTTTCACAAGAAAGTAATCAATTCAATTCAAGCAAACAAACCATTTTATGGTTGGCACCATCTGCATGATTAAATGAGTCACTGAAGAATAGCAGTCCTGCCTCCTTTTTTAAAAAAAGGATATGTATATATTATATATATATGACATATATATGATATAATATATAATATATATGTAGAAGAAGTATATAGTAGGATTAAAAGGGAAAATTATATGTGTATGTATTTTATAAGAGGAGAAAACAAATAATAAATTACAATTCTTTTTACTAATACACATGAAAATTGCAATATAATACAAATTTTTGCCTAACAAATTGACATTTTTGTTCGCATTTTTTTGTTGTTTTTGAAAATATCCATGAATGAGTGGATGCAGTCCAAAGCCTATTTTCATATAGAAGTTATAGAAATAAAATTAATTTCAGTCTCTTACAAATGCAATTTACAATAGGTATTAAAATGCCATAAAAATACTTATTCCTTTGAATCAATATTTCTATTTCTGGGAATCTATCCTCAGGAAATAATAAGAAATTAAACATTAATGAAAATTTTTAATGTGAAGATATTTATAATGCTACCCTTGTTAGAGAAAAAAAAACTGGAGGAAAATCAAGTTCTATCATTAGAGAATGGCTTAAGGAAATTATGATACATAAATAAAGTCATATGGTCATTAAAATTCTTTTCACAAGGAGTTTTTAATTAACATGCAGAATAATCTTAAAATGTAAGTGGTAAAAAGTCATATTAATTATGGATATACTTTGATCTCAATTATGAAAATATGTGTAGGTCTAAATATATAATTAATCTACAGATGAATACATTTATAAGTATTAGTATTTTATCAGCAAAATATTATATGGTAGTGAAAATGAGTGACATATAGCCACAGACATCACATTGACAAAACTTTTGAACGTAAAATTGAAAGAAAAAGGCAGGTTTAGAAAAATACAGTATGGTTTCATTTATATCATGTTTCCCGGAAAGTGAGAACTGGCTGGACCATCAGGTCTAGTGTGTCTTTTGAAACAAAAATTAATATAAGACCGGTCTTATTTTACTATAATGTAAGACCTGGTCTTAATATAATTATAATATAATATAATATATAATATAATATAATATAATATAATATAATATAATATAATATAATACCGGGTCTTATATTAATTTTTTCTCCAAAAGAAGCATTAGAGCTGATGGTTTGGCTAGGTCTTATTTTCGGGATAATAGGGTATAAGGTTCAAAATCATGCAAAACCAAACAATCTTTGCCTGACATATGTTCATATGTGAGGTTGGGTAGACTACAAAGACACAATGCAGCAAGATACATAATATTCAGAGTAGTATTATTTATTTGGGAACAGAGGAAGACCTTGGACAACCCAGGGAATTTCAAAGTTACTGTTAATTTTCTTTCTTCAGATGAGTGATGAGTTTGAATTTTTTCAAATACACACATTTTTCACACATACACACACATGAACTCACACAAAGTATTTTTGAAATTTAACACAAAAGTTTTCTAAGAGTAAAAGGAAATATTACAAACTGCTTATCATAAATGTCCTCGAGTATTTTGATTTAAAATGATGTATTTTCTTCTCTAAAATTCACCTATGATTCAAGTTTGTCATTATACTTATGTTCAGGAAAACATCTGCTAATTAAGTTCAAAAGCAATTGCCAAAAAATTTAGCTTTCAGAAATGGCCTGTTACTGGAACGCTCTCTCAAGGAGAAAATTTAGTGTATTTCTAGTAGTCTTCAAGTATATGAATGAAACAAGATACACTGCAGGGTTGTTTTTTGTTTTGTTTAAATTTGATTTTGCAAATTGTGATCATGTTTACCACAAAATATTACTGAACTATCAAATGGAATATGGTAGGTAAATACACTTTACAAGGGCACAGAGTACTAAATAAATATTAGTTATTACTGCTAGTCTTTTTTTTGTTTGTTTGTTTGTTTGTTTGTTTTTTACTAAGCAAGGAATTAGGAAAACTGAACTGAAATTATGCAGAAAAAAAATTAGGAAAACTTTCCTAAGTATTGAGAGACCATTTAGCATATAACTATAGATCTTATAATCATTTTTCTTAAGGAATGGACTAAATTCTCATACATTTATTTCACTCCTTATAATTCTATACAATGTGCTAACATGGAATATACATATAGCAGGACAGCATGAGAGAACCAGCTATTACGGAAACACTTTTAGTGTTTATAGACAACATAATTATACTATTTTAAATCAAAGTTAATTTGAACATTATCTAGATAACTATTTGTTCAATTTTTTTAGTTTCTAAATGCAGAAACTGAAAGTTAGAGCTCAAAGAATTTATCAAGGTCACAAAGAGTTACAGAATCAAATGCCTTTAACCTATTATAGAAAGACAAAAAGTGAGTCACTTTCTACCTGCACTTATGTACTGCATTTTGGGACTATACTTTCTTCTAATAAATGCTTGGCCTGCTTGGCTTTGTTCACGAGGCTTTGTTCTTACATCCTGGAATGCCTAAACACTCTCTGACAACACACTTAAAATATGAGAGCAAAGTAATTAATTTTTTAAGCCCCACAGTATTGGGGAGTCAGTGAGGAGAATTACTGGCTAGGGCACTGCTAGCTCCTGGAAACTGCTGTATCTGAGAACTCAAGGACCTCTGCATGTAGAGGCTCATATTTGGCATTCAAGAAATTGTTCTCAAGTGACGTCATAGGAATGGCGGCAGCGGGGAGCACTTTTTGAGTTCTCCTCCAGATCTTATCACAAACAGGATATCTATAACCCATCAAAGGACTCTCTGCTCACTGCAGAACTGCTAAGAAACTCGTGCAAGGATTACTTGAAGGTGGGTAAATTGGGCGAGCAGGGGAAGAGGGAAGGGAGCAGAGTGGAGACGCGGCCTGCATCTGCGGCAGTGGAAACGCGGCCTGCATTTGCGGCAGTGGAAACGCAGCTGGCATCCACAGCTGTAGAGATGCAGGGGATCACAGGACGGAACAGAAAACACAAAAGTCAGGAGGTAGGCTCTTTCCCTGTGTCCCACAGCTGATCTCTCTCACTGAGGGGGAAGCATATCCAGCATTTGAGGCAATAACCTCAGCAGATACCTCCAGTTGGGCCCTAGGCCAGACAAAGGACACAAATTCCGTACCTGGGCCTATAAAGTTGATCCACTGTCCCATCTTTTATAAGACCATAAGACTCATGGCAGTGGCCAAGTAACTTCCCAAGTAACAAACAATTACAGCAAGTAGCAAAAATAAGACGTGAACCAAGGTCTATTGGTTGTCGAAGCCTGAATTCCTCTACTCAACTCGGGGCACTTCATTCTATTGCCCAAGAAAGAATCCTGAGATGTCCAACAACAAAACATATTTTCTTACTTTCTAACTACATGCAAACAATTAAACACTAGAATTATATCTATAAAAAAACCTTATTAAACATTTCTTCTACAACTTGTCTAAACTACATGAATGCCTCAAGGAAATAGGTAAGAAAAATAGGAAATGTCCATTGATTCCAATTCTTGCCCTGTATTCTTTCAGTTAAAAACGCTACTTTTTTTTTTTCTTGTTTCCCAAGAGCAAAGTGGACAAGATAATTTCAGACACTAATAGATTTATTTTAGGACCCCGGTTAAGTTTTAAAATAATTTTCTTAGTGCTGGATAACATTTCAAATATTAAAAATATAATACTTCAACTAATTTAGTTTACATCCCTTCTTCTCGTCTAATGAATATCACTTGTTAGTGGTATCTAAATTCAGCCCTGCATTTTTGTCAGTCTATTAAATGCCAAAGCTGTCAATTTAAAAATGAAAAAGATTAAACAAATTATGTAGCATTGTGTAGAATCATCCAGCCTACAAGTAATGGTTCTTATTGGATTCAAATTCTTTTAAATAAATGAATTGAATTATCTTGGGCTTTACACAAGAACTTAGTTTATTACATTCATTTTTTAAATGACAGTTACTGAAAACTTCTAAAACTTTCCTACACTGGAAAAAGAATAAACAAATAATTCCCCCCACCCCACCCCCCAAAAAAACACACACACAAAAAAAAAGAAAAACAAACAAACAACAACAAAAAAAACCCACTGTTTTAGGGGTTGGATTAGCAGTCAAAGATGCTTCTGGATTGCAATACTGAAACAAAAAATTGATAGTCCCACACATTCCTAACAGCTGTGCATGTCTGGAAAACCGGTGTTAGTGGTTTGTACTCCTATTGATCTAGACATTATACAAATTTGAAAACATAAGTGTCCTTTTAAAGTATTTACTTAGTAGCCCGTATTCTTTTTCTTCATTATTTCTCATTCTGGAATCCAGGTTTAGAAGAACTGGTCACTTTATTTTAGCTGCTCTCTGAAAGGAACATCGGTACCTTCCAATCTTGTCAATACCCAAGACATGATTGGAGTAGAACTATTATGGTAGAGGTTTAGTCTTTCCTTTACAGAATATAAATTCTGCCAAAAGCCTATATTTAATGTTGCATTTCTAAATATAGTAAAGAACTTTCTCTGACATTTAAATTTTCACCAATGTAACAATCGTCACCAAATATAAAAGCAAAATAACTACTTTGAATACACCAGCGATATGCTTGGAGGATGAGTGTGGTAACTCTTTATGTGGTAACTGAAAAAATTTAATATTTTGTTAATTCCCTGAAGGTTGCTATTATAATATAATTCTTGTGAGCTGTTGTTTTGTAGGATCTTTTTTTTAACATTGAAAATTTGAGCCATGACTCACCCACATTTGAGAAAAACAGGTGTATATCACAGGAAATCATGGCAGGATTCCAGTCTTTATTAACACGTGTGTGTGTGTGTGTGTGAGAGAGAGAGAGAGAGAGAGAGAGAGAGAGAGAGAGAGATATTTCCCTATAATAGACATATTGTGATAAAGTGTTCTAATATGCAAAAAGTTGGCTAACAATTGTACTAGTAATTTTGCCTCATTTTGACTTTTCATTTTAATTCTTGTTTAGAGGAATTCTATTTTCTCATTCATAAGTTTTAAGTCTGAGATCACACTTTATATTACTGTTGATATTTGGCAATAGTTCCATTCAGACAATGTTACTTTCTTTAGAAGTAACCTGTATTAAAGAACAAAAAGCTAAAGCCCTTCTGGAAATATGGCCTTCTGACTCTTCCAGCCTATAACTTTAGATTAAAAAAAGTAAAAGTGTATTTTTTCAAATATTTCATCATGGATACCCATCCCAGGGCTCCTTCTAGAAACATACTCTGTCGGTAGACCTGTAGAGGAACACATTTATGTGCTACAGGATTCTACATGTTTGGCCATGGATGGGATATACATTTGAGCCAAAATTAGACAATCCATCAGTTTAGCATTGACTCGTCAAATTCCTTCTTTCAAGATTCAGAATTAAAAGACAATCTATAGTTAGCCACTGTTTAGAGCTTAGGATATAAAATAAAACTGAAACTGAGGCTGCCATATTTGTACGTATGGAATACAAGTTACTTCAAGAAGCAGATATTAGGAGATCCAAGACAGCCAAGTAGATAAACACTGTTTCTGCTCCTTCCATGAACAAATTAAAATTGCAACTAAATTATAGTACAATCAACCTGGAAAACCATCTGAAGTCTGGCTGAACAGAAGTTTTATAACTAAGGATATAAAAAAGAAGCCAGGTTGAGACTGGTAGGAGAGGCAGAGATGCAGAACTTGCTAACCCCAAACCTCCTTGTGGCAGTTGAGAATGAGGAGGGATATCTCAGCTGCAGAGTTATCCCCAGAGGAGTGAGAAACCCCAGCCCCACACTGGCCTCCCCAGTCAGGAAGATGAGACCTCACTACTTCTGGCTGTGGAAAATCAGTGGGGATTCTTACCATCCAGATGGGATAGAAGGTGATGGGAAACACAGAAGTCCTATTAAATAGCCTACTCACAGACTCTCTCACTCCTAGGCACTGACCTTGGGCTCCAGTGGAGGGACAGTAACTTAGGTTGTACAGGAGATATATGGGGGTCACACTGAGCCATATTGCTTTGGGTTGAGGGCTGGAGGACCATTGCCATTTCCCTGTGAGGAGGTCCTCCTTCCCTGCAGCTGACAGGCAGAGACCATCTTTTTTGTGTTGCGCCCACCCCCACATGGCCAAATCCAAATCTGATTGGTCTGGTGAGCTCCACAGCTCTGCCCTGTTGACTCACTGGGATCCTGCTCCACTGAACTACCCCAACACTAAAGGCACTTTCTCCAAGAGCAGCCAGCCCCGCCTGCATTGCACTCCTTCTTGGAAAACTATCAGAGTCTGACAGACACCAGGTAGGCAGCAACTGGCCTCAGTGTGCTCTCAGACTTTTGCTGAGTAGCTTCAGGTCAGCACTGGCACCAACCCAGAATTTACATTAACCTGGTGACCACAACTCTTCCCACTCCAGTGACTCCCTGAGACCCTGCCTTACCCAATTTGTTTACCTCACAAGGCTTTATCAGTGGCTGAATCTTAAGGGAGCTGGCAGGTGGCAGCAGGCCACCGGGTGTCCTGGCATTTTGCAGAGCTACCCCAAGCCTTCTATTGGTGGCAGACATCCTTTGTTCACAGTGTGGCCTCTCCCACACCCCTCTAGGGTTAGCAGAGGTAGCAAACAACTGTGGATTTCTTTTAAATCTTAGCAGGTACACACTGGCCCATCACGGGCAGTGGCTGACCTGGGCCTGCACCAGAGCCACTTGCAAGAGGCCCCATAACCAACATTCCCAGAGGTCAACTTCAGATTACAGCAGAGCACCACCCAATTAGCTCCACAAGTGGCACACACAAAGGGCAGTTTCAAAGGGCACCAGAGTCCGCCAGGTCGAATCCCACTCAATGGGGTAAGACTCCCACACAGCAGACTGTAAGCTTTGGATATGGCCAAATCCTACAGCCAATCAGCCTGAGGGTCAATCCCACCCACTGATGTACCAATAGCAACCATGGCCTAACTATAATAGGAGGGCATACACAACCCACACAAGGGACACTCCTGGAGCAACCAGTGCAGGTGACCAGGGAGACTGTGCCACTGGGCCCCACAGGGCACCTACTACATAAGGCTACCCAGCTAAGACTGGGGGATGTAGCAGGTCTACCTAATTCATAGAAGTGAACAGAGAGGTAGTCAAAATGAGGAAACAAAGAAATACATCCCAAATGAAAGAAAAAAAAAGAAGAAGAAGAAAACTCCAGAAGAAGAACTAAACAAATGAAGGCAAACAACCTATCAGAGAGAGTTCAAAACAATTGTTATAAGGATGCTCAAGGAACTTAATGAGAACTTCAGTAAAATGACAGCAAGCATAAAAAAGGACATAGAAACCATAAAAAATAACTAGTCAGAAGTGTAGAATACAATAACTGAAATGAAGAATACACTAGAAGGAATCACCAGACTAGATGAAGCAGAGGCTCGAGTAAGTGACTTGAAAACAAGGTAACAGAAAACCCAATCAGGACAGCAAAAGGAAAAAAGAATTTGGAAATGTGAGAATAGTTGAAGAGACCTCTAGGACAACATCAAGCATAACAACACTCATATCATAGGGTACCAGAAATAGGAGAGAGAAAACAAAGAATTGAGAATCTGTTTGAAGAAATAATGCCTGAAAACGTTCCTAACCTGGAGAAGGAAATAGACATACAAATCCAGGAATCACAGAGAGTCCTAAACATATGAACCCAAACAGGCCCATAACAAACCACACTATAATTAGAATGTCAAATGTTAAAGACAAAGAGAGAATCTTAAAAGCAGCAAGAAAAAAGCAACTAGTAATGTATAAGGGGGCTCCTATAAGATTGTCAGTGGATTTCTCAACAGAAACTTTGCAGGACAGAAGGGATTTGTAGGAAATACTCAAAATGATGAAAAGCAAGGACCTACAGCCAAGATTATTCTACCCAGCAAAACTATCATTTAGAATTGAAGGACAGATAAAGAGTTTCCCAGACAAGAAAAAGCTAAAGAACTTCATCACCACCAAACTAGTATTACAAGGAATGTTAGAGGGTTTCCTTTAAGGTGAAAAACAATAAAAATTATGAATAATAAAATGTCAATAGCTACATATCTATCAACAGTTACTTTCAATGTAAATGGATTAAATGTGCCACTCAAAAAATATAGAAGAGTTGAATGGAAAAGAAAACAAGAACTTTACATATGCTGCTTACAAGAGACTCACTTCAGATCGAAAGACACACAGAGACAGAAAGTAAAGGGTGGAAAAAGTTATTTCATGAAAATGGAAATAAAGAAAATTAAAAAGCTAGAGCAGCAATACTTATAGCAGTCAAAATAGACTTTAAAACAACAGACACAACATGAGACAAAAACCCAGTAAAGGACCCAATAATCCTAATTCAGAGTATTTATCTAAAGAAACCCAAACGCTACTTTGAGGGGATGCATGCATCCATATGTTTATTGCAGCATTGTTTACAGTGGCCAAGATGTGAAGGCAACCTGGGTGTCTGTCAATGGAACAATGGATAAAGAAGAGGTGATATATATATATATATATATATATATATATATATATATATATATATATATATATTGCTCAGCCAGGGAAGAGAAGGGATTCTTGCCCTCTGCAGTAGCATGGATGGACCTGGAGGGTATTGTGATGAGTGGAGTGTCACACAGAGAAAGACAGATGCAATGTGATTTTGTTTATATGTGGAATCCAAAAAACAAAATAAACAAAACAGAAACAAACTCACAGATACAGAGAACATATTGATGGTTGCCAGATGGGAAGGGAATTGGGAGTAAGCGAAAAAGGAGAAGGTATCAAAAAATACAAATTTGTTGTTACGCACTAATCATGAAGATATAAGGTATAGCATAAGGAATATAGTAAATAATATTGTGATAACTTGGTATGCTGTCAGATGGTTGCTGGACTTATGCTGATTATTTCTTTAGGTATATAAATGTTGAATAACTATGGTATACACCTGAAACTAATATAATATTTTATGTTAGCTATATTTTAATAAAAATCTTCTTAAAATAAAATAAAATAAATTGAAAACATGTTAAAAAATAAAGAAGGGTGTTGGGATCAATTATAGAAATACAAAGAAATGGTTTATATGAAAAAAATTAAAAAATAAAGCAGATAAACAGAAGATAAAAGTTGGAGGCAACATAAGAAGAGGCCTAGATGTGTGAAAGACCATGCAACCCATGAAAGATTGAGGAAGAATCTTTGATTCATAACTTTTCAGCTCAGAGTTCAGTTGGACTTTATTCCTACCCGGGGATATTTGCAATTACCTCTTTCATATTTTAATAAATCTATTTTTTAAAGCTTAGTTGAAAGTTAAAATTGCAAACATGAAACCCAGATTAGTACAGGATACATGACTTATTTTACAAATTAATAAACTAATTTGTCAGTACCTAATTTTGCACCTTTTATTTTTATTTCTAACTCTGGAAATCGTGCATCATGTATTGTTTTTATTTTCTTAGGTATACAAACTCATCTTACATACAAAAACCTCACTTGAATATTTAAGTCAGCTGAAAGCCTTGCTCTTTCTTTGATGAACCAAATTGAGTTTTAAAGTGTATTTATAAACAAATACACAGAATTTGTGATTTATAGAAATAAATTGTAGAAGCTATTTTAGAATTGCTTTAAAAGTGTGTTTTTTTATTTATCAATTATGTCATTTGGAGCCATTTTTCTCTGAAAGTTTTATATGATACTTTTTAACCTGCAAGAAGATGGAACACAAGAAGCTCTTGCTCAGTGCCTCAGGAAATTATTAAAAACTGAACTGTGTTTCTAAGGACAGCTATCACTACAGTATGTCCCACTTTATTAAATGTACTGTTTTCCACCCAGGAGAAGATATCTAATTCAGTTATATATACTTGTTGAGGTTTTCTCATCAATAAAATGAGACTAATAATAGTAATAATAATAATATACCAACATCATAGGTTTATGGTGAAGATTAAATGAGATACTAAGAAAAAACATTAAAGCATAAAAGCATGAAAATCATTAAATATACATACTGCATTTAGGACACTGACTGGTCGACATATATTAATTATCCTTCCTAATGAAACAATACTTTATGAAAACTGCTTAGAAAGAGGTTTTTATCACCTCTTTGTGATATAATTTATGTAACATACAATTCACCCACTAAATGTGTAAAATTTAGTGGTGTTTAACATGGTCACAGAATTGTGCAATCATCACCACAATCAATTTTAAAACATTTTCATCACCTCAAGAAATACTGTACACTTTAGCTATTATCCCTCAATCCTCCATTACCCCAACCCTAAGCAAGAATAGTCAACATTTTGCCTCTCTCTATTTGCCTATTGTGAACATAAGCCATAACAAAGAGGCAAGAAATGCATAAAGAAAATTAAGTTCTTATTTCACTATAACATTTACTTCAATGATTAGAGATATAGTGAACCTTAATGGATGCCTTAGAATTTTTAAATTAGAGCATATAGTAGTTTGTTGTTTGCTTGTTTTTTTGTTTTTTGTTTTTTTCCCTGAAGAACACTTCCTTCCAACATAAAAAGAACAGCAAACACCAAGGACTTGGGCAGTTGCCCAGTGTGCTGTGCATAGCATGAAAAACTATGACCTTTTGACTCATGTCCCACATACAGCTGATAATGTGACATTTGGGTCCTTAGTTTGTTTAAGGTGAAGCTCACTCCTCTGCGCACCATGCAATAAAGGAAAAAGTAGAAAGCTCCTTTTCTAAGAAAAATGTTCAAGAAACCCAGTGACTGAGATCAACTGCAAGAATGAATATTATGAATGGCTTACAGGAAAACTCATAAAATGGTAAAATCAGTTCAATTGTGACATTTGTATTGTTTCTATTCCAAGCCTGTGCAGATGGGCAATACACTACGTAACTAATTTTCATGGCTAGCATAACAAACCACCATGCTTTCTTTGAACAAACTACCTCATGCAATAATAGTCATGATCAGTTATGTTTCACAAAGTTTCAAGTACAGCAGTATTACATACAGTGCAAAGAATTGAAAATCTGGAAACAATATTTTAATTCTTCTTAAGATGGCTTTGCTGGTTGGTGTTTTGCACCTCTCGAATTTGCAGATTATGACAGCCACCACCATGATTGCAAAAATCTCTTTAGATAATTTCCCTATATGAGTGATATTTAGGCAACAAGATTTTCTGCAACTATTTATTTCTTTAGATATTTTAAATTTGATAATAAAGAACAAATTGTTGCTTGTAAAATCAACATGCGGGCAAAATATCTTAAGCATTAGAAAAAGAAGAGCAGCTTAGGCTGCAGAAATCAGGAGACTGTGTAATGTGTTGTTTGCTAACTAACAGAATCTAAGTGTCTATGTGACATAGTTTGCTGTTCTTCTGCTGCTTCATAGATTTCTATGATTAATCTATATGGCAATTTTACAAACTATTGTCTGCTACTTGACTCAACAGATGTTTTTCTCTGTCACCAAATTCCAACAAATTCTACCCCTAGGTGTGGAGTTTTCAATTGTATCCATATAAAATCACTTCTATAACAAGGTATAACAGAGTATTTTCTATACCTTGTACAATTTGTACATTAGTAAAAAGTGTGACTCATATGTTATTTCAGAAAAGAGAAGGGTCTGTATTGTTTTACAGATCTTTCTTCATTACATGGGGCATTTTCTACAAAATTGTCATAAAGCAATATTAAACAGAACTTGTTCAACTACTATAATAAACATGTATTCAGTGTGTCTATCAGTTATTTAGATTTGCTCTTGACACTATGTTACATGAATATATAAAGAACATTTAACATACACACGTATCTTTATGCCTTAGGGAGAATGCCACTATATTACCGTCAAATTTACTCATTCTCTTCTATCAACTATTGGACAGAGTTTATAACTCTATGGAGTTTTAACTATTCAAATATATACTTATTTCCAATATTTTATTGATCTCTTTTTGTTTCATTTCTCAATTTTTTTGGTTCATATACTTATGTTTTTTATAATTTATATTACTATTTCTAATATTCTTTTCATAATCTTGACTATACTTACATTCAATTATTTTGCAAATTATAACATAAAAGCAATTTGAATATGGAGTAAAATTATTTTTATTATTGATAATCGCTCACTACCTTTCTTAAAAGCAGTTTTTTTCATAAGATTTGTAAGATTTGCTCATTTTGAACTTGGGTCATTTGCTGGTCCCCAAGGCTATGTCTCAACAAATTCTTTGAGCTATGCCTCTGAGAAACATGATACCCACAACACTAATTCAGGCAGTGCATTAGCTCTAGCCCACTTCTCTGATGAAGGCAGTGGACGTTTTCTGACCATGCTCACCACCGGTACTAAACTACTAGTAGTTTGTCTGCAGCTTCATTTCTGGTCACTTCTTTGTATTGCTATTCAATTTCTGCTCTATGGAGGAGTTCATTTTTATTTTTTCCAGGAAAAGTTTTTGGGATTGTGTGTATGTATATATATATATATATAAATATATATATATATATTTTTCCCCCCCTCATGCTTAACATTGACCAGAGAATGTGCTGGTTCTATTTTGTTAGCATCCTCTCTTCTCAGATTGATTATCTGCCCTTCTTATTCCTCTATTTCAAGAAGCTGCCTCTTACACAATTGGTTACCCAAGCTCCTTAGATGTTTTTCCCAGGGCAGACACAAGGAGGAGGTCAGAAAGCAAAAGCAGAAAGAGTTTGGGGCATATTGTACCTGCTCCCGCCCTGCTCCGACCTGCATTTTGGGCACAGGCTGTTTCCCTCCATGACTAAGCCTCTGTCTACTCCTGTCCAGAGGCCCCTTCTCAAAGGTTTCAGATTTCACTATTTGACAATTTCTTCTTCTCCTTCCCTTAGGTTTAGGGTAATAATAGGTTCCTCTACCTCAGTAAGCATAAGTAATTCCTTGATTTCAATTTCTGTATTGAATTTATCTGAACTGGATTCTGCTTCTTGACAGAGCTGATATACAGACAGTGTGATCATGTTTTCAAGTAATATTCCATCTTGACAGGAAGCATCTTGGTATTGCCTTTAACCAAGTGCTTTAACACATTAGTGTACTTGCTAGCTCACAGAAACAAACTTGTTAAATTAGCTCAGGCGATACTTTACAGATATTTCAGTGTTTGAGAGCATCAACATAGATGCATACTTCTCTCTGTAAGAACAGGGCCAATAGTGCTGAGAAGGAAGAATAAGTTTGATTAGATTCAGACCTGTTTGATTAGATTTAGCTCCTTCAAATATATATTTCATATCATATTTCAAATACAACCCCAAAGTATGTGCATTCGAATTGCTGCCAAGCTGCTCTTCTAATAATTGCTGCTATTCTTTTGGGTAAGATATTTGAAAATCTTGGCATACTCTAACTGAGCTTCATAAGGAGTAAAGGGTTAGAAAATTAAGTGCTCAACAGACTCCATACAAGAATTTCACCTTCTGAAGTGTTCCAGGAGTTCCCTTAGCAAAATCGAACATGGTGTCAACATTTACCTCACGAAACAAGTGTTCTATTTCTTAAAGAATGCTATGCACTCTACTGTTTGACACATTCATCAAATCCCATAAGGACAATAACAGCAAACAAAATTATAATGGCATCTTGTCATTTCATACCCATCATAAAATCGGAAACTAGCAGTAGGACAAAGAGATCTTTCCTGGGTGTGTGGGTGGTGATCAGCATGTCTAAAGATGTCCCTGGTTCCTGACAGGTAACTCTCTGATTATACACGCTCACACTCACGTGACACATACAGATGTTCACACATTCTTTTGGATACCTAATTGTTTAAATTTGGTTCATTCTTATGTGAAATTTTGTATGGAAATAAGTCTACTTAGGATTTAACATGGAAAATAACAATCATAAGGAAAAGAAAAGACAGACTATTTTTTACCAAAGGGAAATAAATAGCTTGCTTAGGCACAAAAGTGTTTTGTTTTGTTTTACTTTGTTTTGTTTTCAGACACAACACCAGAAGAAAGATAAATAAGGAAGGGGCTATAAAATATATTCTAGTACAAGCTTTTAGTCAATCAATTTATTTTGAGTGCATATCTATTTCTGCATGCTGACCTAGGATATGGAGATTCAAGAACAAGTAAATTCCAGTTCTACCAGTAAGTAGTTTATAAATTGATGTATAGCCATTCAAACCCTCATAAATTGCATAACACTACTTGAGAATCTCAGAAGCAGACATGATTAATTCTAATTAGAAACAATCGAAGTATGTTTTGTATAAAAATTGACAGTGGTGAGGGTCTTAAAATGTGGAAGTTACTTTAGTAGTAGAAAACTTCAGACTGATGATTGGTCAGCTGAAATCTAGAGATTAGTATACTTAAGGACATACCTAAGGGGCGTGACAGTGCATCATGTGTCCTGAAAATGGAACTTAAATAGTAATTTATACACCAGTGTAGTTTAGTGATTAAGTGCAGGCGCACTGGATTCAGACAGACATCGGTGCCAATGTTGGTTCTTCTACTTATTACTGAGGGGGACATAGTTTGCTACCCCCTAATATGCCTTTTGGGACATTGATTATTTTAAGTTGGCTATTTTTAAGAAACAAAGGCTCAAGAATAGCCTTTACCTCCCCCTTAGAAAAACCTGCTCTAGGAAGGGAGCCATCATCACAGATAATAGCTATAGTTTAATATGAACTAGATGTTAACACATGAGGGAACCAAGCAAAGTCTGTTAATTAGACTCCTCTGTATCCAATTGTGTTTAAATGACTAAGCAAGAATTTGTTTACCAAATGTTTGCTGCTTCTCATCTACCTATGAATTGCCTACCTTCCCTTTCAAGTTCAAACCACTAACCCTCTTTCTCCTTACCTAAAGAGGGCATATAAGCCCCAACTGCCCAATTTGTCCTTGAGTCTTATATTCTTATGGAACCCCTATATGTACATACATAATAAATTTGGTCATTTTCTCCTGTTACTCTGTCTCATGTTAATTTGATTATAAGACCAGACAGAAGAACTCGGAAGGGTAGAAGGAAAATTATGTTTTTTCCCCTACACAGTAAATGTAGTATAAATCCTGCATCCAAATAACTGTACCTGAAAAATAAGGAATAGAATACTATCCAACTTATAGGGTTACACTGAATATGCAATAGGATAATGCATGTAATATGGTTAGCACAAGACTTAGTAAATAAAATAGCACATTCAATAATGTAAAATATCTCCATCATTTAGACTGTTTGTGTGGATTTTGAGCCATAAAGTTGGATAACAAGTTGAAAAGTTAGAGTGGAGTCAGATTGGGAAATCATAAAGATCTCAGAATGCTCATCTGCACACTATTTGCACACGGCTTAATTCAGTGCTGGACAATTATATTGAATATAATCCCATAAATAGTCAAGGATTTTATGTCTGAAGAATTCAATATCTTAATTATCTTTCCTACAGACATTAAGTTTCAAAGAGAAAATATTATTTTTATTTCTGTGCCACTGCATAACTGGCTAGGGCAATTCTAGAATAAATCAATAAGTTGCACAATAATAGGCTTTTTTTAAATAAAGAAAGCATCTTATGTATAGAATAACTAGAATCACAACCATTCTCTTGTGTTTAAAAAGAGTAATGGTTCAACTAATTAGCTTACAGATCTTGAGAAGTTCAAAGAATATTTATAGCCCCTTTTCCTGGAACCACAAAATAAGTTGCTTGCAGTTAAAGGAATTTAAGGGGTTGGGAACAAGGAAAGAGTCTTCTCACTTGCTAATAGGATCAAATGAGATATGCAAGACATATGATGTAATAGAAGGATTATTTTGGAGTTGGAAGAAAAAAGTACCTTCTTTTGTGAGTTATGTGAACTTGAGCACATGGCTTGATCTTTCTGGGCTCCAGCTTCCCTTTGAGCAAAATAATCCCCTCGTTGCCTTTAAGAGCTGGTATTTGATGATTCTCTGTTCCTCCTCCTTCCATAGATTTCTTCTGCCAACAAATTTTTAGAGAATTCTGTATGTCCATTGTGCCATAAATTCTCTATACGAGTCTTGCTGTTGATTTTTGCCCTTCCTCCAACAGAAACATTAATCAGAACCATTAGAATATTTCACCTTTCTCCACCCTCTTCAGTGAGCACACCCCTGTTCTGACAGAGCACAGCTGGCTGTCTTTGTTGTATGAACTTCAATGTGCATCTTTTGTCATGTTTTCTTTCCTCCTGTGAGGGAGGATGAGGATTTCAGTTTCTTATGAAGTATTAAGTGAGACTCATCAGGTGTGTGGTTCCATGCCAAATGGTTGGTTCTTCATCATTTTTAAAACTAAAAAAACACAAGTCCTGACCATTCAAAAATTTTATAGTGGTGAATATATTTTAGTTATTCAAGCAAAACCCTTGGTAGAACATTGCACTTTAAACAATTTATCTCATTTTAAATAGATGTCCTTATTTTTACTGGGATAATTGGTTTTATGTTTTTGTTTATTTTTTATTTAAGAAAGTTAACAAAGACTTAATGTGAATGCAGTACAGTTTACTACAATGCCCCCTTGTCTCTGTTTAAAATACCACTAATTGAAGTAACTGGTATTAGAAAAACCTCACAGAATATCTGGGTATTACTGAAAGTGAGCTGAAGACAGCACATATCAAATGACAAATAATTTATGCAAAGAAATAAAATCTTAGTAAAATAAGTTCTCTACTTTAAATGTTATCCTTGTTCACTTAGTAAATTCCATATCTTGATTTCCCAAGCCTAATATGGCATCTGCTTTTATATATGTGCTGGAAAATATGGTTTGGTTTTAAGTTATGTATAATGTAAATATATTTGTATTACCTTGATTACTCAATTAATCATTGATTCTTCTTTCTGGAGAATGCATGCTCCCTGACCTCACAGGGAAACATTCCTTGGTTTTTCCATTCTATGACTTGGATAGGTTCAAATTAATTCTTGTATACATAAATTTTTTTACAGGAAATGAGTAATTTTATTTCATCTCTGTATAAGGAATTAGTCAGATATTGACAATGAAACATAGTATGTCATCAAGATTCAAACTGTGTAAGATTTTTAAGTACAAAAAACAAACTTCTATAATAGAGGATCTGATCAAAGCAAACAAATTCCAGATTAATACAATGTAATTACTATATATTCTTTATTGTAAAGTATTAATCCGTCAAAATATATTTACTAGAATCCAACTGTATCTACAGCTTAAATTAGCCATTAGGCAATATGGGATATAGGAGTGAAACAGAGAATAAAATTACTAGAGTATTCATCTGAAATTTTCACCTAATTTATTTTCAGTCTAAAATTTCCTATAGTTAGAAACGGCATATTATATGGTGATTACGAGTATGCCAAACTTTTTAATTAAATTTATTGGAGTGACAATGGTTAGTAAAATTACATAGGTAAGAATATGCCAAATTTTGAAAGCTTGCTGTTTGGGGCAGGTTAATACACTCTATTTCTCAGTTTCTTTAACCCCAAAATGAAGAGAATAAATACACCTATACCTTAGGTTTCTAAACTTGAATAAGGAAATTCAATTATGAATAATGAAAGACATTTAGAAAGTTGCCAGATATATAGTAACCACTCGACAAATATTTGTTCTTATTCTTTGTGTCTGTTTTAGCACCAACCTATGGGAAGTTATATAGTTCCATAAATTTATTTACTGTTCCATAAATGGTAAAGGAGAGAGTGTAAGAAAGGAGACTGGGAAGAAAAGAAAAATAAATATCAAGAGGAAAAGGAGAGATATTCAAAAGCATAAACATATTTGTCCTAATCTCAAGTGATTTATATTCTTACTAAGATAACAACAATACCTTAGTAGAATCAATTAAACCATAGTCAAGTAATGTACAATGTCACTAACTCTAAATATAAACAAATTCAGAGAAAGGAAAGAACAGATTTGTCAGAAAAGACTTTTTAAGAAACTGATGCTAGTCACATGATTTCAAGTTATTGGTGGCATAATAGTATTTGCTTTCTCCATCTTCCATTTCTTCTGAAATAAAGAATCAAAATAAATTAAAATACCTCAGTCAATAACTTTAACTTGGATAATGTTAACTATTTTTTTTTTATTTGTAAGTTGAATCATTCTATTTGTAAAGTAACTTCCTAGAGAAGAAAGGACGTTCTTTTTGTTTTTCCAGAATTACTACAAATGATAGATGTTGGATTTCTGTGGGTCTACATGACAACTCTTCACAGAATTTTCAATTAAGGAAAAAAAATAATTACTTCAAGTTGAAAGCAGGAGAAACCTAGACAAGTTCTTGTTTGCCATCAGAAATGAACCTACAGTTACATTTTTAACAGTTTAGTTTTCAGCAAACGTGTGTGGGTTATTATCTGCCACTGTAAGCTAAGTAAGACATCGGATTAGATACCATATATATTGTCTACCCAGTCTTTCCTTTTCTTGGGAACTGCCCCTACCCAAGCACATCCACCTGAATACAGCAGTGATTTTTGTCAGTCTTCTTCCCACGGCATGACTTTGCACCCTGGTTTCAGTGCAATCATTGAGCCAATGATCTAAGTCTCTTTCCTAAGAATTTGAAATTGAGACCACAAAAGACAACTTCTCTTTTAAGGTCTGTCATCTAACCTGTAATGCATTAACACCTTAGCTGGATTTGTCATTTTTTTAACCATGTGAACTTGAGAAGATACGGCTGTGAAGAGGAAGGTGGGAGAAAAAAAAAAAAAAAAAAGAAGAGCAAATGAGAAAAACAGAACGTCATCTTGTCCCTGGTTCCAATTCATCCTGAAATTCAACTGCACTCCCACAGCATTGGCTTCCATGAGGTGCCCCATGTCATGATAATAAATGAATTGTTTTTTCTTATTTATGCTATCTTGAATTAGTTTCTCTTGCTTACAATCAGAAAACTAATGTGGATGATATACAATTTAGCCGGATTGTGATTTCTTGTTTGTTGATTCCAGTTTAATTCTGGATTGTGCAATATGTGAGGGTGAGAATTCCAGTAAAAATTTTCTTTGGACAGAGTGCAATAAATATAGAGTAGTGCCTCTTAGATCAACTGGAAAGAAATTAAAGGATATCTGGTTTAGCGGAAAGTACGCGTAAGCCTGGACCTAGTTAATAAAAGAAGAATGATTCTAAATTTATAAGCATAGTGACCAACTCATCCTGATTTACCTGGGACTTTCTCAGTTTCAGCATTCAAAGTCCCATGTTCAGGAACTCCCCGGATCCAGGGCAAATTTGGACATTTGGTCACCCTAGGTCTTATATATGACTAAAACCAAGTCATTGCATTTAAAAATGTTTTTCCTTGGGAAAAAAAAATGATGAATTCAATCTCCTCTCTTTAATCTAGGGCATTATTGAATTTAGAAAAAGTTAACTATTAATAGCTCCCTTATTTTTCACTAGTAGAAACCAAGGCTAAGAGAGTGCCTTGTCCAAGATGAGGAAAGAACCAAATTCACTTGACTCCCCAGTGTTTTGTGTTTTTTTTTTAATTCTATTATAGCAT
Source organism: Rhinolophus sinicus (assembly GCF_036562045.2). Lineage (NCBI taxonomy): Eukaryota > Metazoa > Chordata > Mammalia > Chiroptera > Rhinolophidae > Rhinolophus > Rhinolophus sinicus. The sequence goes on along the minus strand of NC_133751.1, from coordinate 172,939,100 downwards.
GTGATTTAATGAAAATAGCTCTCAACTTGAATCTCTTTATTCAGAACATTTTAAATCTGTTAAGTGTGGGAGCTTTGGTGTGCAAATCCTCTCAGCCAGTGCAAGTGTCAAGAACATAGGCTACATCACAAAACTTGGAATCTAGTCTTGGCTCCACTATCATCATGTGACCTAGAAAATGTTGCTTAAACTCTCTTAGGCTGACTTTCACCACTCGTAAAATGAAGTAAGCATACTACATACCTCATAGTGTTCTTAAGAGGATTAAAAGTGATTACACATCTGAAAAAATACGTATTGCAGTAACTGGACCCTGTTAATGTTGGCTATTATGCATAATTTAATTCTATCTGATATTTACCATCAACTTGTGACCCAAGAAAAGCATGGTGCTGAAACACTGTTTTGGAGTTGAGAAAACTGAGATTTAAAGAGAAGGAGTGAAATTGAGGTATCCCGCTTAGAAAGTGATAGCACCTGTACTTGAACTTCATTTCCTTTTACTTAAAGTTCAGGAGTTCTTCCTCCACACTATAGTCCTTTTTGTGTAAAAACACAGGAGACTTAAATTTTTGTTTGTGTTAATTTTTGAGGAAAATAAAAGTTTAATAATGGTTCTTTCTAAATAAAGACAAAGTAATAAAACACAAAAAAGAAACTCACCTACATATTTTTTTTTTAATTTTAAATTAGATGCCAAGATCTATGAAATGACCCATTAGATTTAATTTTTCACTTTTTAATCTCTGGTTGGAATTATGAGAAAACATCTATTGTCACTTCAATTGCGAGGCATTATTCAAAATGAGTCACCATATAGTCATAAAACATTATCTGGGAACCAAAAAATAAACTACTGAGAACAAAATAAGGGATAATAGTACTATTAAAACAAAACAAAAATAAAAAACAAAAAGAAAATATTTGTTGAATTTATTTAATATAAAACCACGACATTAATGTAACTAAAATTTATACAAACAGCATGTTGATAACTGGTAGAGGAATTGAATTTTTATGATCTGCATTCCTGCAAAAAGCTGACGTTTCAAAAATCATTTAGAAAAGATTAGGGAAAAAAACTCAAAACAAATTATATGGTGGGAATTAACATGTGTTTTTGATTTTGTAATTTGAATGAGTGTATGAGCTAAATCTGATTTATGAATTCAGAAGACTCAATCAATAGAATTTATACTGTCAGTAAATTCATTTGCAACAGTTTTAATTGAATGCTTTTTATGCCTCCATATAACCTCTACCATCTATAGAAATGCTTACACAAATCTTTTCAAAAAAAAAAAATGCAAGATAGATGTACACCAATATACAGGACATAGAAAAGCAAGTCTCTCTCTCTCTCTCTCTCTCTCTCTCTCTCTCTCTCTCCCTCTTAGAAATAGTTTGCAACTATGTTACATGTACAAAACAGATTATTTAGTTATGAAATCAGAGTGGTTATAATTCCTTATAAAGTTAAAATCATTTTTAACAGATTACTATTCTTGGATATTAAACTAGAAATATGAAAACATATGTCCACATATGTACACAAATTTTAAATAGCAACTCTATTTATAATTACCTCAAACTGGAAACAAGCCTAATGTCTTACAATGGGTGAACGGAAAACAATGTGGTCAAATGTGGTAAAAAAAAAAAAAAAAAATGGAATACTATCTAGCAATATAAAAAGGGACAAGCTATTGATAAATCTCAAAGGCATTATGCTAAGTGAAAGAATCCAGGCTCCAAAGGTTAGTTACTTTTTTAAATAATTATATTTATATGAAATTATCAAAAAAGACAAAACTGCAGTGATGGGGTTAGAGGTAGAGAGGCACGGAAAAATAAGCAGATATCATGCAGGAGTTTTGGGGATGATGGAAGAGTTCTGTCCTCCTAATTGTAGCAGTTAATCAAATCTATGCATGTGTTAAAATTCATACATCTGTACACTAAAAAAAGTAAATTTTAATGTTTGATAATTTAAAAATAATATTTAAAAAAGAAGTACCAAGCTTCATTGCCTTGGGAATATGTATTTATTGAGTAATAAAATATCACCTCACAGAGCTCTTATAGTCATAAAACAGGCCTCAAAATACCTCAACATATGACCTAGACAATGACAGATGCCCAATTACCTAAAATTCTCTTGTTTAAATAAATAGTAAACATTTTATTTTGCTTCAAACCACATCTTAAACAAACCTCCTAATAATAATTGTCTATTTCTTCAGGAATGCTGAGACTACAACATATGAACATTTTTCTCAAGTCCTTTAAGCCCCTTTTGTTTTACTTTCCCTGAATTTCATAATGCAGGGACACGATTTGATCTTAGTTTTATTAAGTGGCATTGTACAAGGTCCTGGGCAAGTTTTACTAAGATAATATTTGATTGCTGATAAAAAAAAATCTTGATAGTTTGACAAAATATAAATTCAATTGCAAAAGCAATAGAAAATCCTTGGGAATTTTAAATGAGGGCATGCCTATTTCATAAAATGAGGCTGATTCTCTGAATAATATTATTAAAGGTCAGTGCCACAGCTGTGCTTTTGATGAGCAGCTGTGTGAGCTACCAAGAACAATGAACTATCTGATTGGCACGGGACCCAGCCGTGCCAGCAGTTAGGGTGGAAGAATTTTGAACGGATTTAGAACAAGGAGCTACTGGCTCAAACCCTAACTTTGGAGAGTTTAAAGTAAGTGGAATAAAGATAGTGCAATTTGAGAATAATATATGTATCCTATGGAGAATAGTGTTGGTTTGGGAAAAAATAGAGAATGTTCCTTAGAGGCAATAGATACAGTCTCTTCAAAAACATTAACTGAATTTAAATCTTTTGGGTTTAAGAATATCAAAGTAGGATGTTTTTGACAGCATTTATTGAAATGGTGGAAAAATTCACACAATCACACTTTCTACTGGCAAGGTGACACTTAAGCCCTATTTACTTAGATCTAGAATTTATCTTGGATTTTTATGAGCCTGAGGTAACATGGTAAAATTTCTCCTTCCAGGAGTATGATTGGAAAATAAAGGAACATATGTTGTGTTATTCAAGTAAACAAGTGTGTCAGCAGCTTATAGGTGTATACATCGGCTTCTTATCTGTTAAATAGTTATTTTTCATTTTGATTGTCATTATTTGTAAGACGTGTGTGTGTGTGTGCACACTTATCTAAAATAATTTTAGCATTGTTCTTCAAATGTATAATACCAAGTATGTGGGAAATTGTCAGTGGCATGTACGAGAGTTTGTAATGCCCAACAGAGCTTATTGTTGCTGCTGTTGTTTTTTCGCCTTAATTATAGATGGTGTCCCCTTACTATAGTTGTTCCTTTCAATTACATCATCACCACCTTTTTGCATAGTCTTTATCCTTTATGTTTCTCTTTATCCAAAGCCAATGGCCTTTGGACTTGAACTATAACATTGGTTTTCTTCACTAGATTTATAACCTGCTAGACCACCCTAGATATTTTGGATGTGCCTGTCTTTACACACACACACGCATACACACACACACACACACACACTCCAAACCATCTCTAGGACATTTTATTCCTCCAGGTCATATAAAGAATGGGTAACCAGGGTGAACTTTCCTCCTGCAATCCATGTATGTCCTCACTTGGGAAAACAAAGGAATATTACTGTGAGCCATAATCTGTACAAGGCAAAAAAGTAAGGATTATATAACTTTATAACTGAATTTTTAGATATAAAATAAAAACATTTTAATCATTTGGCGACTTTTCCTTACTTTTTTCTCTGGCCCTCTCAATAGAGTGCCCATGTATTTCTGCCAGCTTCCCCAAGATTTCTTACCTTTCATATTGATTTATTCTTTCTCAATCCATGGGATTTTATACTTCAGAAAGTTTTAATGATTATCTTATGTAGCACTTCACCCTGTACAGCTAGATGCTTAACTAATATTATAGTAATCACTGATCATATTTTTTACTACCTATTTTTCTGGCCTGTTTAATGTTTTATCCTTTACATTACAATTATTCACACTTCTATTCTTTATAGAAATGGATAATATGCTACATTATTCATTTCTGGCTCTTAAATCTCTCCATAAACATATAACCAAATGCACTGGTGAGTGACTCTCCCTTTTTAGCTTCTTAAAAAATTATCTTAAATGCCTGAGCTCCTGAACATCCTCCCCTGTGAAGATAAAAAGGAAAAGGCTGTCTTGTAAGGCATGTAGAGTTCTCAGAGACCCAGGGTTTCGACATCTGTAGAGGACACGGACACAGACTGCACAGAACTGTGTCTGCTGGGACTAAATTGGACGAGAACAGGAGTCAACTTTTAAGTTGGCTGATCATTATGATAAAAGGATTGACATATATTTTTATTCTTTTCAGAAAGAGAATGAGCTGGAATCCTGGCCCACTTACCCTGAATGATTGCATAACGTGCGGTTATCAGTGGTAATAGAGAATGGAGATGAACAAATTCTCAGAAAATCTTTGTGCCTCATTTTAGGTGTAATTTAAATGTCAATGATAAGAAATATTTAATCAACCTTTTACCAAAGTCTTTTCTTTGGAACATTAGTTCCGTTTTATGTTCTGGAAAAAAAAAAAGAAAAAAAAAAAAAAAGACAAACTCTCTAGAGAAATAAGTTTGAAAAATGCTGGGTTCTACAGAGTTTAAACCAGTTTCTTTATTGCAGGACAGATAGAAAAGCCTTTTTAATACTCCAATGTGCACTGTGAATTTCTAAAAAGGAGGATACAATATGCAGCATTTCTCCAATGTATTGAATTAAAGCACCCCTTTTTTCAAGAAGATTCTTAGAGAAGTATTTTATAGATCATGCATTGGAAACTGCTGCTCAAATCAGATTTGGTAACAGATAGAAAATTTATATGATTGCACTAAATCTTTTTTATCATCGTTGATAAACCTGCCAAAAGAGAGCAAAATTCCTAAGGGCAAATAAACATATGGGAGAAGAAATCGAAAGTCCTGGGTAAGCAGCCTGCAAATGCTTCAGAATGAACCATACTTTTAGTAATAATTGGCCTCCAGATTGTTCTGCAAATATGCTATTTACGGGAAATATAAATCAACACATGCCCCTACCAAAGACCTTTTTCCAAGTGAACCGCTACATTTTCTCAGTAGTAATACTCACTTTGCTGTCTCCCTCCCCCTCCCCTCCCCCTCTCCCTCTCCTCCCCCCTCCCCCTTCCCCTCCTCCTCTCCTCCCCCTTCTCTCTCTCTCTCTCTCTGTCTCTCTCTGTCTCTCTGTCTGTCTGTCTGTCTCTCTCTCTCAACAAGGGTGCTCTCCACCAGTATCCAGTCTGCTGATAGCTGGGAAAAAGTGCAGAGGAACCATGAGTGAGCACTTCCCCACTCAAGGCAAGTGATCACATTGATTACTAGCTGCTCTGTAGGATCTGGGAGACAGATGCCTTGTTCTAATTACAGTTTTAGCACTTTCCACCCCACATTTCCCTTCTTCTGAGAGTGCTATGAAGTCTCTGCAGATGCTTATCATTATCAGTTAAACTTCATTTTGAATATATAGTATTATTACCTCACAGAAACTCAAAGTATAGGCTAAACTTATATAGTGCATTGCGGACTTCACCTGAATATCTATTAGTCCCTTGTTAACACAGAGAAGTTGAGGCCTCTGGTAGCTTCATTTATCTTATGCTGCATCATGAATAGAGCAAAAACCAACACTTGCAAGGTCAGTCCTGGCATCTGTACTCAATGATCATGAGAAATTCGAAGGACCAGGGAAAGAGACTGAGGAGCTATGGTCAGGTGGTAGAGTAAACCAGGGCATTTCATGCAGAAAGCTCTCTTCTCAGTGGCCTCCCACTGTACCTCTTGACTGGCTCTATAGCTCCTCACTATGTTTTATTGACTCTTTTGTTTAAACTCTTGGGAATGCTCATGATTATTTTCTAAATCAATCACTCTTTTCTTTCTAAACACTCTCTATTGAAATTCTAATCAATTCCAATGGCTTTAGCCATCAACTGTAATTAGACAACAAAATTATGCCTAAACGCCTCTCTTCTCTCTTGAACTACAAAGTCATACTTTTATCTTCCTGGTGAACATCTTCTTATGAGTATTCAATTGGTGACTCAAATCAAGATATCAAAAAGAGAATGCTTCCATATCTTGGTGACTGTGAATAGTGCTGCAGTAAATATAGAGGTTCATATATCTTTTTGAAATAGGGTTTTAAATTTATTTGGTTAAATACCCAAGAGTGGAATTGCTGGGTCATAATATAGTTCGATTTTTAATTTTTTGAGGAAACTCCATACTATTTTCCGTAGTGGGTGTACCAATTTGCAATCCCTCCAACAGTGCACAAGCATTCCCTTTTCTCTACGTCCTTGACAACACTTGTTTGTTGATTTATTAATGATGGTCATTCTATCAGGTGTGAGGTGATATCACATTGTGGTTTTTATTTGTATTTCTCTGATGAATAGTGCCATTGGGCAACTTTTCATAGTCTATTGGCTATCTCTATGTCCTATTTGGATCAATGTTTATTCATGTCCTCTGCCTAAAAAAATAGGCAATTAAAAAAATTGGATTGATTTGTTTTTTCTTGGTGTTCAATGGATGATTGGATAAAGAAATTCTTGCATATATATGCAATAGAGTATTACTCTGACAATAAAAAAAGAATGAAATCTTATCATTTGCAACAACATGGATAGACCTAAAATGGTATTATGCTAAGTGAAATAAGTCAGATTGAAAAGACAAATACTATAAAGTCTATATGTGGAATCTAAAGAACAGAATAAATTAATAAACAAAATGAAATAGACTCATAGATACAGAAAACAAACTGATTGTTGCTAAATAGGAGGGGTGTTGGGGAAATTGTTGAGAAAGGTGAAGGGATTAGGAAGTACAAATTGCTAGTTACAAAATAGTCATGGGGATGTGAAATACAGTATGGGAAATATAGTCAATAATATTATAAAAACTATGTATATTGTCAGATGGGTAATAGACTTATGGAGGAATCACTTCACAAATCATATAAATGTCTAACCACTGCACTGTACACCTGAAACTACTATAAAATAATATTGAATGTCAACTATAATTTTAAATATATATATAGTCATATATATATAGTCATGGGATATAGAATACAGCATAGGGAATATAGTTAATGGTATACATTGTAATACCTATGTATGGTGTCAGAGGGTAGTAGACTTGTTGGGGTTATCACTTTATGAGGTATGTAAATGTCAAATCACTATTTTTTGTAAACCTGAAACTAATAATAAAAAATAAAACTTATGAATTGATTAAAAAAAGAAAGAGAATGCTTCCATCTCCCACTTCCTAAGCCCATCGTTCTTAAAAAAAAAAAGTTTTTTAAAACTGTATTTCACATATTTCCATTGAGCTAAAGATGATAAAATAGACTGTTGTTTCAAATAATGTTTATTGAAAGTCAGTTATGATAAAGAAGTTGTGGTATATATACACAATGGACTACTATTCTGCTATAAGAAGAGATGAACTAGTGCCATTTGTGACAACATGGATGGATCTTGAGTTATAATGGTAAACGAAATAAGTCAGACAGAAAAAGTAGAGAACCATATGATTTCACTTATATGTGGTATATAAAACTGAAAACAACAAAAGAACAAGAAAAACAAATGAAGAAATAAAAACTCATAAACACAGACAATAGTTTAGTGGTTACCAGAGGGTAAAGGGGGAGAAGGGTGCTAGATGAGGGTAAAGGGAATCAAATATATGGTGATAGAAAGAGAACTGACTCTGGGTGGTGAACACATAATGTGATATATAGATGATGTATTACAGAATTGTACACCTGGAATCTTTGTAAATTTGCTAACAATTTTCACCCCAACAAACTTTTTAAAAAAGAAAGAAAGAAAGCCAGTTATGGAGAACTGTCGTAGGGGTTGGCAATATAGCATTGACCAAAACAGAAAAACAATGCCATCTCTCCTAGACCTTATATTCTATTGGACTATGACAAAAAATAAATAAGTCAAACACATACTATGTTATAATTTAATAAACTTATAGAGAACAGTTAATCAAATAAAAAGGCTTTGAAGCAAACAAATATTTGATGTGTTTCACAAATAACAAAAGCCAAATGGGACTGAAGCAGAATGAATTAGAAGAAATTAGTTCAAAGATATAGTGAGACCAGATTATGAGATACAATTGTTCTCAATCCATGTTGTCTTTTATAGTTGCCTAACAAAATATTGTTAAAATATCAATGCCCAGATCTCATACAAGACTTGTTAAATTAGAATCTGTGACTATGAGACCCAGATACTGGTATCTTTTATAATCTCCCAAAGTGACTTTAATATGCAGGCTGTGTCAAGAACCACTGAAATGCGGGCTTGCTGGCTCTTGTAATGGCTTAATGAACTCTGAGTAAGATAAAATAGTTTTCATCAGAAAAGTAGCATGATCCTACTTACATTTTAAAAGGATAGTTCTGGCTGATGTGACAATTAAATTGTGGGTAGAATTGACAAGGCATAAATAGAAAGACCACTTGAGGGCTCTGGCAATAATTCAAGTGAGAAATGATGGTAGCATGGATCAGGGAAAGAGCGGTATAAGTGGTGGAAAGTGGTCATTTTTTAATGTATTTGGAAGAAAGAGTCAACAGTATTTGCTAATGCATCAACAATGTGTGACAGAAAGAATTTAACTATAACTCCAAGGTTTTTGTCTAAGGAGGATGGAGTTGCATAACTGAAGTGGAGAACAATGTGGGAGAAAACTTAGAAGGAAAGGTTGGGAGCTGCTATTGAATTAAGTTTCTCACGTTTCTAATAGACATAGAACAAAGTAAAGTGATCCAAGACTTTGAAGTAGACAAATGGACCTAGAATTCAGAAGATCAGTGGAGAAGACTAAGCTCTAAGCTGGAGATACACATTTAGGAATTATCAGCAAATAGATGGTTGCAAAGCCAAGAGACTATAGCAAAACATCTAAGCAGTGAGTGAAACTACCATAGAACCTTAAGAGAGATGAGTGGCCAATGAGAATGGAAGGGAACCAGTCATAAGAAAGAATGGAAAAAGTATTTCAACAAAATCTGCTTCTTCTAATATTGTTACTAAGTCAAGTAATATAAGGAATGAGTATTGAATATATACTCGTGTGTGTGTGTGTGTGTGTGTGTGTGTGTGTGTGTGTAGAGGGAGAGAGGGTGAGAAAGAGAGAGAGAGAGAGAAATTCAATAGCCAAATTCAATATATATATATGCACATACATACATATATGTAAATAGTATATACAGAGGTTGCCAAAAAAATGTATACACATTTTAAGAAAGGAAAAAAACTTATTAAATTTGTAATACTCAGTATATACCAATAACAAAAGATGAATACAAATCATGTGTATACATTTATAGACTTGATAAGAGTAGTTTTAATGGAATTGTGTAAGCAAAAAGAAACATTAGGGTGAGCTCAAGGATGAACCCAAGCAACTTTTTGATAAGTTGTGTAAAAAAAGGGAACAGAGAAATATGCTTGTAACCCAAGTGGAAAGGGGATTTTAAAAAGAGTGTGGTTTGTTACAGTAATTAGATAGATTATAGCATGTTTTATGATAATACAAGAGTCAGCTAGAATAACTGCTGGATATGTCCTTGAGTAGAAAAAAAGGGAATGAGATCTGATGCATAAGAAAATGGTCTGAACTTTGCTAAAACCAACAGTTTTTCCAAAAAACAAACAGAAAGATAAGGATAAGGGAGGATGGTGGAATTACATAGAAAAATTTTTTGATTGTGTACTACTAAATTTGGGAGTGTTTCTAAATTCCTTTTTCACATGTTGTGGCTCTTAGTTAAAGAAAAGCCTTGCATTACAAAATGACTTTCAAATTCTTCTAGGTTTAGATGGATATAATTTTTTAAATTGTGACATCTTGCTTTTACCATGCTAAAATAACTTATCTCTTCCTCTTAAGGGCTTAATTTCTAAGCCATCCATATGTCTCATAATTTAGTGATTTGTTAAACAATTGTCCTTCAAAACTAAATGATATACTGTGGGAAATAACATTCTGCGTGAGTTTCCTATGAGAAAAATCATGAGACAGATATAATGTTTTCTCTTTCCACTTAAGAGCGCTCACAAACTTGCTGTCCCGCAACTCCTCTAAGAGGCCTTTTATCATCTGATTTCAATGGACTTCAGTTGAATTTGAAGTAAATAAAGGACAAAAGAATTATGAGTCCCACTTTAAGATGTGTTAGATTGACTATAAATTTCCAAAGGACCTACTAATAATATCCAGATGGGACTGTCCCTCATGTAAGAGAACATTTCATTAGTTCATCAAAGAGTGGAATTTATTAAACTACTGATTGATTGTATATGTGTGTGTGTGTGTATTTGCAGTTACAGAAACTTCCATGAATAAAAATAATTATTCTATTAACTACTTTTCATACCATAAAGTAACTTCCAGAAAATCCTACGATTATGGTTTTGCTTACCATTTATTATGAAGGAAAATGTTTGAATGCTTACGTCAGATCTTGTTATACTTTTACTATCTTTGGTATTACGGGATCATGTTGGAGAAACCCAGATAGCGATCTGGCTTTGCAACTTCCAGCAACCCCACAGGAGTGAGAATATGAGGAGCACAAAAAAGCTGATAAGGTTAAAATAATTGAAATTTTAATTGATAAATTTCAATTAATAATAATATATTTATCAATTGATAAAATTTAATAAAATTGATAAAAGCAGTACAAACAGGATTTTAACTGATGGAATTCATTAAAATATAAATTCTATGTGGGCAAGAGATTTGATTTGTTTTTTAACAACTCTATTCCCAATAACAAAATCAATATCTGGTCCATGGTTCAATATACATTGTTAAGTGCATGTAGGATAATAAATGTGTAGATATTAATTTCTGCTTACATGCATTAGTCTATGCTCTTTAGTTATGACATATATAACAAAGGCTGGAAAAAAATGTTAATTGGGTAAGCCATGTTTCCTTAGCCCTCTCCTCTTTATTGAGTTTGGAATTATTGTTGGCTGGGTATCTTCCAAGCCCAGTTCTCTAGACCTCTTAGGGATACTCCGAGCTGCCCAATATTTTTTCAGTAAATGTCTTTTTCTTTTTAAAATTGTCAGGGACATTTTTTTGTGGTTGAAAATTAAGAATCCTGACAGAAAGAGGTTCCCTATACTCCTTGGAGCCCAGAGGAGATTTCATCGCAGGGTTATAGCTCTACTTAACAGCAGGGCCCCAGCCTCTTCTTTATTGGAACTTCCTTCTCTCTGGGCAAAGAGAAGAATTTTGGAAGGGAATTGGAATAAATTGTGAATCTGATGCTAATAATACTTTGTACTTTCCTTGCAACTTTTGTTTCCCACAGAGCTCAAAATGTTTTACAAACCCAGCATTTTGTTCTGTGGCTATTATTCCCAAGATATTACACTTGAGGAAAATATGTATTTCTAGAAAAATTGCCAATGAATTATTACATGTGAATAGAAACCTTGAAGAAAACCTTGCTCCTGACCCACAGCAAAAAGAACATCCTTTTTCTCACTTGATAATATTAATAATCATGGGGTTGATAGTTTAACACTACATGCATGCTTTACAAAAGAAAAAGCTCTAGAATCAGTTCTTTAGTTATGTCCACTACTCGGCCCCCTAGATGAAGAGCTAAGGCGGGCCTATTTTGGGCTATGTACTCTATTATTTTGAAAGGAGCTGTTTTGACATTCTGGATTGTTAATATCCATTATTGCAGTTTTGATTTCTTTCAAAGAATGCAGTATCACAATACACAATGAAAATGGCCGTCACTTTTATGCCTTTTTATGTTTTTAGAAATATAAACAATTTTAACTAAAAAAAAATAGAAAAAATAATCACATAAATGTGAGCTACAGATTTTGATCCATTCAGACAAATAAACTAGAAAATTCATTTTGGCCTCCCCCCTCCCACTATCATGGTTTCCAAATCCCACCTTCAATTGTGTGATCAATCATAGAATATATAAGTAGCTAACAAATTATTGATTAAATAATTTCTCATGTAGGCAGCATCCAAGAATGTTCCCAGTGACTCTTTTCTCCTGGTATTAACACTTTTGTGTAGGTCCATTCTCATACTGTGTTAGAGATGGCTTGTGTGATCAATAACATGGTATAATACTTAAAATGTTGTAAGTATTTCCCTTCTGGGATTAAGTTATAAAAGATTGCAGCTTCAATTTCGGATTCTCTCTCTCTCTCTCTCTCTCTCTCTCTCTCTCTCTCTCTTTCTCTCTCTCTCTCTCTTTTCTCTCATCTCATTATCTTTTCATGTTGTGAAAAGCCCATGTGGTAAGGGATAGCAACCTCTGACCAACAAGCAGCACAGAATTGAGAAAATGAAGCCTGCCAAAATCACATGAATTTTTTGAGAGCTGTGACCTGACTGCAGTTCCAGTTGACAGCCTGACTGCAATCTTGTGAGCCAGAACCACCCAGCTAAGCTGCTCCTGGATTTCTGACCCACAGAAATTGTGTGAGATTATGTTTGTTGCTTCAAGTCGCTAAATTTTGCAGTAATTTGTTACACAAAAATAAAGAGCTAATACCAAATCCATGGTGCTAATATGATAGAAAAATTTTGTTGTAAAAATAAAAATTGGGTATACATTAGATTTGTACATGGTACATCAAAAAGGATGTACCAAATTAGTCATTGTCCCCAATAATCAGTGCTTCCACCCTGAATTTTATTTATAAATCACATTTAACCACTGGTAATATTAACAAAAATTAAATGAAAGGAGAATGAAAGCACTTTGAACATTATTTACAAGGAGCCTCATGAATTTATACTGGCTACCTTTAAAAAATCTTTTGGTTTTAAAGTACCACCAAAATTATTTTTGTTTTCTATTAAGATTAATGTTTATAAGCAAAGACACTGAATGTAAAGGGAATTTATCAGTGAAATATAAAAGATTTTCCACCAAAATCTTCAGAGTCCTTAATCTTTTTGATTTACTATGGGACAAATTAAGTGTCCACCATGGGGTAAATGGAATAACATAGCAATAACCAAACAAAACCAAACGAATTTCTGCCCTCAAGAAGTTTGCATTCTGGTAAATTTTACAAAGTATTCAAGACAGATAGGCAACACATTTTTAGGAAGAATATTATACCATATGATGTCATGTTTCACATGGGACAAAGTATTTATATTATGTGGAAATCTGTTTTCCTATGAATGACATTCATTAGTTTTAGCTTTTTCTTCTAAATGACACACGGTGTATCTGCACACTCTATTATATGTCTGCTCTTCAAATATCTGAAGCTTAGCTCTTACATTTCCTTATGGTACCCCACCAATCCTTACATTGTTTTTAATCAGGCTAAAACTTCAATAACTTTATATGTATTTTTGAAAATCCAAATATCTGAAGTTTAAAGAACAGCAGTTGCTTTAGGCTAAATGGATTTTTATGTGTGACATTTTGCTCTATGATAAACTTGACTATATCATAACATCTCATTAAGTTGTTCTTCTCATACACATTAATATGGTATGTTCTATATATACAGTATATTATTTTAAATGTTTCACTGTCAGGTAATAGAATTTAAAAATTACCTGCCTTTTAAAGATACAGATAGATGTTCTGTTTGTCTTTGCTATGCTGGACACAGGTTGAAGTGCAGTTCTCACAATGCTGCGTTATGATGAGGCTGTTTGGAAATCTAGTACAGATAACCCAGTGCAGTGAGATGGACTCATTCCCTCTGCCATGAATATAGAGAATCAGTGAAAAGAGGCCCATCTGTACACCTTGTCAAATGTAATGTATTGAAACTTGAAGATAGAAAAAGACATTCAGTACATACAGTAAAAAATGGTTAGCAGTGAGAGATGAACAGGATGCCAGAAAAAAAAAAAAAAAAAAGGATGGCTTGTATTTAAAACATAGTTATCATTTTAAATGGAATACTTGTTTTTGATGTCTGCATTCTTTGACAAGGAAGTAAAACTTGAGTATTTGGAAGCCAAACCTTGAGTATTTGGAAGCCATTTTCAGGGAAAAAAAGAAGAGTTATCAATTTTCTTCAAAATGCAAAGTAGCACTGAGTGTACCATCTTGGAGCTTTCCGTTGTCTGTCAGTGAATCACACTATATTCAACTGGAGCTTTGCCTTTTTTAAAAATTTGAGAAGGTAATGGATTACTCATTGACAGACAATAGCAAATTCTCCTCAAGATAACAGGGGCATAAGAAACAAACATCTGGGAACTAAGTTGTAAAGAACTAATTTAGAAGTTAAGATGCCTTTGTCCACCTCCATCTGTACGTCTCTTCTCTTGCAAAATGTTTACTTGTTCTTGTTTAAGTGCAGAAAACAGATTGTGGCACAATGGAAATAATACACTTAGAATGTTAGTACAGCTTTCCAAACCAAGTATCATTGGGTTCATATATCTCCCTATCCCAGGTAAATTTGAAATACACTAATTTGTTATTGTTTTTAGTGCATGTAATTTATATTATATACCTTTTAAAATATAAGGATAAAATAGAGGACTGGCAGAGAACTAAAATATAGTAGAATTTGGTCATATTAACATACTGCTCTATAATAAATTAAATTTTGAATTTTATCTAACCCTTAAATACATAGACTTCTACTTTCTATGCCCTTCTCTTTATGGTTGTATGTTCGTGTTTATCTTAATATATGTTGCTTTAATCTGATTTCAATTGAAATCAAATATTAATATAGACTGTTTCCCCTTTACATTTCAAACTTATTTTGTACATTTCTGAGACGTCAAGTTATCATTCAGGAGGCATGACAAATATATTTTGCACTCTACAGGACTTTTATGAAATTCCCATTATTTTCTTAAGCAGTAAACAATAGGGTTTCTTTTTTCTATTTAATAAGGTATATTAATAGAGCCAAAAAATTCAGTGCCATTTATTTGTAAAGAAGTTATTCTAATTTTTGAAATTTTCTATTTCACCACACCAGTTAGTCAAGAGTGTCTAATGAATACCTGCATTTCATATCACACTATGTTTATGTCTTGTCAATGATTTTTTAAGCACAGACTAAATAGAAAGCAATAAGAAATAAAAATTTTCAACATATTATGTCTCCAGTACAGATTACTTCATGAAAATTGTTGACTCTTATGATTTTCTATGGAAACACCCTTTTGCTATTGTTGTTGCAGTTGTGCATTTATCTTATGTGTGTGTGTGTGTATGTGTGTGACCTGATTTTTCAAAATTACTCTGCAAGCATTAAATATTAGTGTTTTGCTGGTGTTCTTGGGAGATTCCAAGTCCAGTCTCATGTCAATAAGCCAATTCCTCTAACATCCCTGAAAAACCAACATCTACTTCCTGCATGAGCACTTCCAATTTTTACACTTAACAAAGATAGATTTAACATCAACTATATTTTGCACACTATCTTATCGCTGCAGTTATCAACATGAATACTGTGTGTGTTGGCTCCCAGAGAGCTCCCTTTCTCCTTGGATAAATGAACCCATAAGCAAATAACTAGATAATTGAATGATATGTGTCAAAATGGAATCAAATCAATAAAAGGTAAGAAGAAACTATCTCTTCCTAAAAAAAAGTCAGAAAAGACCTCATTAAAGAAAATAAATTGATCTGGATTCCAAAGAATTTTTGCCAAGTAATTGAAAAATAAAAAAGACAGTGTCGTTCAAATAAGAGTACAAATAGTAAATGTGTAGACGTGTGAGTGTGCATGATAATCCAAATAAATCAAGTTTCCAGAACTTAAACATGTAAGATGCACGGAGTGATTGGAAGGACAAAGGAAGACATCTGAAATGTATTTCTTGCTAGAATGTAAAGAATTTAAATGTGTTAGAGGGTTTGGATATTATCCCAAGTGAAAGGAAACCACTAAAAATTTCCAAAGAGAAAGACACAGTTATATTTATATTTCAGAATATTCTTTCGACAGCAAAATAAAGGATAAACATTAGGATTGGGGAACCTGAGGCATGGGTGTCCATAAACAGGCTATTATAATAGTTCAAGTGAGAGATAAATAGGGTCTGTCTTAAACCAGGTTGGGGGGGGGGCGGTAAGACAATGGAAAAAAATGTGAACAAATCAAAGTAAGAGCAACGGTTAACACTATACCATATGTAGAACCAAAAGTTTCTTCCCTATAAATTGAGTTATTCTGTGGTAGTTGTGAACTCTACTCTGGAATTTCTACATTTATTAATCTCAAGATATATATATATATATATATACACACACACATATATATATGCATATATGTATATGAATTATCTTTCTTTTAAATCTATAATTTTTCAGACCAGATATATTCATTTCCTTTAATTATTTACCATATGATATAAATTTCACCTTATCATCTTGATGGCTGTTCTCCAGATATACACCATTTTCTCAACGCTATTAAATCTTAGACTCAAATTTTTATGGTTTTATTGATTTATACTTCCTATTTATAGTTATAGTTTTATACTGTATATTTTGATTTCCTATTATAAGAAAATAATACCTCCTCTACCTATTTTAAATATACACATAATGCCAACCTATTTTTTCTCTATTTCTTCAAATTGTCTAGCATAAATTGGAGAAATAATACCACAAAAGCAATTTCACAAAATGTAGTTGTAGCAAATGGAATACTCCATCTAAATTAAAGTTAACTTACACTCTTATTTAGAGAACATGATGATAATTGGCATACATAATATTTCTCTAATTCTAAATAAATTATTTGGATTTTGGTAATTAAGTTCCTTAACCTTTTCAATTATACAGATCTAGAAAATAGCTTGGAACTTAACTGTCCAATGCTTACAGTTAAAACTTTTAAAAGTAAAACAATGAAGTTAATATATTAAATGTTGTGTTTTAGAATGATCAAGTTAAACTATCATAGAATAGCATTTTTGTAGAAAAATTCATGATGTAGGCCATTGGATAAATTTTTTAAAATTAATTTTAACTAAATTTTCTTCTAGATGTATTCAAAACTTGTACATTTTAACACTCCTCTTCATAAGGCCAAGACTATTCAACTCAACAGGCTTTTTTGCTGGGCAGTGATTGAAGCTGTATTTATCTCTTTACGAATTTTAAAAATTGATTGCTTAGTAGGAAACATTGAAATGACAGCTGACTAGATACTAAGTCAAGAGCACTGTTTTCTCCATATGTATCTGTACTCCTTAGGCAGGTGAGAAGTGTAACTATAACTCTCAGAGTTTCACTTAATATGAGCAGCTGATACTTTCAGGGAGAAAATATAATTGCTATCCTCATACACACTCATCATTAAACTAATTATACTATTATCTCTCAATCTTTGCTGATAAAGATGACTGTAATATATAGACGTGTAGTCCTGTCTTTGATTATGTCTGCAGAAAGGCACAGAAGTTTTCTTTTCAAGGGAGCAATTAGAGAAATGCATGGAATCTTAATTTCTCAAAGTGCTCAGCAAAGGAGGACATCTGGCTGTCAGCAGACCAACAAGTAATCAAATCAACATTATGAGAATACCACTGGCAATTCCCATTTTCTTTCTAACATAAACTATTTTTGAATTCTTTGTAGTTTAAAATATAATCATTTTATTTAGATGCACAACTAAGAATTTCATCTCCAAAGAGCATTAAAGCATAATCGTTTTCAAAAGTCACTGTCTGGATTCTCTCGACAGGTCCGGGTAGGTTAGACCTAGCAAAGTGGAGAAGTTGTCATGATAAGGTTTATGGAGTCTTGTCTCTGGCTCCATTTTCCCCAGAAGAATCACACTGTGACCATCTTTAAGGAGGTAAGGGACTAGACTATGCTTTCAAAAGGAGTCAGGTTTTCAGCATTCATGCATCTTTGTGATCTCCTATGATATTCTTGGCATGTACTAGCTCCACAGTGTTGGACAGCTGGCTTTGAGACTAGACCCTGATGAGTAAAAAAAAATAGCTAGTCAGGAGAATAAGCAATATTAGAAACAAATCTGTGCAATCACACTTTTAAAAGATTAGTATATTTTTCTAAATAATGATTAATTGATATCCATGATTCAGACATTTTAGTAAATGTGATAAATACATAAAATCATACTACTTTACAAATGGTGATCAATTTCTTAGCATGTATTTGAACTATAATGTAACTGTGTGTGTGTGTGTAATGAAAATGCATTCTTGAAAATGTGGTTTATTCAGCAAACAAATACGTTTTATGGCGACCTTGGTAGTTTTGTTATTTTTCAAGACACACATTTATATTTCACATATGATGTGCTGTTCAGTGATCTTTATCATTCATTATTCAAAAATCAAAACCAATTGCTTACTTTATTATAATAGCCAAACCATTTAAACGAAACAATGAAGAGTACTCAATAATAAATATCCTCTAGTCTAGACTCCAAGTCCTCTGCTCAAAAGAATAACATTCTTAATAGTTTATCGTTTAATCTTCCAGAAATTTTCTTTGCAGTTACAATTAGACGTTGTATTTTTATTTTCCCTAATTTGAATTATTAATAATGCATTTAACATTTCAAAAATATTTTCTTTTTATTATTAATATGAGAAAAAATAGATTATTCCAATAGAAAATGATTACAATTAATTTAGTCAAGTTTTGTTTTCACAAAGCATTGCTGGATACAGTTTTAACATATAAAATGAACATTAGGATTCTAAGTACAGGAGAAAGGGGGAGCAAAATTATATTAGCTTAATTTTGATAGATGTTTTTGATGCATAGATATGAGAAATGAAAATCTTATTTTAGAAAGTTATATTAGGAAACTCAAAATCAAGGTGAACATTCCATCTTCGGAGTACATTACCCTACAAGTAAGTCAATATTAACAAAAATAAGGGGGAGCCAATCTCTATATAACTTTATTATTTCCCAGGGAGGAAAAAATGAATAGTATTAAGAATATTTTGGGAATTTGGTACTTATTCTGAAGAACTGAATGTTAAATATAGATGTGCTCATGTGTAGAAACAGTCTTCTCTGTCAGACATGGAGTAAATTTATAATTATTTATGCCAAGATATTTTATATTATTGTTAGAGAGAAAATTACAAATCAGGATCACAGGAAAATGAGAAAAGAAAAGAAAAAAGAAATGCAGGAGACAGAGGGGTGTCCAGAGTGAAAGATATGAGATACTCAAAGTGGAATAGTGAGAAGAACAGAGGAAAAGTAAAAACAATAAAGTGCCTTTCTTCCATTGTCACACTCAAGCAAAATTAGAAAATAAGCAATGTCTTTTCAGTGTTTTCCTGAAACCTACAAGATGACAACCTTATCCTTTAACACGTTGCATACGGATCATGAGAATCTTCGTTTTTTTCTGAGCCATGCATTAAGGACGGATAACGAGAATTCTCGTTTTTACTGTTGACTCTTTTTACTTTGCACATTTTATTGAATTATTTGTGTTTCGTTAATAACAAAGGAAGCTGCTTTCTGCAGTATCACACTAGGAGGGATTATTAACATCATAGGTGAGTAAATCCTAAAAAATTCCATAGAAAAATAATAAATGACATAGAAGCATTTACGCTTTAAAGAGAAGAGTGCATTTTAAGGTAGTTTCTTTTAAAAACCTGCCGGAACAGAGGGGTATGAGGGATTTAAACCCTGCCATGTGCAACGTGTTTAATGTTTGCTCCCAGCTACTTCCAATCCTCCACTACCCTGAAGAGCAAACAATTGTTCTCTATTGTAATATCTTATCCACACTTATCCAATATAATAACAATAAACTATACCAACAAAATATAAATGATTTAGGAGTTCTGGGCAAGATACTAGAGTAGGTAAATGCTATGCTTACCTTCTCACAACCAAATCAAAATCAGAACTAAACTACGGAACAACCATCATTGAGAATCACCTGAAGTCTTGCTGAACCGAAACCTTACAAGTAAAGACATACAAAAGCAACCACCTAAAAACTGGTAGGAGGGGCAGAGACACAGAACGGGCTGGTCTCACAACCATGTGTGACCATTAAAAATCATGAGGGATATCTCAGCTGCAGAGGTTCCCCCACACACACACACACACCAAGGAGCAAAATGTCCCAACGCCATACCAGGCTCTCCAGCCCATGGTTCCAGTGTTAGGGAGAGAAGTCACCATAATTTCTGGCTTTGAAAAACAGCAGAGATTGTGGCTGAGTGGTACAGAGGGCAGCTGGAATTCCAGTCTCTCCTCTTAAAGGAAGTGCACATGGAGTTACTCACCGATGACAGAAGCACTGGCTCTGGGCTCGGCTCCAACACTGGCACAACAGCTGGAGAGTTGACTGGGATATACAGGGGGAACTGAGATTCTGGCTTTAGGGAGAGGGCTGGAGGGGTACTTTCTTCCAGACAGAGGAACTGGCGGAAGCTCCTTCTCTTTCCTTGTTGAGCCCTCCCCTTTCCTGGTGTGCATATGCAGGTGAAAATTATATCTGAGTCTCCATCAAGCTGGTTAACACTGCTATTGGTTCACCACGGCCTGGTGATTCTGAGACCACACCCTGCCCAACTTTCAGGTAAACCCAAGCTGCTTCCAGTAGCTTTTTCATATAAACTGCCTGCCTTGTCTCATGATACAGATTTCCCTAGGGTCTCTCAAAAATTTATAGAACCCAGACAAGAAGCATCTGGCTTGAGCATGTCCCGTATCTCTGGCTGAGCAGCCCTAAGCATGGCAGTAGCAGCAGCTGTCCTTGGTTCACTGGTTGACTTCTTGAGGCACTTCCAAGCACAGCACAGGTGGTGGCCATCTGAAGATTGCTTTGTGAATACTGCCAGGTGGCCCCCAGTGGGGCACAGGCTTCAACTGAACTTGGTCTCAGCAAATCTCCTCTAAGGTGGCCCTGGGGCTGGCTTGCCCAGTGGTAAGCTTTGAACAAGCCGGAGCATCAACCAGCCTCCGCGAAGGATGACACACACAAGGGGTGGATTTGGCAGGCACCGGAGCCCTGTTGAGATAGATCCTGCTCTATAGGTTCAGCCCCTGTACCATTATACCTCCACTGTAGTCACCATCAGTCCTCACAATGAATGAGCCCGAGGGTCAGGCCCTCCCACTAACATTCAAACAACAACCAAGGCTCAACTACAAGAGGAGGGCACACACAACCCATACAAGGGACACACCTGGAGAGCGTGGCTAGGTGACCAGGAAGACTGCACCACTGAGCCTCATAGCACACCTACTGCATAAGGTCACTCTACTAAGATTGGGAGACATAACAGACCTACCTAATGCGTAGAAACAAACACAGGGCAGCAGCCAAAATGGGGAGACAAAGAAATATGTCCCCCCCAAAAAGAACACAACAAAGCTCCAGAAAAAGAACTAAATAAAATGGAGACAAGTAATCTACCAGACACAGAGTTCCAAACACTGGTTTTAAGAATACTTAATAATCTCAGGGAGAACTTCAACAAAAGAGATAGAAAACATTAAAAAAAAAAAAATTACCAGTCAGAAATAAAGAATACAATAACAGAAATGAAGAATATATTACAGGGAATCAACAGTAGATTATATGAAGCAGAGGATCAAATAAGAGATGTAGAAGATAAGTTAGCAGAAAACATCCAATCAGAACAACAAAAAGGAAAAAGAATCTAGAAAAATGGGAACAGTTTAAGGGGCCTCAGGGACAATATCAAGCATACCAACATTTGCATCGTTGGGGTACCAGAAGGAGAAGAGAGAGCACAAGGGATTAAAAACCTATTTGAAGAAATAATGACAGAAAACTTCCCTAACCTGGTGAAGGAAATGGATATTCAAGCCCAGGAAGAACAGAGTCCCACACAAGATGAACCCAAAGAGGCCCACACCAAGACACATCAAATTAAAATGCCAAAGGTTAAAGACAAAGGAAGAATCTTAAAATGCAGTAGGAGAAAAACAGTTACCTACAAGGGAGTACTTATAAGACTGTCAGCTTATTTCTCAAGAGAAACTTTGCAGGCCAGAAGGATTGGCAAAAAATACTCAAAGTGATGAAAAGCAAGGACCTACAACCAAGATTACTGTACCCAATAAAGCTACCATTTAGAATGGAAGGACAAATCAAGAACATCCCAGACAAGAAAAATCTAAAAGAGTTCATCACCACCAAATCAGTATTTCAAGGAATCTTAGAGGGACTTTTTTAAGACGGAAAAATAAATAAATAAATAAATAAATAAATAAATAAATAAATAAATGAATGAATGAATGAATGAATAAATAAATAAATAAATAAATAATATGAATAATAAAATGGCAATAACTAATACCTATCAGCAATTACTTTCAATGTAAATGGATTAAATGCTCCAATCAAAAGATAGAGTGGCTGAATGGATAAGGAAACAGGACCTTTACATATGTTGCCTACAAGAGACTCCAGATTAAATGACACACAAACTGTTGCATCCCACACTACAAGAGTTGTGGGGAGCAAGGAGGGCAGTGCAGGGTTAAGAAAAGACAGTAGTCATGAATAGAGTTTATGCAGGGCCAAGGGACCCCCAGTCTCAAGGACTGGACGCCCTCTAATTGGGCCTATGCATTAGTTTTTATTAGTTAGGTGGGGATGTAAAGGAGATAAAGCTTGTCAATCTCAAGATCTGTGAATCCTATACATCATAATGGGAAACTGATTTAAGCCAATCACCCTTGCCTGCAGGCAGCTGAACCTGTAAGTCTCAGGATGTTGTACTTCCCCAAGGGACAAAACCTATATGCATATGAATAGATGGACAGCACATCATTGAATCACTTCCCTTGCGGGTTTTGGGAAGGAATGCAGCCACAGAGGCAGAGGCTGTCCTTAGCCTGGGGAAGGTGGGGGCTGTGCCCACTTCTACAAACCCCATGTGTTCTCCTGTTGGTCCCCACTTGACTGCACTTGGCTTGAGTTGTCCCCACCATGGGGAATCTTACTCATCATTGGCTGACCAGCCATCTTTTGGGGACCAAACAGGGAGACAGAAAGTGCAAACACAAAGGTGAAGCAAAGTCCCTGAAAGGATCTGTCTCACAGACTCTCCTTTCTTGGGGGCAGGTACAAGGAGACAGAAGGGTAGATTGCTGCCTGGCGACAACAGACTGAAAGTAAAGGGATGGAAAAAGAGATTTCATGAAAATGGAAACAAACAAAAAACTTGGGTAGCAATACTTACACCAGACAAAATAGACTAAAATAAATGTTATAACAAGAGTCAGAAAAGAACCTAGTAATCCCACTTTTGGGTTTTTATCCAAAGAAACCCAAAATGCTACTACTTTGAGGGGACATATTCATCCATATGTTCATTGCAGCATTATTTACAACAGCCCAGATATGAAGGCAACTTGGGTGTCCCTGAAAGGATGAATCTATAAAGAGGAGGGGGTACATATATACAATGGAATATTACTCAGCCATAAAAAGGAATGAATTCTTGCCATCTGTGACAACATGGGTAGACCTAGAGGGTATTGTGCTGAGTGTAGTAAGTCAGACAGCATAAGACAAATGTCATATGATTTCACTTATAATTGGAATCTAAATAACAAAATAAAATAAACAAAACAAAAACAAACTCATAGATACAGAGAACATTTTGATGGTTGCTAGATGGGAGGGGATTTGAGGGTGAGTGAAAAAGGGGAAGGGATTAAGAAATACAAATTGATAGTTATAAAATAGTCATGGGGATGTAAAGCATAGGGAATATAATCAATAATATGGTAATAACTACGTATAGTGCCAGGTGGGTACTAGTCAGGTGTATCATTTCATAAATTATATAAATGTCTAATCACTATGCTGTACACCTGAAATTAATATAAAATAATATTTAATGTCACTGTAATTGAAAATTTTAAAAAGGAGGGGGAAAGACAAAGGGGACTAAGAGGTTCAAAATTCCAGGTATAAAACAAATAACTCTTGGATAATGTACAAAATACAAAATATAGTCAATAATATTGTGATAATGTGGTATGTTGTCAGATGGTTGCTGGACTTATCTTGGTGAGCATTTCTTTAGCACTATGTATAGTGCCAGGTAGTCTTGGATAACAATGATGTACACCTGAAACTAATATAATATTGTATGTTAGCTATATTTTAATAAAAATCTTTTTTTAAAGTATTACACTTGGATTTATATATATACACTTAGGTAATTATTCCTATTTCTATATTTTCATTCTTTTCTTTTCCTTAAAATACCAAATACAAAAATATCCAATTAAAGTGATTTTATTTTCTTATTGAGAAATCAAATTCCAGTGAAGACACAAAATATATTTATTGGTGGCTATACCTTTGGTAATAAAATATTACAAGATGGCTTAAATATATATATATTTAAGGACTTTGTTTTAGGCTGACAATATGTTTGAAAACGCTGATAGAAAATTTTATAACCATTTCATGTTAACTTGGATAATTCATTAATAGTCAAAATTGTAGCCACTGAATCAGCCAATGGAAGAGAAAGCAGACTTATAATGTTTCTCTTATAATACTTGTGGAATGAACCCATATTAAATTTTAATCTATTAAGCATGTCAGGAAGTACCAGTAGGAATCTTGAAAATGTCAAACACCATTCATTCATATTTGAAAGTGAAAATAAGTATAAGAAAAAATTTGAATTTTTAAGGAATTATTAATAATAAACAATGTGAAAATGCAATTATAAAATGTTTAAATACTTAGGAAATTGGAGCAGAATTAAAATATCAAGTAATAGGTTTAAGATTGGGATATCAGTAAAGAGAGAAAAGATTATAACAGTGGTTACAACTGAGGAAAGATCATATTATATTACATTCAGCATTGTCTAATTTGCTCAGTATATTAGAATAAACATTTCAGATAACAGCAATAAATATACTGTTTTACAAAACTGAGTGTCAAGTAAAACTGAGAGCCAAAGCGAACAACCGAACGACAGAGTAAAATGAAAGAAGTGAAAAGTTTTTGTTAGGTTAGAAAGATTTTAAATTTCAAAAAGACTGAGAGCCAGATTGGTAAAAACAGAGAGCCAAGGAAAACGAAATAACAGGATGTAATGAGATAAAAAAGTGTTATAAGGAAGAGAAAACATGACATTTTACTAAAAAAAAAAAAAAAAAAAAAAAATCATAATATAAGAAAAATTCACAGGCAGATTTTCAGTTTTACTCCTAAAATAACTGGATCTATCCACATATCCTAGGCAATCAATCAATCATTGTATGTCAATAATATCCAAACTTTTAAATGTCGAGGGAAATACTGTGTTTTCATGTTTGCCAATTCTTGGCTAACGAGGTAATTGCATAAAGCGTGTGTTTGGAATGAATTGAATACATGAAAATGTATTTCAAGTAGAGTCTACTTCAACTGGTATTGATGTTACTGATTTAAAACAAGAGATTTTAATACATCTATTTGTAACACTTTTCCTTGTTCATTTAATTGAGAGTTGACTTGATAGATTTTAGTCTGAATATAGTATTTGTTGTTTAGCAATAAAGCGTTTAAACTAAACAATCAAAAAAGTTCTTTTAATATTTTGTTCCCTCATAAAAATGGAATAGGTGATTAGGATTTGCAAAATACTAAAGAAGTATAAAAAGTAAAACAACTTGGGTTTTGATAGCTGTGCTACATTGGCTAATTTATTTCTATCTAAATTCCATATTTAAGGTACTATGGTAAAGGCTAGTAGTTGTAGTAGAAAAAGGTTAATTTAGAAGTGACTGCTTAGCGTAATTGCAATAAACATTTACTCAGTCCTTTGGCCTAAAGCAGGATGGCTGTTAAATTGCTTATGATAGTAGTTCTTATTTAAAATAAATAAGGAAAAATCCACATCTGTTCATGCTTAAACTAAAAATAATGAGTACGTTGTTTTCTGATAGGTCTTCTGGAAGATAGCTAGCTCATCAATCTTCTTCTTCTTTTTTTTTTTTTTTTTTTTTCTGAAACAAAATGTTAAGGTAAGTAGTTTCTTATATAAAGAATTTGACAAATTTAAGTCAGAAATTCTTTAGAAGATTGAAAAGTAAGAAGCAAAATATACCGGTTTAATGAAAACTCTCATATTTTAAAAGATATTTTCAGCTGGAGATATCGATTTGGCAATGAATGGAGCAGTAAGTAAAAATGTTTGTTTTTGACTGCTATTAACTACAAATAATAACAAAATTTAAAATGTTGGAATAGGCCCATTAGATTCTAGTAATTCCTGATGGCTCCAGTCTGGCAGTCAATGAATTCTTATTAATATAAATGTGCGCAATCATTTTCTGTCAAATAAAAATATAGTTATGGCTAAGTTTGATGCTTAGGAAGGCATACTTAGGTTGGGCCTACCCACCTAAAATAGCCAGACTTCAATTCAGCAATTATTTTATCTCTGTCATGCACAAAACTACAGATAAAGAATGGAGAAGAGAAAAAGGTCCTAAACAATATTAGGAAGTTCACAAACAGATGGGTTTTTGAATAAAGAAATGTAAGAGCCTATTGTGACTTCACTGACCTTCATATCATTCCTGCATCGTGCATATCTTGCCTTTTCTTAATAGTCCCATCACAATTGCAATAAATTATAATTATCTGATTATCGTCTTTTGCCAACTAGACATGAAGCAAAGGGTGAAAACCATGGCTGTCTCATACATGCTATAGCTCCACACATGGTAGTTTCCAAAAAAAAAAACCAACCAAACAAACAACAACAAAAAAACATTATGTTGGGTAGCTAGTTTATGCATCAGAATTTTTACATTTATTTATTTTAATTATATGAAGCCATATTATTATCATTTATGCTAGGAAAACAGAAATTCTACAAAGCAATTTATTCATGATCACATAATTATTAAGTGGCATGACATGTATTTTGATCCAAAATTCACCTCTCTTTCACCACACCTGTTTACTAAGGCACTGTTGACTTGGTAATTATGTAATAGATATATTTATAAAGTAAACATCTCCCAATTCTCAGTCCAGCATTTTTTATAAAACATCTCATATTTTCTTTATGGCTAATATCAATTGTGCTAAACATAGACCCTCACCACTTCTAGAACTGCAATAGTGCCTTTTTTAAGAATCAATTTTAGTGTCTGGTTGAATAATGCATTTATTCCAGTAGAAAAAACTAACAATGGAAGTTTTATCTGTCTAAACTCCATGTAGAATATTATTTACTTTTATTTGGTTAATTTCATCACAATTGCATATATTGTTGTCCATACTAATCTAATACTGGCTATTAACGATTGCCATTACAGAAGGGAATAGGGAATAATTGTTGATGAGGACAAAATGTGAATGATTATCCATCTCAATGTTTTATAGTAAAGTATTTATTTCTTTCTGAAATAAATTTATGTATTTAGCATTTTCAGTTACAATTCAATGTTCTTTTGGGGAGAAATGATGACATTTTCAAAAATTTAAAGAATTTATTTCATTAGAAGACATTGTGTTGATTCTAAGAAAACTAATAAACCTAAATATAACTATGACTATAATGACTCTTCTAACAAGAATAATGAATTATAACAATTGTACTAATACAGGTAAAAATTATCAGCATTCCAGAGCTTGAAGTGAAAATTACTCAAGAATTGTGAAATTAAAAGACCTTGAACTGTTATTATTGAAGCTCTGCCTTGACAACACATAATATATTGCACAGATCAACTACTTTTTTAAAGTAATATTCTTTAATGTGATCTCCTGGTCATCAAATGTAAGCTATCAGACAGGAGAAAATTAATTCCTTAATTTGCAAGTATAAAGAAAATTTCCCTGCAATAACCTGAGTTGTTCCATCGAAAATTACAAATTAAATGAGAATTTGTAACTCATTATACCATATTCTTATGAGGGAAGATAGAAACAAAAATATAGTGTGACATTTAAAGGAATATAATTTGTGCTCACTCACAAAGCTTCCTTACTGTGCTTGTGCCCAGTTCTCCAAATGCAATAATCTTTCCCAGCCTAGATGAAATAGTTACTTGAGTCCAGGTAATTCTCATTCTATATTAAGCTCCAGGTTATTCATGATTTCACAACCTTTTTGTACAACTGTAAGATAATAAAAGAAAGACACTGCTTGTAAAGTGGTAGGGAAACAGTAGGATAACTTATGAAATAATAATTTGAAGAAAAATAAATAGAGCCATAAAAGTCAGAGGTAGGATATACGAATGAAAAGCATACATTCATACACCCTGTCAAGTCATTTTCTCAACACTTAAAAAACAGCAATAAGCAAGAAAAATGCAGCAAATCGGGTATTCTAATCTATTTGCTAGGGTTTTCAAAGGAACAGCACAGAAGGAAACTTTAACACACAGCAACCAAGCCATATACAGGCAGATCTCAGCAATTTACTTTTTAAGAGAGCAAAAAAGAAAAAGGAAAAAAAAATTACGTGGGAAAGGCAAATGCACTAAAGACCGCTTTTACCTAGAGATCTACAAATATCACTGAAGTAGAGTCAGATACTTGGCATTTCTGATCATACTTGACTTCACTCCAGTGTGGTACATTAAGAGAATGAAAAACATGGGCTCAGTGCAGATTAAGTATAATGGCAGGGCACGGCGTGGCAGCCAAGCCTAGTTGTTGAGTGCTATGTACCATTCACTTGGCAGATAGGGTCGCTATCTATGAAAATGACTGTGAGGCTCATCAACATAAAAGGAATGCAGAGAATTTAGATAGAGTTCAGGGTAGAATGACAATAATGGAGACCTCTAAGGGAACATTAAATAGAGTCATTAGCCTGGAGAAATCTGAGAAGCTGCATATTTATCGATCTTTAAACAAATTATGGCTTATCCCTCAAAGGAAAGTAGTCCATACTTTTTACTCCATTGGGCATCACAAAAAGGAAATGAATTTAAATTGCACCACGAGATATTTAAGTTAGACATAAAGAGATATTTCCAGGTAGAAAGAAAGAGAGTGGTTTAAAAAATTAACTTTCTCCGGAGGTCATTAAATGGATGCCATCTTAACTGGGTTAAGACTGATGCTGTCTCTAATTTTCTATCACATGTTTCCTTCAGTACTGTTACATCACCGCCCCTGTTATTTTGGCATTATACTTTTTTTTATGATGGCATCTATTCCTTTGACTGAATTCCTTTCACTCTCTCCTTTTAATATGTGCAAAATATACAAGGAATAAAATCAAAATGATTTGTGTCAGCCCAGTGCCTCTTTCTTTGTTCTTTTCTGTAGAAATATTTTAGGGAATATTCTTATCTCCACATTGATTTCACTTTTAGAAAAAGTTAGGACAGCTTGACTGCTTCTAGGAGACTAAAATATGGAAGGAAATAAAATAGTATTCCAAGTATTCATTAATCTAGCTTTATGTAGAGTTTAAAAACAGTTCTCTAAACCCTCGCTGGGTGCTGGCGAAAACAGGTTTGGGGAAAGCTCCCTGCACTGTGATCGCCCCAAAACCAGTAGCATGTGGTTTCTCTCTTTCAGGAGACTATTCCTAGCTAGCAAAGTCACCAAGCTGTCTGGGCAGAGTTGAAGCAAGTATCTTCAGACTTAAAGAATACCCTTTCAGGGGGTTAAAACAAGTAATATTTTGAGTTGAAAAGTTTTAAACTACATTTGCAAGAACCTTCGTCCTGTCTTGCTAGTATTGAGTCTTGCTAGTACATGAGATAATAATTCAGGGAGAAAATAGAAAACCTTACACTACTCAAATAATCTAATGAAACTTGCCCCTCCCAACACTTCTAGTTCTAATGTTCTAAATCAAACTATCCCTTCTCTTATTTAGTTCTTATACGAAATTCAAGAGGAGAAATTTAAAATACAAAATGTAGTTAAGGATTGTCATTTTTCTTTGTTTTAAATCTTCAAAACTGACTCATTTGTCAAGTTGGCAGTAATTAAAAATATTAATTCATCAAGTTATAAATAAATATGTGTAGATTCACTGTCTAATATGATAGCTACTAGCCACATATGGCTATTTAAATTATATAAAATTTAAAATCCTGTTACTTATCACACTAGCCACATTTCAAGTGCTCCACAGCCACATAATGAGTATCATATTGGATGGTACAAATACAGAACATTTTTATCATCGCCTACCTTTCTATTAGACAGTACTGACCTAGATAAATGGAGACATAAAAGCAGGTTATGTGAATATTTGTGACATGTGTAACATTACTTGTTTGCCTTTATTTTGTTCATTATATTATAATCTCTTTATCTGTAATAGTTTGACAACAAACTATTATCCTCAGTGCAGACAATGTTAAATGATTTGAATCCACATTAACCAACTCCTGCTCTGGTCTCGGTCATTGGCTGAGTATCCCTGGCAAGTCACTTAATCAATTCATTCATTTATTTTTTTCGACAAGTATTTCCTGAGCATCTGCTATGTTTAAGGTGCTGTGCTGAGCATTGGAGAGAAGTCCCTGAACTCATGGAATTTATATCCTAGTGAGAACAGAAAATAGGATGTGAAAACAACATGTAATATAACATGACAAAGTATTAATTGCTACAACAAATATTCTGGAAGGTAAGGAGTAAGTGGGTAGGAAAGTCCTCTCTAGAGTAATAATATGTGGGAGATGAAGCCATGCTCATAGAACCTCTCAGCCTCACTTGTCTGGGTCTTTTAGACACTTGTTTCTCCCCAGCAACTGTTGTAAATTAATAGGGACTCTGACCAACTTCATACACAGTCGCAGAACCACTCAAATATCTCTTGTCTCCTGCCCTAAACAGTGGCTGAAACACCATCTGAATTGCTTGGTATCCAGTCACATGCAGTCTGGAAACACAGGAGCTTCGGTGTCTCAAAGTTCATACTTTGACCAATGGAAGGTGGGATCTTAAGGATAAATTCTTCTCCCGTTATAGTCTCAGAAGTAAATCCTCAGACACCATGTTTTATAATCTCAGAAGATGGCTCCATGAGATAGAGACATTAGCTATACTTGACACAAAGCAATGGTCAACTCCGCAAGACACCGTATTTGTTTTTCTGTCTCTACGTCCTGCCTCAGTCTCCCTTCACCTTAGTCTCTTCTTCTATCACTCCTGGACCCCAGGGATTGCATTCTCAAATTATATCATAACACACAGACTTTGCCTTAGGCTTTGCTTTGCGAGAACCTCAAGAAAATTTACTAGAGAAAGAGTCTTGTAGGCAGAAGGAATTTTTCAAGTCCTTGAATCAGGGGCATGCTTGGGTTGTTGAGATACATTTAGGTTCTTGAAGCTTGGCTTTTATGTCTATAAAACATGATGGTTGGACAATGTATCACTTTTTATATAAGTCTGAGGCTCTTATATGTAATATTTACACACATGTATTCTGTGTATTTATAAGATTACATTCAATATTTATTTTCTTTTTCATCTATGCTATAGGGGAAGAACAAACTTTCCCCTACCCTCGATGTTCTTCTGGCTGGTCTAATAATCAAATAGACATGAGACAGATTAGCCAGAGAAAATAACCAAATTTAAAACATATATATGTATGGGAACTACGCATATATGAGAGAGTCAGAGACCCCACATGCATGATAGGTTCAGAGATAGAAAGAGGAATTGAGGTATGTAAGACTCACTGAGCAAGGGATGAGGTCATGCACCTCGGGGGCTTCAAAGCCTCCTTGCAGGGTGATAAGAACAGACATTTAGTAAATAGAAGTTTACCCTGCTTTATAGATAGGTCAAAAGAAGTTGTCTCAGATAATCTATTATGGACAAGGCCCCTAATTCAAATTCTTCTAGGTAGTCAAAGAGAGATGCAGAAGTTTCTCTTGAGCCTGAAGCTAAAATTACATTTAGCTCTAAGTAACCTGCATACTACTGAGGTAATCTTGGGGTGGCTCATTCTGAAAACCCACAGTGCTAAGTATTTTCTGCCTTTACAATTTCAGAATCTTATATGAGGGCATCTTATGGAGTCTCAAAGGAGTATTTACACATAATAATTGCTTAATAAGTCTTGACTAACTTGCTTAATTCTCTTTTGAACTACTAGTAGTAGTTGTTCAAAAGTGCAACTACTTTTAAAATTTGAATAAGATTTTATTTTCCCCTCCTTCTCTGACCAGGGATTTTAGGCCAGGGTTTTTCAAACATTTGTGGGCATCTGCATCCCCTGGAAACTTTCCTAAATGCCTATATCCCTCTCTCCCCCATCCAAGATATTGTTTCAGTTGGTCTGGGAAAAAGTCCCACAATCTGTATGTTTAATCAGTCCCCCAAGCAAGTATAAGAAAGTCCTCCAATGACCACACTTTTGAGTAACATTATATCAACAACAAATGGTGAGCCACATGAAATTTTTGGCATTCTAGTCGTTTATAAAACTTGGTTATGAGCAGTCTTTTCTTATAAAGGGTTTACACCTCTGTGAGACAGGCAGGCATAACATAAATGGTTATAAACTTTACATTTTAAACATTACTTATCGATAAAAACAATTTATAGAAAAGCAAACTTCAATTGACCTGCTATATTTTAGCAATTAGTTATGTAGAACTGTCTCTACTAAAGATATCCTGGGTAATAGTATTCAACAATTTCCATCATGGTAAATCATAAATCCATTAAAATAATAATTTTAAAAGATGGATCATGGCAGACCAAAACAGTAGAACCAATAGTCTAGTAAAGTTAGGCATTCACTCTACTCAAGAGATACAAATTTTCTTATATGAAGATGGGGGCACTAAGCATTAGCAGAGGTTGTGATAGCTGAAAAAAATTGTTGCTGAAATATCTATAATTATCGTTTAATATTCAAAATACTTTGGATATTCTCCCTATTATATTACTACATCACTTTCTTTTCCAAACTCCTTCAAAAAATTTTTTCCTACTCACTTGCAGAATTAAATCCATTCTCCTCAACTTTCATTTAAGCATTCTGTGATCTGATACTGATTTAGTGTCTTGATTTTATCTCCTGAAATCTTAACAGTGCCACTCATGCACTCTATTCTTGTTTCCAATAAGGTTGTGTTTCCCACAGGATGTCCCTGAAAACACTAATTTCGGGCGACTAATAGGTGTTATATTTTAATTAAAAAAAAAAGTCCCAAAGGTCAAATGCATTTGGAAAATGATATAAGCAAAGTTAATCAGGTTTATTTTCTATGATTCTCAGACCCTTTAGGATGCTAGTGAGAATTAGAATAACCAGTGAGTGCATATAGAGTAAAATACTTCCCAAATCAATTTAATTTTTTAAATCAATTACCTATTGAGAACAGTATTCTGAAGGCATTGTTTAGGAAAAATAAGATGGGAGGAAG
Organism: Rhinolophus sinicus; assembly: GCF_036562045.2. Classification (NCBI taxonomy): domain Eukaryota; kingdom Metazoa; phylum Chordata; class Mammalia; order Chiroptera; family Rhinolophidae; genus Rhinolophus; species Rhinolophus sinicus. Next base: position 172,905,632 of record NC_133751.1, on the reverse strand, counting down.
AGCCCAGGATTTGGAATGTGATGGCCTTGAGGTCAAATCTCAACCTCAATATTTGCCAGTGATTGGACCCTAGACAGGTAAATCTTTTTTTTTTTTTTTTTTAATGAAAGTTTATTGGGGTGACAGATGTTAGTAAAATTACATAGATTTCAGGTGTACAATTCTGTAATACATTATCTGTATCTCACATTGTGTGTTCATCACCTAGAGACAGTTCTCTTTCCATCACCATATATTAGATCCTGTTTACTTTCTTCTAAAGCCCCCTTTCCCCTTACCCTCTGGTAACCCCTAAATTATTGTCTATATCTATGAGTTTTTGTTACTTCATTTGATTGTCTTGTTCTTCTGTTGTTTTTAGTTTTATATACCACATATCAGTGAAATCATATGGTTCTCTACATTTTCTGTCTGACTTATTTTGCTTAGCATTATAATTTCAAGATTAATCCATGTTGTCACAAATGGTACTATTTCATTTTTTCTTACCACCAAACAGTATACCACAACTTTTTTATCCATTCATCTATCGAAGGACATTTTGGTTGTTTCCATGTTTTGGCCACCATAAATAAAGCTGCAATGACCATTGGAGCACACTTTTCTTTATGGATAAATGTTTTCAGATTTACAGGGTAGATACCCAGGAGAGGGATTGCTGGGTCATATGGTAATTCTATTTGTAATTTTTTGAGGAACCTCCACAATGTCTCCCATAGTGGCTGCACAGATGTGCATTCCCACTAACAACATATAAGGATTATTTTGTCTCCACAGCCTCTCCAACACTTGTTATTATTTGTCTTGTTGATGATACCCATTCTGACTGGGGTGAGGTGATATCTCATTGTGGTTTTTATTTGCATTTCTCTGATGATTAGTGATGTTGAGCATTTTTTCATATGTCTATTTGCCATTTGTATGTCCTCTTTGGAGAAATGTCTCTTCAGGTCCTCTACCCATTTTTTCAATTGAGTTTGTTTTTTTGTTGTTGAGTTGTATGAGTTCCTTGTATATTTTGCATATTAGCCTTTTATTGGAGGCGCCCTTTGCAAAAATCTTCTCCCATTCAGTTGGTTGCCTCTTTATTTTGCCGATGGTTTATTTTGCTGTGCAGATGCTTTCAAGTTTGATATAGTTCCATTCGTTTATTTTAGCTTTTACTTCCCTTGGCTTTGGAGTCAAATTCATAAAATGCTCTTTGAACCATAGTTTAGTACCTATATTTTCTTCTATACAGTTTATTGTTTCAGGTCTTATGCTTAGGTCTTTGATCCAATTTGAATTAATTTTGGTACATGGTGACAGATGGCAGTCCAGTTTCATTCTTTTGCACATGGCTTTCCAATTCTCCCAGCATCATTTAAAGAAGAGGCTGTCTTTTCTCCATTGTATGTTTTCTGTTGCTTTGTCAAAAATTATCTGTCCATATTTATGTGGGTTTATTTCCATGTTCCATTCTATTCCATTGGTCTGTTGTCTGTTTTTTGCCAATACCATGTTGTTTTGATTATTGTTGACCTGTAGTACAAGCTAAAGTCAGGGAGTGTGATATCTACTGCAGTGTTCTTTTTTCTTAGGATTGTTTTGGCTACTCGAGGTCTTTTGTGGTTCCATACAAATCTGATAATTTTTTGTTTTATTTATTTTTAAAAATGCCATTGGGATTTTGATGGGATTGCATTAAATCTGTACATAGCTTTGGGTAATATTGCCATTTTAACTATGTTGATTCTTCCAATCCATGAGCACGGAGTGTCTTTCCATTTCTTTGTGCCTTCTTCAATTTCTTTTAAAAATGTCTTATAGTTTTCAGCATATACATCTTTCACATCCTTGGTTAAGTTTATTCCTAGTTATTTTATTCTTTTTGTTGCAATTGCAAAAGGAATTGTTTTTTTTCTGAGATTTCATTATTAGTATATAGGAATGCAATGGACTTTTGTACGTTGCTTTTGTAGCCAGCAACTTTACTGTATTCGTTGATTGTTTCTAATAGCTTTTTGGTGGAGTCTTTAGGGTTTTCTATATATAGCATCATGTCATCTGCAAGGAGTGACAATTTAACTTCTTCATTCCCAATTTGGATGTCTTTTATTCCTTTCTCTTGCCTGATTGCTCTGGTGAGGACTTCCAACACTATGTTGAAACGCAGAGGTGATAGGGGACAGCCCTTGGACAGGTAAATCTTTGGACTTGTGCTATTTGCGAGAAAAGTAAATGAGAAGAGTTATGATTAACTTAAAAGGTCATTGTGATAATTTAATAAGGAACTATATATTAAAAACCTAATACTGACCTTTGCCATATGGTATATGGTTATGTCAAGGAAAATCACAATTAGCAAGACTCTTCTTAATGATGTAGCAATGAGTTTTGTTGCTTTTCCTCAACTTCCAGCCAAACTAAACTCTGCACAGTTTCCTTGAATATACATAACATTTGGAGGTAACAGAGCATTTTGAGAATCTGTTATTTCTAGATGCCCCATTCTTCTTCTCCTTTTTAAATTAATTAACACATACACACATGTTTCTTAATGTGATTTTTGGCCTCTCTTCCTATTATTCTCCCATCCTTCAAATTCATGCTCCTTATGAAGCCTTTTCTTTATTCTTCTTATTAAAACTACTATCGGGCCTGTTTGTATTCATTCCTATGGAACTTGTTCTTGCACAACCTCCACTATTCCATATATCCCTATTCTATATAATCTAATAAATTGTAGTAAATGTGCAGATATCAATTATTGTTTGACTAGCATAAAAATATTTTGAGATAAATGTATAAACTATAGAGAAATGTTTTATGTCAAGGAAAATCACAAGAAGTGAGACTCTTCTTAATTATGTAGCAATGAAGTTTAAAAGAGGGATAGTTGATATCAACAAGCTGCCTGTTGATCTCTCATTCTTTTTTTTTTTTAATTTTCTGTTGTTTCCAATATTTATTGGTTAATGAAAATACTTGGTTTATCCATGTTTCTTCTGTAATCTTTTCATCAGTTGCCCAAATATGCTCCAAAATTTTGTTTTTTTGTGTTTTTTTTTTTTCCCTTGGGCTTCTCAAGAAATATCTAAGTTCTGTACATGTATTTCCATGGATTTAATGTAAAATGTATATGACTGCATTCAAGGCTGTAAATTAGTTCATAAAATTAAAATTTCTCTTCTGGTTTAGTGCTTAAATCTCAGTGTTAAGAAGCTGCATGACAGGTTGGATGAAAATGCGGATATTTTAGTCAAACATTTTGGCTTAAAATCTTGCACTGACTACTGATTTACACATATAAACTTGAAATTCAGAGAATTTAAGCATATTCCCAATTTTGTTATCTCTAGATGGGAATATTACTTTATAGGGTTTTTTGTGAAGAGTTAGTGGACTAGTATACAGATTTTCCCTGCTATCTGAAGGTAGAGAGTTCCTATGAAACCTTTTGAAAGCTGCAGTGGTGTAAAGTTAAGAAGCAATTACCATTAATTTATATGGAAATTTTTTGAGCTTTCCCAGATCCAAAAAATAACCTAGTAAATCATATAAAATAATACCTAAAACCTAAAATAACACTGACATATAGTAAAAGCTGTGACACTCTATCTGTTCAGGGTGAATGCTGCCTCTGTAAGAATCTACTGCAAAGCAAAGGCATTGAAGGCTATTTTTGCTTGTCCCTGATTTTTGGTAAAAACAAAAATTATCTGCATATTTGTTTTGAATTGGGAAAACAGGTAATAATGTAGGTCTTTTTTAAAAGCAAAGTGGCATAACGTGAAATTTTGAAAAGCCCAGGATACCTGTAACAATAATGTGCCTCATGATGACATTTCATTCAAAGGTGGACCTCATATAGGAGTGTAATCCCATAAGATTATAATGGAGCTGAAAAATCCTGTAGCCTAGGGACCCCGTAGCTGTCTGTCGAAAATGAGTAGAGCACCGCATTACACAAATACTTACCATTGTGTTACAATTGCCTACAGTATACAATACAGTAACATGCTGTACAGGTTTTTAGTCTAGGAGCTATAGAGGAACAGAATTTGTCATCCCAAAATATATCTATTTGAAATAAGGGTTATTTTTAGCTGGTTAATTTTAAGAAATAGACATGGGAGAAGCCCTGAAAACCAAGAAGTTACCCTGTGTAAAAGACATTTACATTTGTCAGGAAAATCTCTATTTGTAAGGGTGTCTTTCTTCCTACACCAGGAAGTGGGGGGTGACCTTATCTCTAGAAACTCAAACCTTACCCTTGTTTACTATACTTTTCCTGGTAAGCTCCCATCACTCACTCACCCCACTCCTGACATCTTTTGTCTTCAGCTGGAGGTGTCATTTAAGGTGGTGGTGGGGGCTTCATACATTTTGGTCAGCTATTGAGTTTTCCTGGGTCTCCCATGTATACAGGAGGTATACATGTTATTACAGAGCTATCTCGGCCAGAAACCCAGATGACAGAGGGAAAATTATTTTTCCTCCCCTACAGAGCAATAGGTTATGCCATATAGCCTTAGATGTGTAGTAGGCCATCCATGCTGGTTTGCTTAAGTGTACTCTCTCTATGATGTTGGCACAATGATGAAATTGCTAAGCGATGCATTTTTTAGAATGCATTGCCTTCGTTAAGTGGTGAAAAACTGTGTATGTGTAAACTGTTTATTGGTAAATTGGCCTATTTTAGATATTATTTTTATATAAATGTAGTTTTATTATTTTAAAGTTTATAAAAATATATTATTAATAAAGTTTAATTAGAGTAGTACTCCAAAATATATTTGGAGCTACTTATATATTCTTCACTTATTTCAATAAATCAATAAATATGAAATTTGATGATTCCACATATGGTTGAAAAAAGTTGGGAGTCCAGGGTGTTCCTCAGTTTTCATCCCTAGATGTCAGTCTCCAGAATTCTTTTGAACTTTCCAGTCTTGTGTCAATGCCCAGACATTTATCTATCTATCGAGAACCTTCTGACTAACCCCTAAAGAACCCTTGTGATGCCCATCCTCCAGATCCTGTGACATCTAATGGGCAATCATACTGGATCAATCCTAGGGCTAAGAAAATGTAGAACTTATTATTCTCAGGACTGCACTTTTTACTAAAAGAATTCTTTACTTTCTTCTTCAGAACACTATTTGGGTTTCTGCCTGAATCAGTGTTTCCTAAATAGCTATTCTTTGGATCTCAAATGCTTGTTGCCTCTTACTTTTTACTTTTAGGTTAACACTAGAAAGACATATTTATTTGGGATTGAGGAAATAATTTTCACACCAAGGGATAGATCATATTGAAGATAATCAATTTTGGCCTGTATTTCTATTGCTGGTCTACTCCTATGTCAGTGCCATATGATTTTTATATAAAACAGAAGTCAAAGTTCTGAGAAAATATTAAAAGACCTCAAAAATAAAATAGCTATAATAATGACTTGTCTTAAAATACATATTTTAATCTAAACCAAGCATGCAAAATTTTACCTGACATTTAAGTTCCCTTGGTATCTAGGATAGAAAAAAAAACATTATTTCTAAGGAAATGTTTTTCCCAATAGAGAGTGATGTTCTATTTATTTTATCAAGTCTAAGTTCATTTTTCACAAGAATTACCAGCAGACCACTGCTGGCTGATGCTCACCTGATGCCTGCAATAATTTCAAGCCCATGTACCAGTCAGGTAAACTTTTGATTCTCTGTCCTTGTGGTAAAATTGGTTCAAATAACCGAAGTTGAATACTTTTTTTTTTTTAAATGACCATCTCAAGTCTTTTATATTAGATCAGCTGTGTCTTCTGAGGTTATACTAATCCTGGCCCTTCAGAAAACAACTGTATGTGTTTGTTGCAGATTTCATTTATGACAAAGGAAAAGAGGAACTACATAGAAACCTCTAAAGATAGAGATTGGAAATGTGCTCTGAAGTAGACAGGGAATAAAAATAGCATTTCCAGAGGAAATGACCCTGCTTGATTGGATTTGGATAGTGTTCCTGATATAGGATTCTTTGTCTGGTGTCTGGAGTCGGTGGTCTCGCGTACCTGAAGAATGAGGACGCAGACCAGAGAGGCAAAGCAGGAGCAGTTTTTATCGCAAAAGTGTAAGAGAACAGTCACAAAGAGAAGCTCTCCTAAGAGAAGGGTGTCTGAAATGGAATGCCCCACAGGCTGGGCTGTGCTGGGAACTATAATAACTCTGAGTCAAAGTTGACTGGTCTTCTCTGAGTCTGTACCTGGGCAGCTAATCTTGGCAGGCTCTGTAAACTGATTGACTCCTCCCCACCCCCCCACCCCCACAGCCGCCGCCCAGCCACACACACACACACCTGGGCTGATAGTTTTGGTGGGCTCTGCAGCTTGAATCTATTTGCTAGCTATTGAAGTTATTTGCTCTGGCTTTGTTATGATCTCCTCCTTAATCACCCCCACCATGGCCATGTCCCTGACTGCCTATATTTTTTTCTATCTCTTTCCCACCAAACTGACCCTCCCATTGCCCCCAAGCACATTTTGCACCTGCATTCCTCCATGCTGATGCTCTTGTTGTTTCCCAATTTTGTGCAGTCACCCAGCTGTATTATATCCAGTCTTCAACTATTTGATAATCCCTTACTTTTTCAGAATCTAGGGCTGATCACTTTGTACTTTGAATAGGCTTAGCATCTATTTGTATTGGTAGCTGTTTTCTAGTTGCCCAGGATAGTGCTCCATCTTTCCTAGTGCAAGCTTCTTCCTTGACACCTGCTTAAAGCTGGACTCAGCCTCTTCTTGCAAATCCCACTGTCACTTGGCCAATGTGGAATAACCAGGTATAAGCACCTGACCAATACCAGGCCAATCATATTATTGCACTCCCTTGCCTAGACAATTTGATCCCCTCTTAGTGTTTTATTGGTTTGGTGTGTTTGTTTTATTTTGTTTTGCTTTTAACTTGGGACAAGAAAGAAGGACATTCATAGTCCATCTTTTATAGCAAATCTATGAAACGGGAACTCATGGCCCACCTCCCCATAGCCATATTAAAGTGCTAATCTCAAAGAATAAAAGTGGTATGCAGAGACGAGAGAGAGAGAGAGAGAGAGAGAGAGAGAGAGAGAGAGAGAGAGTTTGGGAGTGGATTGTTTGTAATCTAGACATTTTAATCTTGTGTGAGGTCTAATGCACCATTGTGGTGTTTTTCATGTTAAATGATAATTGCATTTTTTATATAAATTAGCTCAAAATAGATTTATGTACTATAAATTAAATAGCAAATGAATATGCCAGTATCACTCTTTAAAAATACAGGATACCTCGCTTTTATTCATACTTTATATACAGGGGAAATTCAAATTCCTTGGAAGCAGTTGTTACTGAAAAATGGGTTTTTGGTAAATGCAGCAGGAAAGAATTCAAGAACATACCAAATAAGTCATGTGAACAAAGCCGAACAAGCAGTGGGTTTATTAAAGGAAAGAAAACGAGTACACTCCCATACTGAGGGAGTGGACAGCCCCATAGGAAAGCAACTTCCCCAAAGAACAAAGGAGCTTAGGATTTTACTAGAATGAGGGCGCAAAAAATTCAGGTTTTAGGAGTGGCATTATAGGTACTCCCAAGGTGGATATTTGCTTCCTGGATGACCTCTCCTTCCCATCAGAAGGTGGGAGTCCCTTGTTCTTATTTGGCCCTTGTTGGAACTATCATGGAGACACAGGGGGTGGACATTTTCACTTCAAGGTTAATGGTGTTATAAACCATTACAAATAGCTGTAGCTGCACCGTTTTTTAAGAATGACCTCATCTCCTCTTTCCTTTGTCTTCCCTCACATCCTCCTTCCTTTCTTCACCCCTCTCCTGGCAGCCCTATTCTTTTTGCCCGTGGTAACACAGTGACTACATTTTTAAATTTCTTTGCATCTCTGTGGTACCACTACAACAAAATAAACTCAATGAACACTTGTTTGACCTGATAAGACACAATTGTAAGGTTGCTTTTAGTCTTTTAAAGTTGCCTTACCAGTCTAATAAAATTTTGGCACCAGTATTAACAAGCTAAGGTGGAAACATCATAATGTATCTTGCCTTCATTAAAAACAATGTATCCGATGTTTGGATAGAGTATAAACATGTATATAGAGAGATTATAAAGGCCAACTCTTCCATCAGATAAATCCAAGATTAAGTAACTTGCTCAGATGCACACAGTTATAATCAGAATAAGCGTTAAAAATCCAGTTTATCCAAACTAGGATTTCTCTGAATCACATCTTCACACCTCTCTTAATAGTTAAAGTGAGCTATAGATGAACTACTTCAAAATTTTATTAGAATGTATTTTTCAGATAAGTGTCTTCATTGCTGACATATATATAGGTGGGTCAAATACATTGCCATAAATCAGATTTTAAAAGCTGGTGGGTTTCTGTAATTTTTTAAATTTCCTACACAAAATATCATTTGTGTCTAGGCATCTAAATTATCTTTTATTCTATTGCTTAACTAGCCTTATAGACAGCTTTATGTTCCCACTTACAAAATAAAATAGAAAATGGTATATCAAATGAAACCAAAGGAACATCGATGATAGCAATAGACCTAGAAAAACAAAAATTAGAGACAAAGCAAATCCATTCTCTTAGCTGTTTTCCTATTGTGAATTCTTTGGGATGCAAACAAATAGCCAAGTTTACTCCTATCAATTCTAAGTATTATACTATGTCATATTGATTACTCTTTCTAAGATAAAAAGCTTATTTCTGATTGCACACTAGGCCTTCTACAGTTTAAATGTTTTTTTGTTATGGCATTTCAGAATATGAGGTTTACACACAATTGACTATTTGATATCCTAATTTTGTGTATCAAAAAGAATAATTTTCATTTGCCTCACTGGTGGCAATTTTGCTGTCTGAGATCAGGAACAAAATTTTAATGTTTGGAAGTGATTTTGATAATACAGATGGTGCCAAAATAAAGTGTACATTAAAATTGTAATACTCAATATATACTGATAACAAAAGATGAAAACAAGTCACACTTGACTTCTGCAATTCCAGAGGTGCTCAAAGTGGTTACCATCAGCATCCAGACAGTTCTGATTATGGTGAACTACTACTGCGTGAGCAACATTGACCAAAGTGTCTACTTGTGTACATGTTTTTGGCACCCCGGTATGAATTATTTTTCTTTACAAAGGTAGTAAGAAGTTGGAAAGAACTAGAAATTCAAAAATTTTGTTTTTATGTTATAAATAGAAAAGTCAACAAAGCACTCAAACTGCTAGGTAGACAAGTGTCTATTCTGTTAAGTATTTCACCATGGGGAAGTCAATTACCTCTGGCTGTGTTTCCTCACAGGTGATTTTTAAGTATTTCCAAAAAATCTTTTATCTGAATTTCAGTTTTTCTCCTCAATATCCCATTCTGATCTACATAAGATTTATGAATACTTAATGATCTCTTATTCACTTATTTGAAATTGAGGTTGAAATCACTATTGAAGCTCCATGTTAACTTACCTATAGATGAAGATTTAGTCACTCTTGTGATAATTACTACTGCCTCTTGAAAGTGTGCACAAAATTTCATAAGATATGCTATTATGTTAAGATTGAAGGAGAATATATATGTAAATATGAATAAATATATAAGTATATAAAATTATACATATATATATATATATATATTACATATATATCCATTATTTTACACCTCATTGTTGCATCAAACTCAGTACTACTATAAGTTACATGGGAAATATAGTTAGGAGACAAGCTATACCTATTAATAGTAAAAAATATTTATTTAATGGACTATCATGCAACTTTTAGTAATTGTAAATCTACTTGAGAATATAAGTTCCAGTTCTGATACTTCAAGCATTGTGACTTTTCTGAGCCTCACTTGCCTGGAGTATGGATTTTAGAAAATAATAACGTCGAGCACACAGCTTTTTATGTATATTTCTTGAGATAAAAAAAGTTTAAAAGGCTTTTGTAAGGAAAATATGCTATAAATATATTGATTTCTTTAATATGAAAAAGTCCACAAAATACGATATTTGCATATATTTTAGTGAAAGTGGAAATATAGATATTCATTTATTAAATTGAATCCCCACTTTTAGCTAATTGAAATTGAAAAGAAGCTTAAAAACTTATATTTGAAGTTGGTTTGCATTATTTTATTTCTTTGCTATCTAGTAATTTTTTCTTGGATGATAGACATGCATTGTGTTGTTGAGTGCTGAATTCTTTTTGCTATTCTTTCAAGTGATTAACTTTTCCTGGTAAGCAGTTAAATTACTTGCAGTTTATTGTGATTTTTCCATCCTGTCTTTTACATTATTTTAGGACAGGTTTAGAATGACTTTTTTTTAGAACTGATTAAACTCTTTGTGTAAGGCCTGGCCCTTCCAGGGTAGCTACTGAATGCCCATATATTTAACAAGGTAGGAAGTAAAACAATTCCCAGCTCTATGTGAGCTCTGGGAATTTTCTATTTTATAGCTCCACAATGTATGTATGCATATATATATATATATATATATATATATATATATTTTTTTTTTTTTTTTTTTTTTTTTTTTTCCTTAGAAGTTGTGCTTGTCTGGCCTTATGGGGTCTCATCCTACGCATGTATAAATTGTTATTCAGCCAAAGACTCAGGGGAACCTGTGCAGATTTCTCTCTCTGTCTCTCTCTGTCTCTCTCTCTCTCTGTCTCTCTCTCTCTCTCTCTCTCTCTCTCTCTTTCTCTGGTATCCTACACTGCAAATTCAAGCTGTCTTGACAGCCACAAACTCCAATCTGTTTCTCCTTACCTAGTTTAACTATCACCATATTCAAACATGGAATTTCATTTATTTTCGTTAATGAAGAGATTGTAATGTCAGATAGTGAATTATAAACACACTGGCTTATTTTAATGTCAATATTTAAAAATAGATACAATTTAGTCCATTAATTTAAAAATAATATTTACATAAAAGGTCTTTTAATGTTGGGAATAAGCATTTTAAAAGTACTGGAGTAATTTTCAGTATGGTAGCCCAGGAACAGGACCAAGTAGGAGAGAGGTATTTTTTCTTTTGTTTGTTTTTTTTTCCAAAAAAACTGTGGGTCTGATGACATTTAAGAAATAATATTTTTATCTTATATATGGGTATTATTTATAAAGTAAATTAATGTAAAAGTAATCAGGGACCAACAGCAGAATAAGATTTTTTTCTAAATTGATGTCATACTTAAGTCTTTTTTATACAAAAATGCAAATTATTTTGGAAATAAAATATAATATTGGAAATCTTATTTTTTTTGGTCATGATTGGTCATTACAAACATATACATTATCAGATTCAGATTTTATGCTACCACTTATCATCTACTTATGTTTTTGCTCTTTCTATTTAAAATTCCTGAAGTTTCTATTTAATTATATAAGAATTACAATATTTATTAATTAATGTATTATTATTACCCACTATTTTATTAAGTCAACAAAACAATTATTAAGTATCTATTACATTTCAGGCAATGTGATAAACAATAGGAATATGATCCAAGTTATGGTTCAGAAAAATAAATAGGTAATTATAATTGAGCATCTTGCTG